>NC_072396.2:53325454-53628484 GCF_028885625.2 Pongo pygmaeus | reverse complement strand
GGATATCTCGGGGAAGAGAAGTCCAGGCAGGGGGAACGGCCAGAGCAAAGGCCCTGAGGTGGGACTCTACATGGCATATTTGAGGAAGAGCAAGGAAGCCACTGTGGGTGGAACACAGTGAGTCAGGGGAATGCGGTGGCAGGCGGGGTCAGAAAGGTGGTGAGGTCAGATCAGGGAGGCCGTGGCAAGAACTTTTTCCTCTGAATGAGATGGGAGTCATGGGAGGGTTCTGAGCAGAGGCCAGATGTGGTATGATCTAGGATGGAACAGAATCCCGCTTGCCGTTGTGAAGAGCAGGGGTCATGTGGGGTGCAGATAAAAGTAGGGAGACTACTCAGAGGCCCCTGCAGCAATCCAGGTGACAGATAATGCCCCCTCCATGCCACTCTCCCTATTTTGCTTCCTAGAATTTCTCTCTTCTAACACACTATATATTCATATAGATATAAAATTTTTTATATATGTATAATTTTATATATATAATTTACTTTTAAATTTTAGTTTATTGCCTGCCTTGTCCTATCAGAATGAAAGCTCCACAAAGGCAGGAGTTAAAGACTCACTGACTCTCCTCTGAAAGAACACTACGTAGCACATCATGGTAGGCTCTCAGTGACAATATATCAAATGAATTGATTGAGGGATTAAATGGGCTGGGGCTGTGGGTCAGAGAGGGCGCCCTGGAGACATCCAGGCAGGATTAGCTACAACAGCAGCCTGGGGGGTACATCTGGCGGTGAGAGCAGCGCAGCAAAGCTGCAGGAAAGAGGAGAGCTCCGGGAGTGTGGGGATGTGACCAGGTAACAGCACAGGTCCCAGAGGGAAGGCAGTGAGGCAATTGGGCAGAAACTGGGGAAACTCAGGATGATTGTTGGGGCTGGGCTGGGATTAGGGGGTGGAACTTGAGTGGATGTTTTCCTACTCCTTCCCTCCCAGGAAAAGTCTCCCCTCTGCATGGTTTTCCAGCTCAATCCAGCCTGGCCTGCCACAGCCACCTGGTGCCGGGCCTTTTTTTTTTTTTAGACAGAGTCTCCCTCTGTTGCCCAGGCTGGAGTGCAGTGGCACAATCTCAGTTCACTGCAACCTCCGCCTCCCAGATTCAAGTGATTCTCGTGCCTCAGCCTCCCGAGTAGCCGGAATTACAAGCACACGCACCACCACGCCCGGCTAATTTTTGTATTTTTAGTAGAGACACAGTTTTGTCATGTTGGCCAGGCTGGTCTCCAACTTGTAACCTCAAATGATTCGCCCGCCTTGGCCTCCCAAATTGTTGGGATTACAGGCATGAGCCACTGCGCCCGAGCCAGGCTTTTTGATCTCAGAGCCCATGACAGGAGGCCAAACTAGCACTTAGAAAGTACCAGGGCAGGGGCTGAGCAGAAATGGGGTTGGTGGGCTCCCTTTCAGCCCTTCAAGGCCTGACAGCCCCCTCAGACTGTGGAACAGCCCGCAGCTGGGTGAATGTAAACACACTCTCTTTCTCTCTCTCTTTCTCTCTCCTTTACGTTGAGGGGAGGCAGAGGGAAAGGGATAGAGACAGACAGAGACTGAATGTAAGAGAGAGGCCAGAGAGACACAGAGAGAGAGAAGGAGAGAGAGGTGTGTGTGACAGAGACAGACGGAGACATAGGAGGGAGAAAGAGACAGAGAGAGAAACAGAGAAAGGGGAGAGATCCTTACATACAGAGAGGAAGAGAGACAGAAAGGGGAAGAAGGGTGAAAATGAGAGTGAGAAAAAAGAGACAGAGACACACACAGAAACCAGCATGCCAGACAGAGAAGGGAGAGAAATAGAGAGAGAGCGAGAGACAGAGCAAGAGAGAGAAAAGAAGAGCAGGGAGAGGGAGAGGGCTAACGCCAGGAAAGAAAGAAAAATAGAGACGGGGTGGGGTGGGGCAGAGATAAGAGAGGGGAGCTGGAGAGAGATAGAGAGAGAGACAGAAATAAAGATGGAGATAGAGAGGGAGACACGGAGAGCCACGCTAAGACCGAGAAGGTGGATAATGCGTAGCCCTGAGTCTCAGTGAAAACAAAAGCTAAAGATAAAACAAAACCCCCCACAACCCCCCCGCAAACAATAGCAGCAAACAAACGAAACCCTGGGAAAGCTCGGGACATTTTACAAACAAGTGAGGAGAGGGTTTTCCTCCGCAGACTGGCAGCCGCAGCCTGGGCCCAGCTGAGGCTCAAGACGCGTGCAAACACAGAACACACGCACACCTGCTCGAGCCCAGACACGTGCACACCCCCTCCCCCCATAAACGGTCTACTGCTGTGGACACCCTCAGACAGCAACCCGCTCTTGCATGAGGAACGCGTGCGCACGCATGCAACACACATACACACACACACTCACACATACGCACACGCACTCACATACATACGCACACACGCACACGGAGGCAGAGGTACATCTTGTACTCTGCCGCGTTCACACAGGTACACAGTGTACCCTCTCCGAGCGCCAGCGCTTCGTCCTCAACAAAGGCGTTACTGCCCTCTAGGGGACATTTTGGAAATTTGTGTAGGAGCATTTTTGATGGCCACAGTGCTGGGGTGTAGGGTGTCCTTCTGACAGGAGTCGGGGAGGATGTTGGCCATCCAGTAATATGGGGGACAGTCCCACGCAACCAACATGTCCCGCATCCTCTAGGACTTTGGACTTTTAAGTAAGTGAACCTACAATCTATTTCACAGATAAACACCATTTTTTTCTCTTGATTTTAACATACCCTGAATTATCCAGGAACGTGGCTGTCATGTAAGTAAAGAGGAGGCTGCACTTTGGTTTGGGATGAGCTTTCCTTAGAGTTGTTGACTATTTTAGAAAATCTCACCTCCAAGGCCTGTGCCTGTCATTTTCCTGCACGTCCTGCCCCTGATGTTTCCCCTTCTCCTAAATCCACAGTTACCCAGTGTAAGACATTGGGGGCCGGGAACGGTGGCTCACGCCTGTAATCCCAGCACTTTCGGAAGCGGAGGTGGGCGGATCACCTGAGGCAGGGAGTTCGAGACCAGCCTGACCAACATGGAGAAACCCCGTCTCTACTAAAAATAAAAAAATACAAAATTAACAGGGCGTGGTGGCGCATGCCTGTAATCCCAGCTACTGGGGAGGCTGAGGCAGGAGAATCACTTGAACCCGGGAGGTGGAGGTTGTGGTGAGCTGAGATTGCGCCACTGCACTCCAGCCTGGACAACAAGAGCGAAACTCCATCTTAAAAAAAAAAAAAAAAAAAAAAAGACACTGGGAGCCTCTAATTACTTCCTTGAATCTCCTGGGGAGTGTCATGCCCAAGCATTTACATATTGAAATACAAATCGTTTTCTTATAAATAATTTTTCTTTTATTTCTTATTGGTATTATAGTTAATACAAAATGGATATTGTATAAAATATGGATTTTCTTTTTAAATTACATGTGCAGAGGGCCAGGCGTGGTGGCTCACACCAGTAATCCCAGCACTTTGGGAGACTGAGGTGGGCGGATTGCCTGAGGTCAGGAGTTCGAGACCAGCCTGGCCAACATGGTGAAACTCCATCTCTACTAAAAATACAAAATTAGCTGGGCATGGTGGCACGCACCTGTAATCCCAGCTACTCGGGAGGCTGAGGCAGGAGAATCACTTGAACCCAGGAGGCGGAGGTTGCAGTGAGCCAAGATAGTGCCATTGTACTCCAGCCTGGGTAATGAGTGAAACTCCATCTCAAAAAAAAAATTACATATGCAGAGAGATTATATTACCTAAGAACTTCATTTCCAGATAGTAAAGGGGTGTTACAAAATATCTGTTACGTAGAAGAGGGCACTGGGTATGAGAGGGCTGAGAATTGTTCACATACACAGACACACTCAGATACACACTCATTCACACACACACACACATGCAATGGTCCACGAAACCACCTTTGTAACTCCCCTAACACACACATGGATGAACGAGATCTCAAACACTGACAGATAGGTACACACAAGCAAACTTACCCACATATACTTTCATTCACACAGACATATATATACTCATTGACCCAATATAGCTGATTATTCAAATCCTCCCACATATTCAGACACAACACAGATATACACAAAGTCGTATATTAATATTGTCACATATATAAACACTGTCACAATATTAACACTCAGATTCAAAGTTACTTATGCCAGCAGGCTGACACGCACTTGAACCCTACCACGTGTGTGTATACACACACACATACACACACAGGTATAGTACATAGAATCCCCCTCAGAGACCTATAGATATATATGCACCGAGAAAAAAGGTAAGTAAAAAACTGCTCACATATACACACACATGCTGTAACACAAAGAGACAGATTCAAACTCTCTCACATAGATTAGGTGTGCTCACCAACACAAATATGTATATCCTGGTATATGTACATACACACACCCATTCACATATACACTCCCACCTATGAACAGACTTATAACAGCTCCAACACACACACACAGAGGCACACTCATACACTTTAGCAATATGCAAACAAACACAAAGATAAAAATTGCATATTGTACATATACAGACACACACAAAGACAAGTACACATGGGCAAACGTGTACACATATAAACTTGCTCACACACAGATACACTTAACTGACATACACATCCTGCAACAGGTATACCCCTGGAGCCAAACCTGCTCATGTGCAGAGACCAGCTAACTCTTGCACTTGTAAGTGGACAAATGAGCAGAGCTGCCCAGCTGGTAGGCTCCTACCACAGCAGAGGGCTAGAGCAAGAATGGCTCCAGAGCAACCATGTGCAAAGAGAGGTGGTAACTGTTTTCATCACTTCCCGTTGAAACATTCCAGATAGTATGATTATTACTTTGCTAGTTGTTTATCATCAGTGAGGTTTTGGGGTTTGGCCTATACCTATGTGGACAATGTTTGTTTTTGTTTTCTTTTGTGTTTTATTTTTTTTTTAAGACACAAGGTCGGCTGGGCGCGGTGGCTCACGCCTGTAATCCTAACACTGTGGGAGGCTGAGGCGGGAGGATCACTTGAGGCCAGGAGTTGGAGACCAGCCCGGCTAACATGGTGAAACCCTGTCTCTAGTAAAAATACAAAAATTAGCTGGGCGTAGTGGTGCATGCCTGTAATCCCAGCTACTCCAGAGACTGAGGCAGGAGAATCGCTTGAACCTGAGAGGTGGAGATTGCAGTGAGTGAGCTGAGATCATGCCACTGCACTCCAGCTTGGGTGACAGAGTGAGACTCTGTCTCAAAAAAAAAAAAAAAAAAAAAAAAGAGACAAGGTCTCGCTCAGTCACCCAGGCTGGAGTGCGGTGGTGTAATCATAGCTCACTGCAGCCTCAAACTCCTGGGCTCGAACAATCCTTCTGCCTCAGGCCCCGAAGATGCTGGGATTACAAGCCTGAGCCATCACGCCTAGCCTTCATTTTTGAAAAATATTTATTTATTTATTTATTTATTTATTTATTTATTTATTTATTTATACAGGGTCTCGCTCTGTCACCCAGGCTGGAGTGCAGTGGCATGAACCTCAACCTCCTAGGCTCAAGCAATCCTCCTACCTCAGCCTTCAGAGTAGCTGGGATTACAGGGATGTGCCACCATGCCTGGCTAATTTTTTAAGGTTTTTTTTTTTTTTTTTTTTTGTAGAGATGCAGTCTCATTATGTTGCCCAGGCTAGTCTCAAATTCTTGGGCTCAAGAAGTCCTCCTGCCTCAGCCTCCCAAAGTCTCGGGATTACAGGCATGAACCATTGCACCCCGCCTGTTTTTCTTTTAATTTGATTTTCTTCTTATTTTTCCTCAAGTTTTTTTCTTCTACAAAAATAGGAGGGCTGTCTTATCACCAAGAAACAGAGAAAAAATACAAGCGTTGTATGATTGTTGCTATGTGGACTATTATACATAGTATTAGGTGTTTCTAAAGAGAACAGTATTATTTTATTTTTCTGATTGTTACTTCTTTATTAAAAAGTTTTATTATAGAGCATTTCAAACATTAAAAAGTAAAGAGAATACTGTAATGAACCTCAGTGGATCCATTGCCCAGACTCACCAATTACCAACTCATAGCTAGTCTCATTCTGCCTATAACCCTACCCACTTCCCTCACTCCCAGTATTCTGAAGCATATCTATTATATCATTTCATCCTTAAGTATCTCAGTATCTACTCCTAAAAGGTCAGGACTCTTTTAAAAATATTACGACAATATCATTTTTATCATTTCTTGGTTTATTGATTGATTTACTTGTGATTGGTATTTGATACTAAAAATTAACCAAATCTGATTCTTGGTGGGATTTCATACTTACTATCTTTTGTTTTTACATAAAAATATTTGTCAATAAATGAATGAAGCCCAACAATAGTTTAATTGAGTTGCTTTATGACTTTGTTTCAGAGTGCTGCTTTCTTTCTTTTTTTTTTTTTTTTTTGAGATGGAGTCTCGCTCTGTCGCCCAGGCTGGAGTGCAGTGGCGCGATCTCGGCTCACTGCAAGCTCTGCCTCCCAGGTTCACGCCGTTCTCCTGCCTCAGCCTCCCGAGTAGCTGGGACTACAGGCACCTGCCACCATGCCTGGCTAATTTTTTGTATTTTAGTAGAGATGGGGTTTCACCGTGTTAGCCAGGATGGTCTTGATCTCCTGACCTCGTGATCCGCCCGCCTCTACCTCCCAAAGTGCTGGGATTACAGGCATGAGCCACCGCGCCCGGCCAGAGTGTTGCTTTCTTACGAATGCAGAGAAAAATCAGTTTTCAGAACTCACAGAGGTCTGCTGAACCCTTCAATAGAAAGATTTGGAATTTTTAAAGCATCTGGCAGTGCAAATTGAGAAACTGGGATCTTTTATGAGATGGGTTAGAATATTTTTAGTTGGAGCTCAACCAGCTAGTGACAGGGTTGCATGATTAACAAGTAAAGCTAAGATGCCCCTCCCAGTAGAATCTCACAGGTTAGCAGTGTGCAGGGAAATTGTCTACGCTATTTTTAAGACCAATGAGGTAAAGGGAATAGGAAAGGGGCCATGTTTAATTATTGCTGTTAGGAGATACACTGGTGACAGGTCAAAGGGCATTGAGATGACACTAACTTAGATGTTCAATCAGAAAGTTTTTCATTTTCTACCCATGCATCTATGGGTGTTGACATTGCATAGTTTACAGTACTAGTTAGAAACTTGAAGAGAAGTACAAGAAGCACCAACATAAACTAAGGTTGAAATATTCAAAGTGATACATGAATATTTTGAAATACTGTGGAAACTGCATAAGTCTGTGGACAGATGCTGCTGTTTACAACAGCAGTTTGTTCGGAAAACTCTGAGATTTATTTACTGAGGAGCCCTCACGTGTAAGTTTGTCTGTAGGTCTCATTTCCACAGTAAATTATGCCAGATGAATGTAATTAAATCCAAGACATTTCCCACCTGCCTTTCAGCTTTCTGTAAGGAATTGGGATCAGTACACCCTTCCGTGTTGTTTTAAACCTAAGTGTGTAGAGATTTGGTAAAAATAATAATAATAATCATAATTATGAGGTAAAAGAAACATGGCAACATTTCTTTGTGAATGCTTCTCAGTTTTCAGATTTTTTTTTTTTTTTTGAGTCTTGCTGTTGCCCAGGCTGGAGTGCAGTAGTGCAATCTCGGCTCACTGCAACCTCCGCCTCCCGGGTTCAAGCAATTCTCCTGCCTCTGCCTCCCGAGTAGTTGGGACTACAGGCACACACTGCCATGCCCAGCTAATTTTTTTTTGTATTTTTAGTAGAGACGGGGTTTTACCATGTTACCCAGGCTGGTTTCGAACTCCTGAGCTCAGGCACAGATTTTATGTTTACTGGCTTCAACAAATGGCTTTTTTTGCACACGAATAAAGTTACATAAAAAATGTTAAAGACACTAAAGAATAGAGTGGAGAGTACTGACAGAGTTTATGGATTCGAAGCAAAACTTCAACTTAGGAGATGTGAAGTCAAGTATGGTTCCCTGGGTGATGTTTACTTGGTGTTGCAATTTGAATACTAAAGAAGACTTATTAGGGTAAGTAGAGCAATGTCTGCATTCACTTAGGGGAAAAGCTTCATCATTATTTTAAGAGACACAAAATGAAAATTTTCTGTTGCATTCAATTTGTGAGCATTTATTTATTTATTTATTTTGGAAACAGGGTCTCACTCTGTCACCCAGGCTGGAGTGCAGTGAGGTGATCATGGCTCACTGCAGCCTCAACCTCCCAGGCTCAAGCAATCCTCCCACCTCAGCCTCCTGAGTAGCTGGGATCACAGGCACGCGCCACCGTGCCCGGCTAATTTTTGTATTTTTGGTAGAGACAGGGTTTTGTCACGTTGCCCAGGTTGGTCTCAAACTCCTGGGCTCAAGCAATCCTCCCACCTTAGCTTCCCAAAGTGCTGGGATTACAGGCATGAGCCACCGCACCTGGCCTGCATTTGTTACAAGAAATTTCATATTTGATTGGAAGAAAAGAAAGAGATGCTATATTTAAAAAAGAATCCTCCCTTTGAAGAACAAAATTCAAACACTACAAATTATCCAAATTCTGAATATTTGTCGAGAAACGAGTTTTAACCCACTAAAAAAATACTCTTTGACCATTTGCTGCAACTTACTTAGGCTAGCAATTTCCTGTTGATGGTGACTACCAAAAGATAGAAAAGATCATGCAGGTATTTCAAGCACAAAACCTTAGTCTCTGCCTGGCCATGACAAGAACAAGAGAATTATAAAAGGGAGGTGGAAAAGGAAGGCACGAATAAGCAGTTGTTCCATTTCTTAAGAAAGGTGGGTATGGTGTGAAAGCACCAGCCATACTCAACACTAGAAACTGCACCTGATGCTTCTGAGAAACCAAAATGTTATCTGATGACCCCAAAGCTTGTGTTTTTGAGGTCAGCTCTGCTGACCTGTAGAATCATGCAGCTACATTTCATACATTCAAGCTAATTACTGAGGGCATTAGGTCAAACATCGGGTTGTGCCTGAGCAATCTCCATGGAATGTGTCTTACCTTCAACAACATGCTTTCCAAGATCAAAAAGTGGCAGGCCACAATAGAAGTTTATATCTGTGTCAAAACTACCAATTGTTACTTACTTCATTTCCTTTGTTTGAGCTTTCACCAAGAAACACAATAACTTGATGTAGAAGATCTATGCTCAGCACCAGTGGATTTGCCAAGTCAAGATTAAAATGACCACAAATGAATCAAAGGACCATAAAATAAATCAAACCACTTATGACTTGATCAGAAGTGGGCATGGATGTTGACCACTACAAATTCACATTAGTGAATTTAAAAGTTATGGTCTGCTATGGTTTGAATGTGTCCCCTAAAGTTCATGTGTTAAAAACTTAATCCCCAATGCAACAGTGTTGACAGGTGGGACCTTTAAGAGGTAATGAGGTTATGAGGACTCTTCCCTCATAAATGGATTAATGCTGTTATCACAGGAGTGGGTTGGTTATCACAGAAACGGGTTCCTGATAAAAGGATGAGTTCTACCCACTTCCCTTCTCTCTTTGTCACGTGCACATGCTCTCTTGCCCTTTTGCCTTCCACCATGGGATGATGCAGCAAGAAGGCTCTCACCAGATGTAGCCACATGATCTTGGACAGCCCAGCCTCCAGAATGATAAGAAATAAAATAAAATCTCTGTTCCTTTTTTTTTTTTTTTTGAGACAGAGTCTCGCTCTGTCACCCAGGCTGGAGTGCAGTGGCGTGATCTAGGCTTGCTGCAACCTCTGCCTCCCGGGTTCAAGTGATTTTTGTGCCTCAGCCTCCCAAGTAGCTGGGACTACAGGGGCCTGCCACCAGGATGCCTGGCTAATTTTTGTATTTTTAGTAGAGATGCAGTTTCACCATGTTGGCCAGGCTAGTCTTGAACTCTTGACCTCAAGCAATCCTCCCGCCTTGGCCTACCAAAGCGCTGGGATTACGTGTGTGAGCCACTGCGCCTGGCCTAAAATCTCTGTTCTTTACAAATTACCCAGTCTCAAATATTCTGTTATAGTAGCGCAAAATGGACTAAGAAGATTGGTGCCAAGAATGGGGTTGTTGCTATAATGCCTGAAAATGTGGAAGTGGCTTTGGAACTGGGTAATGGGTAGAGGTTGAAAGAATATGGAGGAGCAGGCTAGAAAAAGCCTGTAATGCCATTAATAGAGGGTTAAGGGTGATTTTGGGCGAGGCCTCAGAAGAAGACAAGTGCTATAGGGAGAGCCTAAACCTCCTTAGGGATTACTTAAGTGGCCATGATCAGTTCTGATTTCATGTGTTAAAAATGTAATCGCCAAGTGGTTCTGATCATGACCACTTAAGTAATCCCTAAGGAGATTTAGGCTCCTTAGCTTTATTTCTAATCCCATGATCAGAAATATGGATGGTAAAGGCCATTTTGATGAGGTCTCCGATGGAAATGAGAAATAAGGTATTGGAAACTGGAATAAAAGCCACCTTTGTTATATGTGTGCAAAGATTTGGCAGAGTCGTGTTCATGTCCTAGGACTTTGTGGAAGGCAGAATTTAAGAGTCATAGACTAGCATATATAGCAGAAAAAATATCTAAGCAGCAAAATGTTTGAGATGCTGCATGACTACTTTTGGCTATGTACAGCAAAATGAGAGAAAAATGATTTAAAGACAGAATTTATAATTGAAAGAGAAGCAGAACAGAAAGATTTAGAAAACTCTCAGCCTGACCGTGTAAAAAATACAAAAGCATGTTGGGGAGAGAATACTAAGGGTGTGACCAAGAGACTGCTAAACAGACTAATATGGGTAGAAGGAAGCCAGATTCTATTCAGAGGCCTTTGAGGCAAGCTAGGATCTTGAGGGCAAGGTTTCTAGAGAGATACCCCTAGGACTTGAGCATTTGCTGCCCTGTGCCACCTTGGGACTCTGCTCCTTCAATTCTGGAGCAGTACCCCTTGGCTGCCCCTGCTGTGGCTCAAGCAGGCCCAAGTGCAGCTCGACTTGCTGCTCCAGAAAGTATAACCTGTAAACCTTGGTGGTGTCCACATGGTGCTAATTCTGTGGTCACACAGAATGCATGAGTTGTGGAACCATGGCTTCCTTTGTCTAGATTTCAAAGAATTTCATGGACAACCTGGGGAACCAGGCAGAGAGTTGTCACAGGGATGGAGCCACTGCAGAGGGCCCCCACTAAGGCAACACTTAGTGGAACTGTGGGAGTGGGGCTGTCCCAAGACCACAGAACTACAGGACCACGAATGTGCAACTCCAGCCTGGGAAGGCTGGAGGCATGAGACTTCAACCCATGAGAGCTGCTGGGTGGACTGAGCCCAGCAAAGCCATAGGGGGCAGGGCTGCTCAAGACCTTGGGGGCCCAGCCCAGCTCTAGTGTGCCCAAGATGCAGGACGCAGAGTCAAAGATCATTCTCCAGCTTTAAGACTTAATGTTGGCTGGGCACGGTAATCCCAGCAGTTTGAGAGGCTGCGGTGGGTGGATCGCTTGAGCCCAGGAGTTCAAGACCAGCCTGGGCAACATGGCCAAATCCCATCTCTACAAAAACTCGGGGGGCTGAGGTGAAAGGATTGCTTGAGCCCAGGAGGTTGAGGTGAAAGGATTGCTTGAGCCCAGGAGGTTGAGGCTGCAGTGAGCTGTGACACTATGATCACATCACTGTACTCCAGCCTGGGTGACAGAGAGGGAGACCTTAACTCAAAAAAAAAAAAAGAAGACAAATTTTTTTTTTTCCTGTTGGATTTTGGACTTACTTGGGACCAGTTACCCCTTTCTTCTTGCCTATTTCTCCCTTTTGGAATGGGAATGTCTATCCTATGCCTGTCCCACCATTGTATTTTGGAAGAACGTAATTTGCTATTTTCATAGGCTAACATCTGGAGAGAAATTTGCCTCAGGATGAATTGCACCTGGAGTCTCTCCTGTCTGATTCAAATGGGACTCTGGACTTTGGAATTTTGAGTTGGTGCTGGAACGAGTCAAGACTTTGGGGCTATTGGGATGGAATGAATCTATTTTAGACGTGAGAAGGACATGGATTTTGGGAGTCAAGGAAGAATGCTATGGCTTGAATGTGTCCTCTGAAGTTCATGTGTTGGAAACCTAATCCCCAATGCAGCAGTACTGAGAAGTGAGAACTTTAAGAAGTGATGAGGTAATGAGGACTCTGCCCTCATAAACAGATTAATCCTGTTTTCATGGGAGTGGGTTTCTATCATAGGAAGGGTTCCTGATAAATAGATGAGTTCGGCTCCCTTCTCTTCTCTTCTCTTCTCTTCTCTTCCCTTCTCTCTCTTTCTCTCTCTCATGCAAAAGCGTGTTCTCTTGCCTTTCTGCCCTTCACTATGGGATGATGCAGGAAGGAGGCCCTTGCTAGATGCATGCCCCTCAACCTTGGACTTCCTAGCCTCCAGAACTGTAAGAAAGAAATCTCTGCTTGTTAAAAATTACCCAGTCTCAAGTATTCTGTTAGAGCAGCACAAAACAGACTAAGACATGTTTCTAGAAGTGAGCTCAAGTGTGTCATAAAAACTGAAAAGATTTCATTTGAAAGTTGTACACAAATTCAATATTTAATAACTCCCCTAAAATTCTGCATTTTAATTTTCTTCCCATAATTGTATAATATGAGGAAAATGTAAGAAATTCCTTTTCACTCAACTCTAGTACCCCTAACCCTCTTCAGTTTACTCCAGTGTGCCATAAAATATTTCACTTTCTCTGTGTCCCAGGTTGTGAATGCCCTAACACATTTACATCTAGTCACATTACATAGAAACACTAGCACATACAGACAGATATGTGCACACGGGGACATGTGTACATGGAAATTCAAATTTGCACTCACATTCAGACCAGCCGATAAGCACAATGGGACACTCATATACAGACACACAAACATCCCCCGTCAACTGCGCAGAAGCAGCTAGGCATGCATGTAGATACCCACACACCAGCAAATAGCTCAAAGGTACACACGCATACAATACACAGATATAACTATATAACTGCCTTTCTTTCTTTCTTTCTTTTCTTTTTTTTTTTTTTTTTTTTTTTTGAGATGAAGTCTCACTCTGTCTCCCAGGCTGGAGTGCAGTGGCGCGATCTCGGCTCACTACAAGCTCTGCCTCCTGGGTTCATGCCATTCTCCTGCTTCAGCCTCCCCAGTAGCTGGGACTACAGGCACCCGCCACCATGCCCGGCTAATTTTTGTTGTGTTTTTTAGTAGAGACGGGGTTTCACCATGTTAGCCAGGATGGTCTCGATCTCTTGACCTGATGTACAAAATGGTATACGGTTAGCCTCAAAAAGGGAGTAAAAATGTCACCATCCTCCTCTGGAAGTGTCTGTAACAGTCTGAGACTGTAGGCCTGTACAACTGCCTTTCTATAGAAATACAGGCCTGTATAACTGCCTTTCTATAGAAATACAGGCCTGTATAACTGCCTTTCTATAGAAATACAGGCCTACAGTCTCAGACTGTACAGACACTTGCAGAGGAGGATGGTGACATTTTTACTCCCTTTTTGAGGCTAACTGTATACCATTTTGTACATCAGCTATGCACAGCCAGAGACGGGTAAGGGGTGTGGGGCAGGGGTGAAGGGCTGTAGGGGTGCCCCCACAAGAAATTTCTAACTTTTTGTGAATAATTAATCCCCTTCCCACTGTGGTTTCTGTTGTCTTTTTTTTTTTTTTTTGAGACGGAGTCTCGCTCTTGTTGCTCAGGCTGGAGTGCAATGGTGCGACCTTGGCTCACTGCATCCTCTGCCTCCCGGGTTCAAGCAATTCTCCTACCTCAGCCTCCCGAGTAGCTGGGATTACAGGCACCCGCCACCATGCCTGGCTAATTTTTGTACTTTTAGTAGAGACGGGATTTCTCCATGTTGGCCAGGCTGATCTCGAACTCCTGGCCTCAGGTGATTCACCTGCCTCGGCCTCCCAAAGTGCTGGGATTACAGGCATGAGCCACCGCGACCGGCTGTCATTTTTTTAATTAAATTTTTTTTTTGGTTGAGGCACGAGAATCGCTTGAACCTGGGAGGCAGAGGTTGCAGTGGGGTAAGATCGTGCTGCTGCACTCCAGCCTGGGCGACAAGAGCAAGGCTGTGTCTCAAAAAATTTTTTTGTTTCACTTTTTACCTCTTGTGTATATGTAGAGTTTACAGGGAAATGTGTACTTCATGGAATAAATTTTAAGAACTATATATATATGTGTGTGTGCGTGTGTGTATATGTGTATATATATATATACACTTTGTTTGTTTTTTTTTGGAGACAGGGTCTCGCTCTGTCGCCCAGGCTGGAGTGCGATGGCGAGATCTTGGTTCACTGCAGCCTTGAACTCCTGGGATGAAGGGATCCTCTCACCTCAGCCTCCCAAGTCGCTGGGACTACAGGCATGTGCCACCATGCCCGGCTAATTTTTCTATTTTTTGTAGAGACAGGTTCTGGGTTTTTTTGTTTTGAAACATGGTCTCACTCTGTCACCCAGGCTGGAGTATAGTGGCATGATCATGGCTCACTGCAGCCTTGAACTCCTGGGCTCAAGTGATCCTCCCACCTCAGCCTCCCGAGTAGCTGGGACTATAGGTGCACACCACTACACCTGGCTAATTGTTATATTTTTTGTAGAGGTGGGATTTCACCATGTTGCTCAGGCTGGTCTCAAACTCCTGGGCTCAAGCAATCCGCCCATCTTGACCTCCCAAAGTGCTAGGATTACTGGTGTGAGTCACCACACCTAGCCTAAAACATATTTTATTTAAAATAAAGTAATGGATCTTTAATCTTATACAGCTAAATTACTGATTATATATTTGTTGAGCTGATTTAAGGTTAAGAAATTGTATTTAACAAAAATTAGCCCGGCATGGAGGTGGAAGTTGCAGTGAGCCGATATCGGGCCACTGCACTCCAGCCTGGGTGACAGAGTGAGACCCTGTGTCACACACAAAAATTGTACTGAGAGTTTTATTTTTATTTTATTTTATTTTATTTTTTATTTTTTATTTTTTGAGATGGAGTCTTGCTCTGTTGCCCAGGCTGGAGTGCAGTTGCACGATCTCAGCTCACTGCAAGCTCTGCCTCCCAGGTTCACACCATTCTCCTGCCTCAGCCTCCCGAGTAGCTGGGACTACAGGCGCCCGCCACCACGCCCGGCTAATTTGTTGTATTTTTAGTAGAGACGGGGTTTCACCGTGTTAGCCAGGATGGTCTTGATCTCCTGACCTTGTGATCCGCCCGCCTCGGCCTCCCAAAGTGCTGGGATTACAGGCGTCAGCCACCGTGCTCAGCCAAGAGTTTTATTTTTTAACTTCAAAGCCTTCTTAATAGTCTTTCTTCTACGAAAAAAAAAAAAAAAAAGGAATACAGGTCTAGGCAAAATGCATTCACCATTTACATAGGCACTTACAGACATACATACATATGAATCAAACTACATGAACCTACACACTTATAGATACAGTGTTACATGCGCAGACATAAGAAGACATAGGTCAAGTCCTGCTCACATCCTATAGATCCAGGCCCTCCCGTGCCCCACCCCACTGGTTCTTACACTAAGAGATTAAAACCCACTCTATTATTATACAAAGCCACTCTCACAAATCTGCCCTGGAACACATCCATATACACATAGTACAGACCTGCTCACGCATACAAGCACATGGCTCAGCCTCACTGCTACACACACACAAAGGCAAGCAGGCATGTAAAGCAATGCAGACTCAATCATACACACCCACATAGCTACTGAGGTTTATAAATACAGAGAGACCCTCAGATGCACACTAGCCCTTTACATACACACACACACACACACACACACGCACCTGGATCATCACATATAAACCTGGATACCAACCTTCTGACATTTATAGGCACTCACAACAGAGATTCACATACATACATTTACATATTGACCCCTACAAACCTGTTTACATAGGTAGATAAAAACACACTGGCATGCACACACACAGATAAAAGCATGCTCACATGTGCAGACACACCAGCAGTGCAGGTCACATCCACACTCACAGACACTACACTACCACAAATACAGGCATGTGCACTCATACACCCAGATGTGTGTGCACTGAGAAATATACACATGGGGCCAAACCCCTCCATTCACGCCCGGGACACATGCTTCCTTTCTCACATGCTCGGGGTTTTATATGCACACTGGGATACACAGAAGTACAAACCCACTTTCATGTACAAACACAGATATACACAGGATATTCTCATTCTGTCACAGAGACATATAGATACAGATAACAGGGCAAATATGTACATAGAAACCCCATTCACACTTGCAGATGGACACCTACTATTACACACTGGCATGGCTAATAATTATGGTAGTACGTAATGGCTTATATGGTGCAGAGGACTCATTACATGCCAGGCACTGTTTGAAGTGCTTTTCTTTTCTTTTTTCTTTCTTTTCCTTCTTTTTCTTTTCTTTTTTTTTTTTCTTTTTTGAGACGGAGTTTCACTCTTGTTGCCCAGGCTGGAGTGCAATGGCGCGATCTTGGCTCACTGCAACCTCCACCTCCCGGGTTCAAGTGATACTCCTACCTCAGCTTCCCGAGTAGCTGGTATTACAGGCATGCGCCACCACGCCTGGCTAATTTTGTGTGTGTGGTTTTTTTTTTTAGTAGAGACGGGGTTTCTCCATGTTGGTCAGGCTGGTCTTCAACTCCCGACCTCAGGTGATCTGCCCACCTCGGCCTCCCAAAGTGCTGGGATTACAGGCGTGAGCCACCGTGCCTAGCCACTTTTTTTCTTTTTCTTTCTTTCTTTCTTTTCTTTTTTTTTTTTTTTGAGATGGAGTTTCACTCTTGTCGCCTAGGCTGGAGTGCAATGGCGTGATCTCAGCTCACTGCAAACTCCACCTCCCGGGTTCAAGTGATTCTCCTGCCTCAGCCTCCCGAGTAGCTGGGATTACAGGCGTGTGCCACCACGCCCGGTTAATTTTTGTATTTTTAGTAGAGACAGGGTTTCACCACATTGGCCAGGCTGGTCTCGAACTCCTGACCTCAAGTGATCTGCCTGCCTCAGCCTCCCAAAGTGCTGGGATTACAGGCGTGAGCCACCGTGCCTAGCCACTGTTTTTCCTTTTCTTTCTTTTTTTTCTTTTTTTTTTTTTTTTTTTGAGATGGAGTTTCACTCTTGTCGCCTAGGCTGGAGTGCAATGGCGTGATCTCAGCTCACTGCAAACTCCACCTCCCGGGTTCAAGTGATTCTCCTGCCTCAGCCTCCCGAGTAGCTGGGATTACAGGCGTGTGCCACCATGCCCGGTTAATTTTTGTATTTTTAGTAGAGACAGGGTTTCACCACATTGGCCAGGCTGGTCTCGAACTCCTGACCTCAAGTGATCTGCCTGCCTCAGCCTCCCAAAGTGCTGGGATTACAGGCGTGAGCCAACGCGTCCAGCCTGTAAGTGCTTTTCATATAACTCACCCAATCCTCATCCTATGAGATAGGTAATAGTACTCCCACTTTTACAGATGAGACAATGGGGCTTTGTTGAGCTTAGGTGACTTGCCCAAAGCCATACAGCTAATAAATGGCAGAACTAGGATTCGAACACAAAGGCTGCCTCCAGAGACCTTGCAGATCCAACTTACATGTAGAAATACACTCACCTCATGCACAAGTACAGATACATACCACTTTAGTACAAGCACGTGCACACCCAATCCAGCTGATACACTCAGGTATAAATGGCCACACATACCTAGTCACATACATAAACAAACATAGACATGTTCACATTTACAGACATTCCAGCAGAGATATATATGCCCTGGGAAATATATACACATTCATACACATGCCCACAATCACACACCCTACACAGACATACCCACATTATTGAACACACACAAAACCTCCAGATATACCACCTACACACTCACACACAGATACACTCACATTCTCAGATATATTCCTCACCCAAATACTCACACATGCTATCCTCATACTCACATGCTGGCCACATACTCACACATGTGGCCAGATGCAGCCACATGCACACCCCCCAGATTCACTCACACTCACACACACACCCACACACTCTCACATCACCCGGAGATGACACATCCTATTTAGATATACACATCCTGATTCATAGCCATGTAGACGTTCAGACATAGGCCGAGCCCTGCTCACATCCTATAGGTCGCGGTCTTAGATATACCCCACACTTTCACATGCTCCAACTCAGATGTGCCCACATTCTCCTCAAATACACCTACTTTCAAACATATACCCAACGCTGATACACCCACACCCTCTCACACAAATCCCATCTAAATACACCCGTTCTCATATACACACATCTCAAATGCACTTACACGCACAGGCCCTCCACACTTATGCAAACTCCCAATTCAGTACACCCACACTCTCACATACATCACACAGATACACTCAAACTTGTACCCCACCCCAACTCAGAGCCCTCATACCCGAACCAGGTGCACCTACAATCTCTCTCTCTCTCACACAGTATTAAGACACACCCACGATGACACACATACCTTCCAAAAGCACTACACTTACCCACACCCCATCCAAGTACTCACACTCACAAATTCCCAAGCCAAATACATCCACACACACAGACACACACATCATTCTCATACCCATACACACACACACACACACACACACACTCCAAATACAGCCCCACTCTCACAGCCCCATCCAGACACATCCACCCTCTCATACATCATCATCCAGATTCATCCCATATAGACCATGGAGATCCACTCAAAGCCACATGCACCACCCAAGTATAACTACATCCACACACACAACCCACCTGGACATATCCAACTCTCACACATGCCATCCAGTGCACCTCTGCACACACCCCACTCCCCAGATCCGCCCATGCTCTCATCTCCTCCACACCACCCACAAGCACCCACACTCCATACACACACTTCCCACTCAGCTGTGCCCCCAACTCTCTTTTACACAACCCATCCAGTTATTCACATTCACACCCACACCCAAGTACATATACGCCCACACTCTCCACCCAGATACAACCAAAGCTCTCACCACACGCCATCCAGACATACCTTACTACAAACTCCATCACCCAAATATACCTGTGCTCTCACTCGCCTACCATCCGGATACACCCACATTCAAACCCACTCCACCCCCAATACATCCACACACTGTCTCACACACAGCCCAAATGTACCTACACACTTTTTCTTTCACACACCATCAGGATACATCCTCATCTCACATGCACCTATATTCTGATACACCCCCCTACATCCACACTCGCCTCCAACCCAGTTAAACCCAAACTCTCACACCTCATCCAGATACACATACATGCTCTTCCCACAGGAGACATGTGTGCTCACACCCCTATCACACTCAGAAACACCCCTACTCTCTCTTACACACAAATACAATCTCGACCCCCAATTCTCTCTTAATCACCATCATCCAGATCTACTCACACTGCACACACACAATGCAGATACATCCATACTGTCTCACACACACCACCCATACACACACTCCATAGACACCCCCAATTATATACACCCCCACCCTCACCCAGATGTGCCCAAATTCTCTTTCTCATGCACACCATCACAGTACACCCTATCACACACTTCCATTGTCTAGATACACTTGTGCTCTCACCTACTGACATATCATCCACATATAACCACACTTGGATCTCCCTGACCCCAATATACCCATACTCCCTCATATACATACTCCACCCAGGAAACACCTACACTCTCTTACACACACAATACAGATACAGCCACACCAGCAAACACATACGCCACCTAGGTATCCCCCACCCTATCTCCCCATCCAGATAAACCCATACTCACACACCCCTCAAATACACACATCCTCACACATATCCCCAACCCAACTCTCACTCATACCATCCTCCACCCACACAGGCCACTTTACACACAACCACACTCATCCCCCACTCCCAACACACCCAAATGCCTCACACGCACACCCTACCCAGAAACACCCATACACCCATGTGCTCTCTCTCGCTCTCTTTTTTTTTAGATGGAGTCTTGCTCTGTTACCCAGGCTGGAGTGCAGTGGCATGATCTTGGCTCACTGCAACCTCCACCTCCTGGGTTCAAGCAATTCTCCTGTCTCAGCCTCCCAAGTAGCTGGGACTACAGGCATGCACCACCACGCCCAGTTGTATTTTTAGTAGAGATGGGGTTTCACCATATTGGTCAGGCTGGTCTCAAACTCCTGACCTTAGGAGATCCACCTGCCTTGGCCTCCCAAAGTGCTGGGATTACAGGCATGAGCCACCACCGCACCCGGCCCATGCTCTCTCTTACACACATGCAGACCACATCCTTTCTCTCTCACCAGATATACCAGTCTATACACACACACACATACACACACACTCTACTAAGATACTTTCACTTTTATATATACACATTCACATCTAGATTTCTGCCTGGATGGCATAATTTGGGTCCTGTCAGTGAAAACTATTTACCAACCCTAGATATCATACAATGCCACTCTACTCTGGGCCTTTGATGGCTGGGGGGATGAGAAGGGAGGTCTTTGTGTTTCAAGGAATCTTTTTCTAAATAGGCCTCTTTTCCCCAGTAGGACATCAGCCATGATTGGTGCCCACTTCTTGAGTGTGAATAATGACAGGAATTATCCTGAGACCCCCACAAAAGCCCAGTACATGGTCAAGGCCAGAGAAGCCCCAGAATGGGGGTCATAGGCATCAGGTGTCATAGCTTGCCAATCTGCAGGATGTCTACACACTTACAGACAGAAATAGTCTCGCAGGTCACCACTGACTCTCAGTCATACACATAAATACATACTGAGGTACACAGACTTGTAAGTATTCTCCCTTTCCATCCCCTTGCCAATAAGGCCCAATCCACACAGGCCCAAGGCCGAGTATCTCTCTCTCACATCAAATGACAGACACATGCACAAATACCTACACTCATCCTTACACATGGACACACTCACACTGTACTTAGTCACACATGTACATCCATTTACTCTTAAACACAGGCATGCATGCATGACATACATTCACATGACATAATGCCCATGAATGACGTACATTCACTCACAAACACAGGGGTACATACAGGCATACCTTCACATGTCCACAGACAGACAGACTTTGTATCACACCCAAAGAGATGATGAACAAACATGGACACAGAGAGGCAAGCTCCCAAATGTGTGCACACACACACCCAGACATGACCACATATATTTACACACTCACACGCATAAACACCTAGATATGCACATGCTTGTAAATGACATGAAGTATAGATATGCAGACATTCATAACACAGACTTGTACACACAACTGGGCATGTTCACATGCACATAGACTTGTTCATTAATTCATTCCCATATGCATACACTCAGACATGGAAATACAAATGTACTCACAAAACATGCCCACACTATCACAGCCAGATATGTACACCATGTACATTCCTACAAGTTCATACACCCATATGAGAAGCTGCACAATAAAGAGGAATCATTTACACCTACATTCTCACAGATGGACTTGGACACGAAGGTATATTCACACACATGCACACATGGAAGTACACTCACATACACACAACTGTACATCCACACAAGAAGGACTGATCCACACTCATCACAGACACACACATCCACACACATCCTATATTGACACACATGCACACATGGAAGTACACTCACATACACACAACTGTACATCCACACAAGAAGGACTGATCCACACTCATCACAGACACACACATCCTCACACACATCCTCTCACACACACACACACACTTAAACACACTTGTAGGCTGAGAGTGACATGCATGGACGTTACCTTACATTGTGTTCTACAACATATGCTCCAGAACAAAGATGCATAAACACAAACACATACATGCAAATAATTAGAACTGTACAAACTGGCACATTCACACATATGAATATACCTCTGTGCATGCCTGTCTGAATGTACAGGCATACACACAGGCATATTCACACACACACACACACACACACACATAGATGTGTATGGACAGGCAGGCATATACAGGCATGTTCAATGAAACACACACAGCCAGATGTTCACATATACTAGCATATGCACCCACATATACACTCACAATCACTCACAGGCATATTCAAATACACATTCACACTCACATACTCAGAAATGCAGACAAAACACATAATGAGACATGCACACCCAAGTACCTACTCATGCATGCCACAGACATGTACTCACACATAACAGTGTACACACAAACACAATTAGACATATAGACAATGCAACATTTCACCTATGCACGCAGCATTTTGCATGCGTGTGTGTGTTTGTGTGCAGACAGGCATACACCCCCACACACAGCCATACTCACATACATAATCAAATGTGCACACATAGGCATACCCACAAAATAAATTTTCATTCACACACTCTCCCCTACCCATAAAATTAGTTCTCCTTATATTAGTGTGCCCACCTATACCAACATTTCTCTAATCGGATGTGGACCAAAAGGTTTGTCTACAGGTGATATACACTGGAACATGCACACACGGACATCTACATAATTTAAAATGCTGGAGAACCCACATACAGACATTCACAGAAAGTCAAAAGCCTACTTACACAAATGCAGGACAGACACACTCATATATACACACACACATATACACCCTCTCATACATGCATGGACATGCACATATATGCCCTTAACACTCACAAGCACACCCTTTAGATGCACCTACACTCATGAGCACACACCAATATGCACAATCAGATACAACTAGGCATTCATCTAATTGGGCACGCACACCCAGGCATTCTGAAACCCACACACTCATACACATACAACCAGACACGTACACTCAAAGAAAAACTGATGCCACACACATATACAACCAGACATTCAACAGGCCTGATGGCTCAGAGAAAACACACCCACACTCAGGCTCAAAATCAAACATGTCCATCTGATCACTCAGACAGACATGCAAAGTCATGCCCACCCTACAGTACACACACAAGCCTACCCAGATACCCACACACTCACACGCATGCCATCACATGGCCTGCTCACACACACAGGTTCATACACAGCCACACTGCCCATGAACAGACATGCACACACAAACTACACACTCAGCCACACATTCTCAGTAGCATATATACACCCACGCTCGGGCCCACAGGCCTCCAGACCACAGACCAGGTCCTCTCCCACACCAAATCCTTCTTCAGAAAAGTCTACTTTATGCCTCAAAGCCCCCCTCCCTGCCCCCACAGAGATGGTCTTCTGGGCCTCAGTCTTTCCCCATTCCTCCTCTTCCCTTGGCCACCGACCCCACACGCTGTGTCCTATCACATCTCCATGCCCCGAAATCAGCCAGCAGACCCCATTCTTCCCCCACCCCAGGCTCTAGGTGAGCAGCTCCCCGGGACGCGTCCCTCACAGGTCTGGCTGCTGCATGGGCCACACCCCAGCTCTACCCGAAGCCCCGTGATCTCAGGAGCTTCAGCCTCATCTCCAGGCCCTGCCAACCACTGACCACAGGCCAAACTCTTGCCAAGTCTCCCCTCAACAGGGAGACACATACATCACCAGGGCCAGGAAGGCTGCAGGCTGCAAGCCAGGCCTCTGCTGGCTCATGGGGGCTCAAGCTTCTGTGTGTGTGTGCGTGTGTGTGTGTGCACAAACAGGGACAAGTGCAGGGAAAGAAGCCTGGAGTGGGGTGGGGGAGGGAGGCTCTGCCCATAACCACTTATCATTCTCTACAAATGAGAAGTATTAACACAGGGCTTCTCCTGCCTCCCTTCCACTCCCCTCCATTTGCCCACTTGCTGCCCTCCCCAGATCTTTGCTGAGACCCTGGAGAAGAAGGACCTGTCCCTCCTCCAAGTAATCAATAACACTATTAATCATGAATAATCAGCAACAATATTGACTGTGAGCTTTGCTGACATTGCTTCAGTGCCACCTCGATGCACATCTCTTACTTACATGCACCAACTCATTCAATCCCTACACACACCCATCAGGGAAGGGTTACCAGTCTCTTTGACAGATGGGAAAACTGAGGTTCAGTAAGTGGCATGCTTCCACTAAAGTTGCAGAGCTAGTAGTTGGGGGAAGTGTCCCTGGGAGGATCCATGTTCTCCATGTACCAGGCTTTCCTGCCCTTCCAGATATATGGACCTCTGGCTACTGGGCACAAGGCCACAAGATCCGGGGGGTCTCAGACACAACATGGACATCTGAAACAGAGACAGAGAGCCTTGTGGTGGAGGCTGGGTCCCACACTGTAGGGACAACCATGTTGTTCCCGGTCCCTGCAGGTTGTCATGGGATTGGTCTTTGCCCCCACAGAACCATCAGGCAGCCTAGGGCCTGGAAGTGCTCCCCACCACCACTTCACCGTCCTTTAGCCCTACAGTGGCTTCCTCCCCCTAGCTGGGAATCGGCAACATCTTCAGTGGTGAGTGAGCAAAACTCTGCTACCTGTAGGGAGAGATGGGGAGGCGGGTGGTGGTGGAAGGAAGGAAGGAAAGGAGGAAAGAAGGAGTGGGGGGTGGTCTGGGCTGGGAGCAGCTTCTCTGTCATGTCTACCCACCTGCTTGCTACCCAGGTGCACACACATACACACACACACACACACACACACACCCGGCCAGCAGGCCAGGGATCCTGGAGGAGAGTGGAGGAGGAGGGAGAGGGAGAGGAGCAGCCGCAAGAGGCTGAGCCTGCCCAGGGTGCAGGCATTGTGAAGGGAACACGGCCGGGCTCCCAGGCATCCCTTCCACAGCCAGCACACAAGGAAAGATTAACACAGCCTCATGCCCAAACGCAACCATGATGATAAAAACAGACCCTGTGAGGGGAAACAGGTGGTGGTTCCCTTTCTCATGGGACATTTGGGATTGGGGAAGATGGGGGGAAGATGAGGAGTCCCCAGGCTTGGGTGCCAAGGAGCCCCTGTGATGGAGCAGACAGAGACTAACAGAGTCAGACAGAGACAGAGAGCATGGCAGTGATGGAGACTCTGAAGTATGTGTGGGGAGACAGAACAGAAGTCCCAGCCCCCCATCCTTGGTGGAGGGATGCTGACTGCTTACCTTGGCTTTCTCAGCAGGGATGTCATGGAATCCACGATGGGGGCTCAAGCTGTCTCACCCAGGTAAATCACAGCCCGGGCCACATTGTGGGACCCTCAGTGATCTGGCGGCCAGTGACACTCCTGCTTCTGTTGCCGTGGATACAGCCGGGCTGGTCTAAATCGCAGGCATCAGGGAAAGCAGGCACCGGAGGGGTGCACTGGGTAGGGCTGGGGGTGTTGGGGAACACCAGGTGGGCAGCACACAGCCTTGGGGTGTCCAACTAGCTGGCAGGTGGGGGTCCCGGCAGGTGCTTCCTGCACTATACACTCCCACTCCCATCTTCATGCCACTGCCAAGCTGGGAGGGGGGCCAGTGCTGGCCCCTGCTACCCGTCTGCCTGCCTGGCTGCCGGTCCCCCTACCCCCCCCCACCCCCCACCCCCCCTCCGTCTGCCTGCTGGCCGCCGCCTTTTGTCCTCAGAAGACACAGTCCCCGCGGGGCCTCTGCCAAGCCTCCAGCAGATGCTCAGGGTCCGGGGCTCCTCCCTGGGAGCACACGGGCCATGGCCTGGGAGAGCCCCAGGTTGGGGGGGCTCTCATCCAGGCTCACTCCGCTCCCCGGGCCTGGCGGGGATGGGGAAGAGGTGCAGGTCCACAGCCAGAGGCAGCAGCAGAGGTGGTGTTGGGGAGGGGATGGACGCCAGAAAGAGGGGGTGGGGTGGAGAGAGAGGCTGGCCTGATAGCTGTGTCCCGGGTTTTAGATCCGGGTTGAGGAGGGTGGCTCAGAGCATCCGAGGGGGGTCCTCATGCAAAATGAGGGCACCAAGGGCCTGCCAGAGGGATCCTCCTGGCCTGGGAACCACCCCGGTGCACACAAATCCAGGTCCCACGATGCTGGGGACACCCAGCCTGGATAGAGCATCAGTGGGGAGTCCGGGGCCCTAAGTTGGACCCCATCAGGCCTGTCCGTCCCCCCTCTCCTCGATTTGCACGGTCCCTGCCTCAGGGGCGGGCGGAGGAGGAGGGAGGCAGGGAGGGAGAGGGAGGGAAGGAGGAAGGCTGAGCAGGCAGGGAGACTCCCAGCTGCCAGCCTGGTCCTCCCTGGGGCGGGGCGGGGAGCCGGAGGGGGGGGGTTGGGGGGGCTGGCGAGGCCAGGGAGCAGCCGGCTGGCTGGCTGACTGGGTGGGGACGCTGGCGTGGCGGCTGTGCTGCCAGGACAATAGCTGGCTGGGGAAGTCAGGCTCGGGCCTTTCTGAGATGCTCGAGAGAGGCATGAGTGGAGGTGGGGAGAGATGGCCAAGAGGCTGCTGAGAGAGCAACTCACATGGGCTACAAGTGCAGAGGAGGCAGGGCGTAGGGGACGCTAGGATCTGGGTCGGGACAAAGGTCCGGCGAAAGTTTCTCGAAAGCTTTGGGCTGGGAGGCATGCTTAGGGCCCGGAGAGGTGGGATTCATAAACTGATTTAGAATGGGGTTCTATGGGCATTTTCCCTGCAAGGCCTGGAGGTTGGCTGGGGGGTGGGGGTGGGAAAGGAGCGCTGCCCAACTCTGAACAGCCCCTCTCAGGATATCTCCTGTGCCATCCCCACTTTCTCGGGGCCAGCAGACAGGCAGAACCCATACTTAAAGCCATGCCCCAGGACAGCAGAATAGGAGAGGTGAGGAGAACGCTTGGTAGGCAGAGATATGAAGACAAGGAAAAAAATATTTGTTTCAAATATGGTTAAATTGGGACCAAATGATGCTTCAGTGGTTCCCCTAAGTTACAGCGTTCAAGAATTCAAATTATCTTGATATAAGAAATTGTGTTTTATTTCCTTTCTTCCTTCATCCATTCGTTCCTTCATTTATGACAAATGGCTTTATGTTAGGCCCAGTGCTGGGCACTAATGGTACCCGGTGACTCAGACCTGTGCTCTCTGCCCTTAGGAAATGCAGGCTCTGCTACCAGACTGTGGACCTGGAACCCACTTGCGTCTGAATCCCCTGGAGAACTTGTAAAGTGTAGATACCCAAGCCTACCTCCCAGAAATACTAATCTAGAAGGTTTTCAGATGGGGCTTCAAAACCTGCATTTTGACAAGGCCCTCCGGTGGTCATTTTTATGCCCGCATGCTTTGGGGAGGGAGAAAAATCCACGGAAAATTAGAAAATGTTTTGGAGGCCGGGTGTAGTGGATCACACCTGTAATCCCAGCACTTTGGGAGGCCAAGGCAGGAGGATTGCTTGAGTTCAGGAGTTTGAGACCACCCGGGACAACATATTGAGACCCCATCTTTATAAAAAATTTAAACATTATCTGGACATGGTGGTGTGCGCCTGTAGTCCCAGTTACTTGGGAGGCTGAGGTGGGAGGATCACTTGAGCCCAGGATGCTGCAGTGAGCTGTGTTCTCACCACTGCACTCCAGCTTGGGTAACAGAGCAAGACTCCGTCTCAAAAAACAAACAAGCAAAAAAAGGCAAAACAGGCTGGGCACGGGCTCACGCCTGTAACGCCAGAACTTTGTGAGGCCAAGGCAGGCAGATTGCTTGAGCTCAGGAGTTTGAGAAAAGCCTGGCCAACATGACAAAACCCCGTCTCTACTAAAAATACAAAAATTGGCAGGGCGTGGTGGTGCGCACCTGTGGTCCCAGCTACTCCAGAGGCTGAGGTAGGAGGATTGCTTAAGCCCGGGAGGTTGAGGCTGCAGTGAGCTGAGATCGTACCACTCCACTCCAGCCTGGGCGACAGAGCAAGACTCTGTCTCAAAAAAAAAAAAAAAAAAAAAAAAAGGCAAAACAATAAGGCTTCTAAAATATGATGTAAGAGAATATCTTTATAACGTTGAGGTAAGGAAGGAATTGAACAAGACAAGAAGTAATTACCATAAAGGAAAGGAGTGATACATTGAACAGCATTCAAACTTCTGGTTATCAAAAGATACCATTAAAATAGTGAAAAGATAAGTCATAGAATTAGATAAAATATTTGCAAAGTATATATCCAGTAAAAGGCTCATATCCAGAATATACAAATAACTTTTACCAACCAATAAGAAAAAGACAGATAACCCAAAAGAATAACAGACAAGATACTTGAACAGGGACCTTGCAAAAGAGGATAGCCAACTGGCCAAAAACTTAGGAAAATGTGCTCAACCTCATTGGTAGTCAAGAAAATACAAAATGAAACCATGCTCACTAGACTGACTAAAAAGAAAAAGACAATACCGAATATTGGTGAAAATGTGGAGTGATAAGAGCTCTCATACAGTATTGATGAGAGTATAAATTGATGTAGCCACTTTGGAAACTGTTTAGCAATATCTACTAAGGTGACCACATGCACACTTCATAACCCGGCAGTTCTACTTTTAGGTATGTGCCCATCCAAAATGCATATATATGTTTACCAAAAGACATGTGTGATAATGTTCATAAAAGCACTATTTGTAAAACTGGAAACAACCCAAATACCATCAATAGGAGAATGAAAAATAAATTGTGGTATATTTGCACATTGGAATAGTATACATCAATGAGAAGAAATGACTCACAACTACAATATGGATGAATCCCACAAACATTACACTGAGCAGAATAAACCAGACAAAAGAATACTGTATGATTCCATACATATAAAGCTCAAAACCAGGCAAAACCAATGTATTGTGATAGAAGTCAGAATAGTGATTACCATTGGGGTCTGAGTAGGAGGCCCAAAGAGAATTTCTTTCTTTCTTTTTTCTTTTCTTTATTTTTATTATTTTTTTTTTGAGATAGAGTCTCACTCTGTCACCCAGGGTGGAGTGCAGAGGCACGATCTGGGCTCACTGCAACCTCTGTTTCCCGGATTCAAGCAATTCTCCTGCCTCAGCCTCCCGAATAGCTGGGATTACAGGTGGCCACCACCACGCCTGGCTAATTTTTGTATTTTTAGTAGAGGCGGAGTTTCACCATGTTGGCCAGGCTGGATTCAAACTCCTGATCTTGGGTGATCTGCCCGCCTCTGCCTTCCAAAGTGCTGGGATTACAGGCATGAGCCACCGCGCCAGGCCAAAGAGACTTTTTAGGGTGCTGGGAATGTTCTGGTTCTTGATTTTGGAGCTGATTACCCAGGTGGCTTAGTAACAGTTCATCGGGAGTGTGCATTTATATGTCTCGAGTGCTTTTCTTTTATTTTGTTTCTTTTTATTGAGACAGAGACCCACTGTGTTGCTCAGGCTGGTCTTGAACTCCTGGGCTCAAGCAGTCCTCCTGCCTCCCAAAGTGTTGGGATTACAGGCATGAGCCACTGCACCCAACTTCAAGTACTTTTCTCTTCTTTTTTGAAGGGAAAGGCAAGAAGCTTTTATTGCAAGGCGAAAGTAAACACTTAAGAGAGAGAAGTGCGGGCGTGTTTGTGAGAACGAGTTGCACAGAAGGGAGTTTGGGTTTCTAATTTTATGGGTGTTTCTTTAATTAGGGGGTGGAATAATCATTAGATGTTCTAGAAAAGGAGGGGATTTCAGCTCCCCCACTCTGGTTACCACCCAGTTTCTCCCTTATTTGGATTTTCCCAGAAGAGTCATGGACCCATCCTGGCTGGGATTCTGGCCATTTTCTCTCCCTTATTTTGGATTTTCTGTTATCCCATGGTTTCTTTGCCTAGTTCTTGTTTTAGCTGTTGTTTGAGTTTTTTCATCCTCCTGTAATCACCCAGTGCTCTTCCTAATTCATTCACCCTTCAGAGATTTCCAT
Organism: Pongo pygmaeus; assembly: GCF_028885625.2. NCBI lineage: Eukaryota > Metazoa > Chordata > Mammalia > Primates > Hominidae > Pongo > Pongo pygmaeus. The sequence goes on along the minus strand of NC_072396.2, from coordinate 53,598,590 downwards.
CCCTTATTCTTAAGGGTTGATTAGGGAGGAGGCCAGTCATCTGTGTCTTCTTCTTGCCAATTTAAGGGTGCTGGCCTTGCCTGTCCAGGGATTGGAAATCTCCAGCTGCCTGGTCTAAGGGTCCCCAGGGTGCATCAGCAGGTGAGTCCGATTCCAAGACAAGAATTGGCTGGAATCCTTGCAAGATCATCATCTTTACATGGAACTGCTGTAACCTGGAAGATATAAACTTTGCCCGGGCCTAAAGATGAGGCTTTGGTTAGCTTGAGTTTGGTGTCAGATACTGGCAGGAGTCAGTGCCTTCTTTAGATGAGATACGTGTACCCAGGTGTCAAAGCCCTGTAAAGTTCTGCATGGCTGGGGAGGCCTCAGGAAACTTATAAGCGTGGCGGAAGATGAAGGGGAAGCAAGGACCTTCTTCACATGGTGACAGGAGAGAGAGAATGAGTACTTTATGTGTTATACTACTTCAATACAAAGTTTTTAAAAATGAAAAAGTAAAAGAGGCAATCAGATTGTTTCATTACAGTGTGAAGCGAAGGTGGGAACTGAGAGCTGTGGGAGCTCGAAAATGTCAGGGGCGGGGTGGGGAGAAGTGTTGACACCCAAGGTCAGTGTGGAAGAAGTGGAAGTGAGTCAGAAGTTTAAGAGGCAGCATAGTGCAGTGGCTAAGAGCACTGACTCGGGCACCAGACTGCTTGGGTTTGAATCCATCCCTCTTACCCTCCTTGTGCCTCAAGTTCCTTATCTGTTAAATGGGGTGATAATAGTGCTTACAATAGGGTTGTGAGGATAAATGAGGTAATATCTGTAAAGTGTTCAGAACAGCGTCAAGACATAATCAGTACCATGTACCTCTTAATTCCATTTAAAAAGGTGACTAGGTGAGTGAAACAGCCTGTACAAAGGCTTGGGGGGGTCCCAGAGGGTAGTGTGTTTGGGGCATGCTGGAAGCAATTTGGTGTGGCCTGATGAGGGATGCTCAGGAGGCAGGGATGAGACCCTGAATGCTAGCCTAAGGATCTCAGACTTTATCTCAAGACAGGGATCTTGACCTGGACTCCTGCTATCTTAGTTTGCCCTCAGTTAGCCTTCACTCATGACCTTCCAAGGCCGTCAAGAGAAAGGATTGTTCTGTTGTTGGCGATGGTGAGGAACAGTGATGGGGAAGGAATGCCTTGTGAAGGAGGGTGGGAGGGGCCAGCTGGACTGAACGCCCCCCACCCCCCACGCACTCACTATCCACTCTGAAGCAGCTTTCCTCCCTTTGCAGTGGGAGGAGAGGGTTCTCCAGAAAGACCTGTCTTTATGAGATGAGCACACAGAAATCATCAGGCAGAGTTGTAGGGAGAGAAGACGGGGGAACGGGGAAACTGAGTCATGCACTTGTAGCCACAGTCCCCCTGCTTTTCTTTTTTTGAGACAGAATCTCACTCTGTCACCTGGGCTGGAGTGCAGTGGCGTGATCTTGGCTCACTGCAAACTCCGCCTCCTGGGTTCGAGCGATTCTCCTGCCTCAGCCTCCCGAGTAGCTGCGATTACAGGCTCCTGCCACCACACCCAGCTAATTTTTGTATTTTTAGTAGAGACGGGGTTTCGCCATGTTGGCCAGGCTGATCTCGAACTCCTGACCTCAGGTGATCCGCCCATCTCGGCCTCCCAAAGTGCTGGGATTAAAGGCGTGAGCCACTGCGCCCGGCCCACAGTCCCCCATTTTGAATCAACTCCAACACTGCAGGAATGGAAGAGACCTGATTCCTTTCTGCCTGTGCCCCTCTGTTTATCACACTGAGCAGGCAGGGAGATAAGTAGGTTTTGGAAGATTTAAGAACTCCTTCCATATTTGCTCTTGTTTCTATCTCTAAAATGACAGTACTCCACCATCTGGTGGGTGAAAGCACCTTCATGGGGCTGCGACGGTCTCCTTAACCAGTCAGTGAGGCTACACTGAATTGGGAGAAAAAGTGTCGTGTTCTACTATTTCAATTATACTTTTCAAAAATTCAACTTTTTAAGTTGTGAAATACAACATATAGAAATGTGCATAAGTCTTGTAGATGAAGAAGTAGTTATAAAATGAACACTCACTTAACCACTGCTCAGCTCAAGAAATAGAACATTAATGGTATCCAGAAGCCTCCAGCATTAATGATTATTTTATTTTAAAAAATAAAAACACATTCCTATCATAAGGAATTTTTTTTACATAGTGTATAAATAGCTGGGAATGGTTTGATTCATTTCTCACCCATTTAAACTGGCCTAGTTACTGAATCTAAACAAGCCTTGAATAAAAATGCTCCTTTGCAACTTACTGTGAACATTTTCTTAGAGTCAAGATCCCCTTTCATTGTCTCAAAAAACTTTAATTTCTAAAATTATGAACATTTCAAACATGCAGAGGATACTACCATGAATACACATACACGCACTACTCAGATTGGACAATGAATAAGATTCTACTGTATTTATTTCATCTACTCTATTTTTTCTTTTGTTGAAGTATTTCAAATCAAATCTCAGACATTGTATCACATCCCTATATACTTCAGTATGCAATTCTAAAAAACAGGAATATCTTAAAACCACTATACCATTATTACACTGAAGGATAGTAACAATTCCTTGGTGATGTGTCATAATAGCAAGCCCACAGTTACCCAATTGTCTTCATAATCAAATGTCATTTTACACCCAGCTTGTTCAAACCAGAACACACTGAATGATTTGACATGTCTCTTGAGGGTCCCTTAATCCTAGAGCAGGTCCTGCCTTCCCACTTTTCATTTCATGCCACTGACTTGTTGCAGTTGTCCTGTAGAAGGACCTATCTTTTGGATTTCTCTGTTTGCTCCCTTGTGGTGTCATTTAACATGTTCTTTATCTGCCCCCCACTGACTCTATTTTTTCCTGGAGTTGGAAGTTAGCTCTTAAGACTCTGTTGCTTTCAGGTTATTTATCATTATTATTTATTATTATTATTACTATAACTATTACTATTATTATTATTTGCAACACTTTAGAGGTGGTGCTGTGAGATTTCTATTTCAACACATCAAGTGGCATATAATGTCTGGTGGTCCTGCTGTTAGTGATGTTAAGATTTATCAGTGGGTTAAGGTGGTAAAAGCCTCATCTCTCCACGGTAAATTTCCCCATCAACCTTTCATCTAATGGTTTCATCTATTGATGATTGTTGCCTGAATCAGTTGTTTTATTAGGACTTGCAAGTGGTGATCTTTCTAATTCTGTCATTTTTCTACATTTATTAACCAGCCTTCTTCTATAAGTAAAATATTTCTGGCCAGGCATGGTGGCTCATGCCTGTAATCTAAACACTTTGGTAAACCAAAGAGGTAGGATCGCTTGAAGCCAGGAATTTGAGACCAGCCTGGGCAAAATAGTGACACCCTATCTCTACAAACATTAAAACATTAAGGGGGCCCAGTGGCATGTGCCTATAATCCCAGCTACTTGGAAGGGTGAAGTTGGAGGATGGCGTGAGCCCAGGAATTTGAGGCTGCAATGAGTTATGATCGTACCACTGCATTCTAGCTCAAGCAACAGAAGGAGATTCTGTCTCAGAAAAATACAAAAACAAAAACTTCCCTTCATCAACTTGGGCCATTGGAGTTACCCCAAGATAGAATTTACATAGGAAAGACAAAATAAATATATAATTTTGTCATTATAAATGCCAGTTTTCAGAGGAAGGACTTGATGTCCTAGTTATTTCCAATGGTTCAAATGAGGTTTTTATGTTTTTTGTTTTTGCTGCTTGTTTTTAGTGCCATTATGAACTCATTTTAAAAAATATTCAGTGTGTTTCAATCCACTGCAATTATCATTCTGTTTGATGTTCAAATTACCCCATATTTGGCCAATGGGAGCCCTTTCAAGTTTGTTTCTGTGCCTTTTTAACATGACACTAGTAGTCTTTGATAGTTTTCTTGGTTTCTGGTAGGAAAAGATGTCTCAGGCTCATGTTGGACATTTCCTGCTCCAGACCTGAAATCAGCCATTTCTCCAAGGAGCCCTGGTTCCTTTTAGTTGGGATGTATTCAGATACCAAGATACAGGTGCTAGGCATGTTCATTGATACCAGGTGTCACTGCTTCTGGGTATTTCCAATGAACAAGGCAGGGAAAATTTTTTTTTAATTTTTAATAGGTAAATGATACTAATTTTATTTCTTATTTTTAATTATTTAATTGATAAAAATTAAATATTCAAGGTGTACAACATGACTTGTGTATATATTATGTAATGATTACCACAATCAAATTAATTAATGCATCCATCACCAGATTGTACATTAGACGCCCAGAATTGTTCATCTTATAACTGCAATTTTATACTCTTTTTTAAAAAAAATTTTATTATCATTATACTTTAGGTTTTAGGGTACATATGCACAACGTGCAGGTTTGTTACATATGTATACATGTGCCATGTTGGTGTGCTGCACCCATTAACTCGTCATTTAGCATTAGGTATATCTCCTAATGCTATCCCTCCCCGCGCCCCCCACCCCACAACAGTCCCCGGTGTGTGATGTTCCCCTTCCTGTGTCCATGTGTTCTCATTGTTCAGTTCCCATCTATGAGTGAGAACATGCGGTGTTTGGTTTTTTGTCCTTGCCATAGTTTGCTGAGAATGATGGTTTCCAGTTTCATCCATGTCCCTACAAAGGACGTGAACTCATCATTTTTTATGGCTGCATAGTATTCCATGGTGTATATGTGCCACATTTTCTTAATACAGTCTATCATTGTTGGACATTTAGGTTGGTTCCAAGTCTTTGCTATTGTGAATAGTGCCACAATAAACATACGTGTACATGTGTCTTTATAGCAGCATGATTTATAATCCTTTGGGTATATACCCACTAATGGGATGGCTGGGTCAAATGGTATTTCTAGTTCTAGATCCCTGAGGAATCACCACACCGACTTCCACAATGGTTGAACTAGTTTCCAGTCCCACCAACAGTGTAAAAGTGTTCCTACTTCTCCACATCCTCTCCAGCACCTGTTGTTTCCTGACTTTTTAATGATCGCCATTCTAACTGGTGTGAGATGGTATCTCATTGTGGTTTTGATTTGCATTTCTCTGATGGCCAGTGATGATGAGCATTTTTTCATGTGTTTTTTGGCTGCATAAATGTCTTCTTTTCAGAAGTGTCTGTTCATATCCTTTGCCCACTTTTTGATGGGGTTGTTTGTTTTTTTCTTGTAAATTTGTTTGAGTTCATTGTAGATTCTGGATATTAGCCCTTTGTCAGATGAGTAGGTTGCGAAAATTTTCTCCCATTCTGTAGGTTGCCTGTTCACTCTGATGGTAGTTTCTTTTGCTGTGCAGAAGCTCTTGAGTTTAATTAGATCCCATTTGTCAATTTTGGCTTTTGTTGCCATTGCTTTTGGTGTTTTAGACATGAAGTCCTTGCCCATGCCTATGTCCTGAATGGTATTGCCTAGGTTTTCTTCTAGGGTTTGTACGGTTTTAGGTCTAACATTTAAGTCTTTAATCCATCTTGAATTAATTTTTGTATAAGGTGTAAGGAAGGGATCCAGTTTCAGCTTTCTACATATGGCTAGCCAGTTTTCCCAGCTCCGTTTATTAAATAGGGAATCCTTTCCCCATTGCTTGTTGGAAAAAATTTTTTTGAAAGAAGCAAAAATGTCGTTGTATCATATTGATATTTCCAGTTCAAAGTTAATATTCCAAGGTGTTTATGTACTTTTTAAAAAGTTTATACTTCAGGCCAGGCATGGTGGCTCATTCCTGTAATTCCAGCACTTTGGGAGGCCGAGGTGGGCGGATCACCTGAGGTCGGGAGTTCAAGACCAGCCTGACCAACATGGAGAAACCCCCGTCTCTACTAAAAATACAAAATTAGCTGGGATGGTGGCACATGCCTGTAATCCCAGCTACTCGGGAGGTTGAGGTAGGAGAATCACTTGAACCCGGGAGGTGGAGGTTGCAGTGAGTCGAGATCACGCCATTGCACTCTAGCCTGGGCGACAAGCGAAACTCCATCTCAAAAATAAATAATAAATAAATAAATAAATAAATAAATAAATAAATAAAGTTTATACTTCATAGATGGCATTTTTATACTGAAAATCTTGGCTCCTAACAACATGTATATATTTGCGTCCCTGCATTAAACTAATCAAACCAATATTTCTACAATCAATTAGACTCCTGAAAGAAGTCTAGGATTTCTTAGTAGTTCTATTTGTTCTTGGAATATATTCCAGTAAGGATATGCATTCAAAAACTGTGTTCTAAAGTTGCTGGAAATAGTATATTATCTTTGGAAGCTATGTTACCAATGTGATATAGTTAGGTTTATTCATTCCAGTTTGTTTTCTATTTTTAAAGATTGATTTTTAAATTTTTAATTGAATTTTCATTTTGAATATGTAAAATGTTTTTATGTTTCCAAAGTCTTAACTCTGTAACAAGGCTTATTCAGAGAAATCTCACTTCCATCATGTCCCTATACCCTGTTACACCCCCTCCCTTGTAGGTTACTCTTTTTTTATTAATTTTTAGTTTATCCTTCTAGTGTTCCTTTTTGCAAATACAAGTATCTATATATAATACTTATATATATACATCTATATGTACTTATGTATGATACTTACACTTTGCTTTTTCCCTTCTTTCTCATGCAAAGGTGGCAGACTGGATTCACTGTTTTACACCTTCTGCAAGCATCTATTGAGTCCTTATTATGTTCCCAGCACTGTACTGAGGTAGTCAGGCAAGAGTGATCCTGCTTATCACCATGTTCCAGTGTATTTTTCAGTATTACAGTTAATTAGGGCTGCTGCTCTTATCTCTGTCTCTCAGAAGACAGTGCTCCCGGGTGCCTCTTCAGTACAACTTATTTATCTCCACTATCTTGCAGAGAGCACTGGCAGTGACAAGCACTTGTCCCTCGGCATGTCAAAAGAATATACATATTTTTAATTACAAAAGTAATGCATGAGAACATGCACATCGTGAGATGCTTGAACAACACAGGAGTGTATGGAAGAAAAAGCCATGATTTTCCCTCGCCCTCACCCAATCTCACTGCACTTGCTTGAAACAATTATTACCTTGGTGGTTGCCAGATGGTGATTTTCTAATTCCACTATTCATTCTACATTTATTGGTTCACATTCTACAATAAGGAAAAATTTACTTTTGCCTCCATTTATTTATTCATTCAGTTAGCTAGTTTTATCATGGCTTTGCGGATTCTCAGTTTATTCAATGGGTTATAAACTGCTACATTTATTATTAATTTTGATGCCCAAATTGTTCCAGAATTTGACAGGGGAGCCTTTTTAAGCTTGTTTTTTGTGTCATTTTGATTTGTATCCTTGTTTCTGTGTCCTTCTCATGCTCCATCATTCTTTGAGGATTTCCTCACTTCCTGGAAGAGCAAGATGCTCCCGGCTCATCTGGTACTTTTCCTGACACAGCCCTGGAACCAGCTCTCCAAGAATCCAGGCTTCATTCCTTTTGATAGAGATAACAAGTTATGGGCATAAGGTGTGTTCTTGCTACTAGGGGATCATTGTTTCTAGGCCACCTTAGTGGACAGAGCTAGGATACATATGTATACATATGTGTAGGAATACATCTATCTATCTATCTATCTATCTATCTATCTATCTATCTATCTATCTATCTATCATCTATCTATCTATCTATCATCTACCTATCTAATCTATTTATCTCTATTATCTATCTATCTATCTATCTATCATTTGTCTGTCTAATTTAATCTAATCTAATCTATCTATCTAATCTCTGTATCATCTTAAAAACCAGGAGCAGGCCAGGCATGGTGGCTCATGCCTGTAATTCCAGCATCTTGGGAGGCCAAGGTGGGAGGATTGCTTTAGCTCAGGAGTTTGAGACCAGCCTGGGCAACAGAGTGAGACCTTGTCTCTATAAAAAATTTTTTTTAAATTAGCTGGGCGTGGTGGAGTATGCCTGTGGTCTCAGCTACTCAGGAGGCTGAGGTGGGAAAAATCACTTGAGCCCAGGAGTTCAAGGCTACAGTGAGCCATGATCGTGTCACTGCCCTCCAGCCTGGGGAACAGAGTGAGATGCTGTCTCAAAAAAACCATAAGCTCATACTGATACTCTAACCCCAATCCCAGGCCACAGAGTTCATTCCAGCCTTTCTACTTTCCATATTTCTAACTCCCTTATCTAACAGTGAGAACCTCACTTCCCATCATTCACAATATTTACTTGTTTGTTCAATCCTAGGATACACATTCAGTAGTTTCAGAATTGTCAACCCGCACTGTGAAAAATAAAGCTACTGATTAAGGTTTAATATTAGTTTACAATTCTTTTTGTTTTCCCCCTTTTAGTATAGTCACTTTATTCCACTGAAATAGGCTCATCTGTTGCTGTTTGTATTCCATCCTCCACCACCATCATTGTTAATTGATTGACGATGTGAAACGTTAATGTGACTTTTAAAGTCAAGACTATGCAAAAAATTATACCCAGAGAAGTGTCACTTCCCATCCCCTGTACCCCATTCTATCCTCTCATCCTTCTTTTCTTTCTTTTTCTTTCTTTCTCTTCCTTCCTTCCTTCCTTTCTTCTTTCTCTCTCTCTCTCTCTCTCCCTCTCTCTCTCTCTCTCTTTTTCTTTTAGACAGAGTCTTGCTCTGTCACCCAGGCTGGAGTCAATGGTGCGATCTTGGCTCACTGCAACCTCTGCCTCCAGGGTTCAAGCGATTCTCCTGCCTCAGCCTCCTGAGTAGCTGGGACTACAGGTGCGTGCCACCACACTCGGCTAATTTTTGTATTTTTAGTAGAGAGGGGATTTCACCATATTGGCCAGGCTGGTCTCAAACTCCTGACCTCATGATCCACCTGCCTCAGCCTCCCAAAGTGCTGGGATTACAGGCGTGAACCACTACATCTGGCCCTCCTCTCATCCTTTTCACCTCATTCCTACACAACCCCTGTAGGTAATAAATCTCACTAGTTTCTGGTATACTCTTCTTGTTTTTTGTTTGTTTGTTTGGTTTTTGCACAAATGAACAATATATATTTCTCGGTTCTCTTTCTTTCACACAAGACAGTATACTGAGATATTCTATCGCACTTTGCTTTTTCTTTTGCACTATTTGCTTTACAACTGTATCCTGGAAATGCATGCAAAAATCTTTATAAAAAGATTTTTGATTTTTTGTTTTTTTTGAGACAGAGTCTCTCTCTGTCACCCAGGCTGGAGTGCAGTGGCACGATCTTGGCTCACTACAACCTCTGCCCCCCGGGTTCAAGTAATTCTCCTGCCTCAGCCTCCCGAGTAGCTGGGACTACAGGCGTGCGCCACCACAACCAGCTGATTTTTGTATTTTTAGTAGAGATGGGGTTTCACCATGTTGGGCAGGATGGTCTCTATCTCCTGACCTCGTGATCCGCCCGCCTCGGCCTCCCAAAGTGCTGGGATTACAGGCGTGAGCCACTGCACCTGGCCATAAAAAGATTTTTATGGTAAAATATAACATACATATATAAAAGTATATAAACCATATATTCACTTTTAAATAATATGAACATATAAATCAAACACCTGTATAACCACTAAACAGGTTAAAAAATGGAACATTGTCAGTACCCTACTGACTTCTGTCAATCATATCTCTCTCTCTCTCCTCCAGAGGTAACCATCATCCTGAATCATATGGTATTTATTTCCTTGCTTGCTTCTTTTGATGGTCTACCAACTTAGTTTACTTTTGCCTTTATTCGAGTATAACACACACACATGAAAGTGCACTAAAATTATGGAAAACTTGAATTTTCACAAACTGAACATATCCAAGTAAAGAAACAGATCCTGACCAAGTAAAGAAACCCATCCTGACCGGAAGGCCCACCTGTGTCCCCTCCCAGTCGCTGTCCAGGGTAGCCATTTTTCTGACTTCTAAGGGCATGGTTTAGTTTTGCCTGGGTTTGTACTTTATATGAATGGAAAACTAAAAGTATATACTTCTTTTGATTAATTTTATGTTTGTGAGATCCACTCTGTTGACTGAACAGGTAGTTCACTGTTCTTGTTGAAGAGCATTCTGTTGTCTGACTTTACCACAATTTTGTATCCATTATCACTGGCATTGTTGGGAGCCTGAGTCCTACATACATAACTTGCAAAAGAAGGAAAAAGTAACCTGAAGATCATAGTCCCACAGGTGAGACAGACAGATGAGGCAGAAAGTTGCAAAATAAGTTCACCATGAGAGTTATACATGTGGAGTCATGGGCTCAGTTTTAAAGGATGAGAAGATAGGATATCTCTAGGAGGATATGGGTGAGGGAGAGAGAGATTCCAGACAGAGGAAGAACATGAGGAACTGCTAGCATTTTGGGAAGACTGGATCAGAGAGAGCTGCATTTCGAGGTGGAGGGGAGAATTGAGGTTGCAGGGTAGGTTGGTGAGACAAAGGATATGTCAAAAAAATTCTAAGGTACTGGATTAAGAAGATGGGACTTTATCGCTTAAGAGATTGGGGCACTACTGAGATTGTTTCCCTCCTCTTCCTTCTTTTTATTTTTAAAGCATCATGTGACTTATTTTACAGTTCAGAAGGATCTCTCCAGCAGGGAAAGCAGGGAAGATGAACTGGAGGGGTAAAAACAGGAGGCATGGAGACCTGTAAGGAAACCACAGTAACATTCAGGAGTGATAAATATTGGGGGTTGAGTGAAAGTCTTGGAGTCAGGCTCCCAAATTTGTGTCTCCAGCCCAGTTCTCTCTCCTGATCTCCAGGCTCTCATGTCCAGCTTTCTACGCAACATCCCCACTTGTATGTCTCATAGGCATTTTCAAATCTGCACTTCCAAAACTGAACTCCAGCCTTACCCCTAAAGCTCACTCCTCCCACAGTCTTTCTCTATCATGTTGGTTACTCCATTCTTTTGGTTGCTCAGGCCATATTCTTATTCTTTTTTTCCTGTTATTATTATCATTATTATTTGAGATGGAGTCTCGCTCTGTTGCCCAGGCTGGAGTGCAGTGGTGTGACCTCGGCTCACTGCAACCTCCAACTCCCAGGTTCAAGCAATTCTCCTACCTCAGCCTCCTGAGTAGCTGGGATTACAGGTGCGTGCCACCACACCTGGCTAATTTTTTACATATTTTTGGTAGAGACGGGGTTTCATCCTGTTGGTCAGGCTGGTCTCGAACTCCTGACCTCGTGATCTGCCTGCCTCGGCCTCCTAAAGTTCTGGGATTACAGGCATGAGCCACCACGCCCGGCCTTTACCATTATTTTTTTGTGACAGAGTCTCGCTCTATTGCTCAGGCTGGAGTACAGTGGCATGATTATAGCTCACTGCAGCCTCAAATTCTTGGGCTCAAGAGATCCTCCCACCTTAGCTTCCTGAGTACCTGGGACCACAGGGATGCATCACCATGATCAGCTAATTTTTTAATTTTTATTTTGTAGAGACAGGGTCTTGCTATGTTGCTCAGGCTGGTCTGGAACTCCTGGCCTCAAGCAACCCTCCCATCTCAGTCTCCTAAAGCGCTGGGATTACAGGCATGAGCCTGGCTAATGTTTCTTTTATATCCATGCTTTTGTATCCCCCTTAGGAAATCTTTGCCAGACTGAAGGTGAATAAGATTTCCTCCTATGTTTTCTTCAGTAATTTTTTTTCATAGTTTTAGGTTTTGCATTTAGGTCTATGATTCATCTTGCAGTAATTTTTGTATATGTTGTGAGGTAACTGGGTAACTGTCAAAGTTAAATCTTTTTTTAATATGGCTATTCAATTGTTCCAGCACCATTTATTGAAAACATTCTTTCCCCCATTGAGTGGCATTTAAACCTTTGTTGAAAATCAACTGATCATATATGTGTAGGCCTATTTCTTGACTCTCTTCTTTTTCATTCATCTTTACACCAACATCTCACCATGTTGATTACTGTAGATAAAAATTGGGTAGTGTAAGTCTCTAACTTTGTTCTTTTTCAAAATTGTTTTGGTTCTAGGTCCTTCTTATTTCCATATAAATTTTAGAATCAGCTTGTCACTTATGAATCTTCACAATATTGACTCTTCTGTTCTGTGAATATAGGATCTTCCTTCCTTCCTTCTTTCCTTCCTTCCTTCCCTCCCTCCCTCCCTCCTCTTTCTTTCTTTCTTTCTTTCTTTCTTTCTTTCTTTCTTTTTCTTTCTTTCTTTCTCTCTCTCTCTCTTTCTCTCTTTCTCTCTCTCTTTCTCTCTTTCTCTCTCTCTCTCTTTCTTTCTTTCTTTCTCTCTTTCTCTTTTTCTCTCTTTGATGGAGCCTCACTCTGCTGCCCAGGCTGGAGTGCAGTGGCACAATCTTGGCTCACTGCAACCTCCTCCTCCCAGGTTCAGGTGATTTTTGTGCTTCAGCCTCCAGAGTAGCTGGGACTACAGGCATATGCCACTACACCTGGCTAATTTTTGTGTTTTTAGTAGTGATAGAGTTCCACCACGTTGGCCAGGCTGGTCTCAAACTCTTGACATCAAGTGATGCGCCCACCTTGGCCTCCCAAAGTGTTGAGATTACAGGCATGAGCCACCACGTCTGGCTAGGATATTTTCTTTAACTGCTCTCAACAATGCTTTATAATTTTCAGTATACAGGTCTTGCACATCTTTTGTCAAATTTATCTCTAACTATTTTATATATCGTGATGCTGTTGTAAATAGTATTTTAAATTTCAAATTCTGATCATTAATTGCCAGTATATAATAATACAGTTGATTTTGTATGTTGACCTTTTATCTTGCAACCTTGCTACACTCATTTGATAGATTCTTTTGTAGATTTCTTAGGATTTTTTTTCTTTTTTTTCAAATGGAGTCTCATTCTGTCGCTCAGGCTGGAGTGCAGTGGCGTGATTTCAGGTCACTGCAACCTCTGCCTCCCGGGTTCAAGCAATTCTCCTGCCTCAGCCTCCCTAGTAGCTGGGACTACAGGCGTGTGCCACCATGCCCAGCCAATTTTTGTATTTTTAGTAGAGATGGGGTTTCACCATGTTGGCCAGGATGGTCTCCATCTCTTGACTTCGTGATCCAACTGCCTCAGCCTCCCAAAGTGCTGGGATTACAGGTGTGAGCCATCATGCCCGGCCATTTCTTAGGATTTTCTATAGACAATAATGTCATATGTGAAAAAGACAACTTTACTTCTTCCTTTACAATCTGAGTACATTTCATTTCATTTTCTTACCATATTTCAAGGGCTAGAACCTCCAGTATAATGTTGAATAGAAGTGGGCGGAGAGATCAGACATCCTTGCCTTGTTGCTTATTTTAAAAGAAGCAGCACTCAGTCTTTCCCCCAATGAGTGTTAGCTGTAGGTTGTTCATAGATGCTCATTATCAGATTGAGAAAATTTTATTCACCTAATTTGGTGAGTTTTCAGCATAAATGGCATTTAATTTTTTTCAAGTGGTTTTCTGCCTCTATTGACGTGGTCATATAGGTTGTCTTTTTTAATTCTGCTACTATGGTGAATTTATGTTGATTTTGAAATAGTAAACCAAACTTACACTCCTGGGGTAAAACTTCACTTGTTTTTAAAGGATCTAGTTATATGTTTTTGAATTTTAGTTGCTAAATCATCATTAAAACTTTTTGTGTATATGTTCATGGGAGATATTGGTCTATTGGTTTATAGCTTTCTTTACTTGTAAATTCTTTTTCCAATTTTGTTATTGGTTTACTTCTGGCCTCATAGAATGGGCTTTGCAATGTTCTTTCCTTGTCAGTTTTCCCAAAGGGATTATGTAGAAATGATATTTTTTTTCCTTAAATATTTGGTAGAATTCATTAGTGAATCCAACTGGACTAAAGTTTTCATTATGGGAGGGTTTTAAATACAAATTCAATTTATTTAATTGCTATACATCCGTTCAGATTCTTTCTTTCTTTTTGAGTGAGCTTTGGTAGATAACATATTTCAAAGAATATGTGCATTTCATCTAAGTTGTCAAATTTACAGGCATAATACTGTCCATAATTGAGTAGGAAAAACAAACTCAGTTTCTCCCACCACACTCTCACAGCATGCTCCTGATGCCAGACGTATGGGGATTTCTCTCGCCAGCAAGCAAGCAATCAATTTTGCAGTGGACACCAGCTGGGTGTTCTCTAATTCAATTCCATTCTGACAGTATCTACCTGGAGCTAGCATCAGATCACACAGGATGAGGATGCAATCCCACAAAACTGAGTCCCCGGGTTATTTTACCTGTGCTTCTGATCAACTGGCTATAAATCGCAGCCTCCACTCCTTGGGTTTGATTAATTTGCGAGAGTGGCTCACAGAACTCAGGGAAACATTTACTTACGTTTACCAGTTTACTACAAAGGATATTTTAAAAGACACAAATAAACAGCCAGATGAAGAGATACATAGGGCAAAGTCTGGAAGGATCCTGAGTGCAGGAGCTTCTGTCCCCTTGGAGTTGGGGTGCCCCAAAGTGTTCGTCTATCTGCAAGTTCTCTGAACCGTGTCCCTTTTGGATTTTTATAGAAGCTTCATGACATAGGCATGATTGATTAAACCGCTAGCCATTGGCATCAACTTAACCTTTAGCCCCTCTGCCCTCCCCGAATGTTGGGGGTTGAGACTGAAAGTTCCAACGCTCTGAGCATCTGGCTGGTTTTCCTGGCAACCAACCCCCCCACCCCATCCTATGGTATCCAAAGGCTTCCCAAAAATTACCTCATTAACATAAACCCAGGTGTGTTTGAAGGGCTTGCTGCAAATAACAAAAGATTGTCTTTCACTTTTAAGCTCAGGTGCTACTTCAGTAACCAAAGACAAAAGGCCAAATACTTTAACACAAGATATTTTTATTGCTCTAATCACTTAGGAAATAACAACCTTCCCTTTTTTTTTCTTTTTTTTTAACAGAGTCTTGTTCTGTCGCCCAGGCTCGAGTGCAGTGGCGCAATCTCAGCTCACTGCAACCTCCGCCTTCTGGGTTAAAGCAATTCCCCTGCCTCAGCCTCCTGAGTAGCTGGGACCATAGGCGTGCGCCCCCGCACCTGACTAATTTTTGTATTTTTAGTAGACATGGGATTTCAGCATGTTGGCCAGGCTGGTCTCAAACTCCTGACCTCAAGTGATCCACCCACCTGAGCTTCCCAAAGTGTTGGGATTACAGGCGTGAGCCACCACACCTGCTCAAATAAATAATAAACATTTTAAAAATTAACTGAGAGTGGTGGTATGCACCTGTAGTCTCAGCCGCTTGGGAGGCTGAGGTGGGAGTATCGCTTCAGCCCAGAGGTCAAGGCTGCACTCCAATCTGAGAGACAGAGTGAGAACCTGTCTCAAAAAAAAAAAAAAAAAAAAGACTTATTTACATACATGAGGGAGTTGAATCTTACCAACAACACCAGTATTTCATCATATTGCAATATGATCATGGTATGATTCAGTTTCATTACAGAAGAGATCAGTAAGAATTATGGAGGTATTTGCTTTGTCTTCCCAATAGAATCTACCCTTGTCCATATACCACATATTATTAAGGACAGGTGTTGTTATAACGGACCATGACTTGGTTACTTCTGAATTCCAAGTTAGATGGGGACAAAGCCAATCACCGTGTCTCATCTCACAGTCTTGACTGGTTTCCACTGTGTGTTGTTTTTATTTTTTAAGACAGGGTCTCACTCTGTCTCCTAGGCTGGAGTGCAGTAGCACAATCATGGCTCACTGCAGCCTCAATCTCCCAGGCTCAAGCAATCCTCCTGCCTTAGACCCCCAAGTAGGTGGGACTATAGGCACATGCCACCATGCCCTGCTATTTTTTGTAATGTAGAGATGGGGTCTTGCTATGTTGCCCAGGCTAGTCTGGAACTCCTGGGCTCAAGTGATCCTCCCACCTCAGCCTCCCAAAGTACTGGGATTATAGGCATGAACCACCTTGCCTGGCCCACTGTGTGTTATTATATAGCAGGGCCCACCTCCCTCCTACAGGGAGGACATATGTGGTATTTAGAATAGCTCATATTCCTACTTACTGTACCATAGCATATGTTTTATTTTGGCCTGTTCTGAGGGAGAGGGCAGTCATATTACATCGATGTAAAGTACAAGTGCCCCACAGAACTTCGGTGAGTTTGGAGGGCCATAAAATTCCCACAGGTGTGCCCCTCGAGCCTGAGCAGCCAGGACAGAGGGCCACTGCCTCATGGACACTTTAGCCTCTATTTGTATTAAAATTGTCAAGAGGCCCTGTTGGGTCCGGGTGCAGGCCCTTTCCCCTACACTGGGTTTTAGCATCATACAGCATCATTTGTTGAGTTTGCCTGACCCATTTTGCTAAAGCCTTATCATCTTTCCAGGCTAACTCCCATCCTTGGCCTTCCTCCTAGAAGAGAATTCTGTCTAACTTGCCTATTCTAGTTAATAAATCTTTGTCCTCTGAACATTGTTCCTCATTGAAAGCAAACTCAGCTTGTTCCAGGATTCCCGGACCTGCACCTATCTCCCCTTTGCCCCTTTTCTGTCTGGTGGGCCAGTGTTGTTTAATCCACCATGCAAGTTTTTGCCACTGTGTACTAATGGCCTGAGTACAGTTGGGATACATGTTTTGCACCCAAAAAAATTGGGTCCCCATACTAGGGTTACAAGAGTGGTGACCACACCTAGATGTAATTTAGTTTGAGTGTGCCGTAAGGCCTCACAAATCCTCCTTTGTCTCAGGGTGGGCCCATTCCCTGAGGGACTCTGGATCCGCCAAATGATGCTCACTGCTTTAATGCCATCAGGAACCCACTGTTTGTTCCTGTTATGCTTAATAGCTTTCCATCCACAAGAACAAGGGCAATTTGTGCTTGTCCACAGCACATTGTGACATGTTGGGCTACACTACACTTTGTCCTTTTTAATCAAGGGCCTTTGTAAGCATTCAATCATCAAGGTTTACAGGTACACAGTGACCAGTCTGCTGGAAGGCGTACATACACCACACAGTTTGAAGTAGGAAAACAGTTCTTGGAAATTCATTCTCAAATTATATTCTTTGTAGAAGGGGTTGCCTGAAAAGTAGAATTCAAAAGATGCCAGCACATTACAAGTGTTTCATTTAGTCATTAACATTTGGTCCAGTTAATCAACATCTCCCAGAACATCCCCAGGAAACTGTCACTCAAGTTTGCAGGTTGCCATTCAACCTGGTCAGTTTCCAAAAGCAGGAGTGGTCTTGGAAAACATATAGCTTCACATTTCTGGGCATCTGGTAATTGTTGTGCTAAGAGATAACATTATTCTCTTGCTCTGAGCCTCTCTTGATGTATTAATACAGTATTGGATTTCCCTCATTGCATAATCTACTTACTCATTCTTCTACCCTCAGGTATTATTTCTCCTTCTCTCCATTTGTCATTTAAAAAAAAGTTTTTTTAGAGACAGGGTCTTGCTTTGTCATCTAGGCTAGAGTGCAGTGGTGTGATCATAGTTCACTGTAGCCTTGAACTCCTCAGCTCAAGTGATCCTCCTGCTTCAGCCTCCCGAGTAGCTAGGACTACAGGCATGCACCACCATGCCCGAGTAATTAAAAAAAATTCTTTCTTTTGGTAGAGATGGGGTCTTTGCAATGTTGCCCAGATTGGTCTAGAACTCCTGGTCTCAAGCGATCCTCCCGCCTGGCCTCCCAAAGTGCTGAGATCCATTTGCATTTATTTTTACCCAAACTTTTTTACCTTTGGAAGGGACATTAGGTTTGGCCACTGTGCTGGTCCAGATTGCTGGCAGCAATATCAATCTAACTCAGTCTATTCCCATTCACATAAGGTAGGATTACATAGGTACAGAACTAGTGGGCTACCTCAACCACTGGGTAACATAATGGCACATACTGTTAGCCTTAACTTTGCCGTATGGGGTGAAAGTACAACCCACCCTATCAGGCCCTTAGGAATTCTGACTTAAAGGTTCACTCATTTCATGGACCCAGGTGGCCACCTCAAAGGAGCTCACCAAAAAGTCCACTTTATAGTTCTAATCACCTTCTGAGCCTGGAAGAGGGTTCTTCTGATAGGCATTGACACGTCCTACTTTAATGTGCCCCTTAAATTCCTAGAGTGATTTCCTAGTGGGCTGTGCCCCATACAGACATTCCTTTAATAGTCCAGTTCTCCATTGTCCGTCTAACTGACCATAATACCAGGCTATTGGCTACTACCCATAAATAGTAAAAACCTGAATACAGTGGCTATTTTAATGTTTATTTTTTAGAGACAGGGTCTCACCCTGTTGCCCAGGTTGGTGTGCAGTGGTGTGATCATAGCTCACTGCAGCCTCAAACTCACGGGCTCAAGCAATCCTCCCACCTCGGCCTTCCAAAGTTCTGGGAATACAGGCATGAGCCACTGCACCCAGCTCAAACACAGTGGCTTTTATCACTGCTAACTGATAGGAAAACAGCATGCAACTCAGCCCATTGAGCTGATTTATTCTTACCTTCTTCAATCCATCTTTCCATGTCCTGGTTTTAATGCAGCAGCTTTCCAAACAAGGCAGTTTCCATTCCCCTGGGAACTGCCATCTGTAAACCAAGCAGCTCCTTGTTGGTCAATTGAGAGCTGTTCATAGGGCACTGCCCATAGGGCAATTGGTTCCAGTAGCTCCTCAGTTGGTTCTAAAGTCGGTCCTAAAAGAAAAGAGGCTACCAGCTCACGGATACTGTGGGGGCTTCCTTGCATTTCTCTGGTTGCATGCTCCAATATAAACCATTTCCATTTTATTATGGAACTCTTCTGGGCACTGCCTTCCTTATTTGAATGTCTCTCTTATCACCCAAAACATTACAGGTATTAGTTTTCATGATCATGTCCTTCAGTCATTGAGGCACTCTTAATAAATGCCCAATAATAAGCTAGTACTTGTTTCTCAAAAGATATGTATGTACCTGGTGGGAGCATCTGGAAATTTTCTGGTCCAAAATCCCAATGGTTGAGGCTGAGGGGCGTTCATGGGCTTTTGCCACAAGCTCTAGTCCACATGAGTGTGGATGGCAGACACTTGCAAAATCATATCTCAGTGAGGATTATATGGGCCCCAAAGTGCTGAGAGGGCTACTGCTTTTTGTCATTTAGTCATGACCTGCTCTTGTTCAGGTCCCGATTCAAACAGGGCTTTCCTTCAGATGGTCTTATAGATAGGAGCTGGCAATATTACCAGATGTTGTATATGCATTCTCCAAAATCCAAGCAAATCAACCAAATGCCAGGCTTCTTGTTTCGTCCTAGGGGTGGGGAGCAACATCAACTTATTTTTAGTTACTTGTGGAATATCCTGGATAGCTCCTGTTCAGGTTATTCCTAAGAATTTTACAGTTTGGGAAGGCCCTTAAATCTTTGCTGGATTTATTAACCAGCCTTGGTTGGTCATGTGAGCCACCATTGCATTCAAACCAGTCCTAGACTGCTCTTCATTTTCTGATATTATCATAGCATCCTCAATATAGTGTATTATTACACTTGAGACCAACATCAAGTCCAAATCCCTCCTGATGAAATTATGAGAGTAAGTTGGTGAATTCAGGTAACCCTGTGGGAGCACAGTAAATATAAACTGATCCTTCCTACATGAAGGCAAACTGCAGTTGTCTCTTTTCTGAAATTGAGATAGAGAAGAAGGACATTCGCAAGATCAACCTCTGAGTGCTGTTCTCCTTTAGCCTGTTGTATTTTCTGTATGGTCAAAATTATGTCCAGGACTGCTGAGTCGATGGGTGGTACAACTTTGTTTAAGCCTGGATAGCCTACTGTTAGTCTCCATGAACCATCCACCATTTTCATGGGCCTTGCAGGGCTACCATACAGAGTTTGTTGGTATAATCTTCTAGCATGTCATTGATTATAGAGTAATCTCTTTCTGCCCAGCAGCTATTCTATATATATATATACACATATATATATACGTGTATATATACGTATATACACGTATATATATACGTATATATACACGTGTATATATACATATATTTTTTGAGACGGAGTCTTGCTCTGTTGCCCAGGCTGGAGTGCAAAGGTGCAATCTCAGCTCACTGCAAGCTCCGCCTCCCAGGTTTTCACGCCATTCTCCTGCCTCAGCCTCCCAAGTAGCTGGGAGTACAGGTGCCTGCCACTGCGCCCAGCTAATTTTTTGTATTTTTAGTAGAGACAGGGTTTCACTGTGTTAGCTAGGATGGTCTCGATCTCCTGACCTCGTGATCCACCCACCTCGGCCTCCCAAAGTGCTGGGATTACAGGCATGAGCCACCGCACCCGGCCTATATTGTTTTAAATTAACCACTGGTGTGGGTTCAGGCAGTTTCAGTGGTTCCCATTTAGCATGCCTAATCGAGACTGGCCTGAAGGTTGACTTATGACACAGGATTTTTTCTCGGTCACTTTGCAAGCTACTCGGGCCTCACTTGGCTACACTACCTGCTGCAGGAGATGGCCAGCCTACTTGTCCCACCTTGGCCGAGTCTGGCTTGTGCACCAGTTCCTGAGTTCATGTCCCATGCCAAGAAGAATGAGGATGCACTGACAATCGAAGAGTGAGCAAGGCGGGGAGTTTTATTGAGTGATGGAACAGCTCTCAGTGGAGCGGGGATGTGGGGGAAGGGGGCAGTCCCCCACCCCCACAGTCAGGTGGTTTTTCTCCCCATGCGGCTGGGTCTGGGGCCTTTTATGGACTCAGAAGGGGGAAGGCGTGCTGATTGGTTTATGAGTGTGGAAAAAAGATTAAAGCGAAGACACCACTCAAAGGTGGGCATGACAGTGTGGAAAGCCAATTAGGAAAGGGCAGGTATATGTAAAATAGGTGAAGGGTGAGGATTAATCAGAGGAAAGTGCACCAAATGGAAAAACAAGTTCTCAATACAGTTCATAGATTTAACTTGTAGCTTGGCTTTCAGGTTTTAGACTGTCTTCAGTTTGGAGGTTGGGTTTCACTGGGGACCCACCCCATCTGCCTAGGCATTTGGCTGCCTCCTGTCGGTATGACTTACATGCGTTCTGTTTTTATAATATTAGGTAGAGGCTGGGTGCTGTGGTTCACTCCTGTAATCCCAGAACATTGGGAGGCCAAGATGGGATGATCACTTGAGGCCAGGAGCTCAAGACTAGCCTGGGTAACATAGGGAGACCTTTGTCTCTACAAAAAAAAAAAAAAAAAAAAAATTAGCCAGGTGTGGTGGCACACGCTTGTGGTCCCAGCTACTCAGGAGGCTGAGGTGATCCATGACTTGAGCCCAGGAGGTCGAGGCTGCAGTGAGCCATGATTGTGCCACTGTACTCCAGCCTGGGTGACAGAGCTAGACCCTATTTCAAAGCAAAACAAAAGAAAAAAACAAATATTAGGTAGGGGAAAAAATCCCCAGTCAGACATAATATCTATCCCAATAATATACTCAGGTAAAGGAGATGTGACCACCTCATATAAAAGGTTGTTCAAAAATCCTGTATCCAAGCCTGGGCATGGTGGCTCACACCTGTAATCCCAGCACTTTGGGAGGCCAAGGCGGGCGAATCATCTGAGGTCAGGAGTTCGAGACCAGCCTGGCCAACATGGTGAAATCCCGTCCCCACTAAAAATACAAAAATTAGCCGGGTGGTGCATGCCTGTAATCCCAGGTACTAAGGAGACTGAGGCAGGAGAATCACTTGAACCCAGGAGGCGAAGTTTGCAATAAGCCGAGATTGTGCCACTGCACTCCAGCCTGGGTGACAGAGTGAGACTCCGTCTCAAAAAAAGAAGAAAAAAAAAATCCTGCATCTGAGTGCCTCCATTTTTTCTAAGAAAAAGGGAATGAATTACTATTATTTTAAAAATTATTTTCGCCAGGCACGGTGGCTCATGCCTGTAATCCCAGCACTTTGGGAGGCCGAGGCGGGCGGATCACGAGTTCAGGAGATAGAGACCATCCTGGCTAACACGGTGAAACCCCATCTCTACTAAAAATACAAAAAATTAGCCAGGCACAGTGGCGGGCACCTGTAGTCCCAGACACTCAGGAGGCTGAGGCAGGAGAATGGCGTGAACCCGGGAAGCGGAGCTTGCAGTGAGCCGAGATTGTGCCACTGCACTCCAGCCTGGGCGATAGAGCGAGACTCCGTCTCAAAAAAAAAAAAAAAAAAAAATAGAGGAGGAGCCAAGATGGCCGAATAGGAATAGCTCCGGTCTATAGCTCCCAGCATGAGCCACGCAGAAGACGGGTGATTTCTGCATTTCCATCTGAGGTGCCAGGTTCATCTCACTAGGGAGTGCCAGACAGTGGGCGCAGGACAGTGGGTGCAGTGCACCGTGCGCCAGCCGAAGCAGGGCGAGGCATTACCTCACTCGGGAAGTGCAAGGGGTCGGGGGTTCCCTTTCCTGGTCAAGGAAAGGGATGACAGATGGTACCTGGAAAATCAGGCCACTCCCACCCGAATACTGCGCTTTTCAGACAGGCTTAGGAAACAGCGCACCAGGAGATTATATCCCGCACCTGGCTCGGAGGGTCCTACGCCCACAGAGTCTCCCTGATTGCTAGCACAGCAGTCTGAGATCAAACTGCAAGGCGGCAGCAAGGCTAGGGGAGGGGCGCCCGCCATTGCCCAGGCTCGCTTAGGTAAACAAAGCAGCTGGGAAGCTCGAACTGGGTGGAGCCCACCACAGCTCAAGGAGGCCTGCCTGCCTCTGTAGGCTCCACCTCTGGGGGCAGGGCACAGACAAACAAAAAGACAGCAGTAAACTCTGCAGACTTAAATGTCCCTGTATGACAGCTTTGAGGAGAGCAGTGGTTCTCCCAGCACGCAGCTGGAGATCTGAGAATGGGCAGACTGCCTCCTCAAGTGGGTCCCTGACCCCTAACCACTGAGCAGCCTAACTGGGAGGCACCCCCCGGTAGGGGCAGACTGACACCTCACACGGCCGGGTACTCCTCTGAGACAAAACCTCCAGAGGAACAATCAGACAGCAGCATTCGCAGATCACGAAAATCCATGGTTCTGCAGCCACTGCTGCTGATACCCAGGAAAACAGGGTCTGGAGTGGACCTCTAGCAAACTCCAACCAGATCTGCAGCTGAGGGTCCTGTCTGTTAGAAGGAAAACTAACAAACACAAAGGACATCCACACCAAAAACCCATCTGTACAACACCATCATCAAAGACCAAAAGTAGATAAAACCACAAAGATGGGGAAAAAACAGAGCAGAAAAACTGGAAACTCTAAAAAGCAGAGCACCTCTCCTCCTCCAAAGGAATGCAGTTCCTCACCAGCAACGGAACAAAGCTGGACAGAGAATGACTATGACGAGTTGAGAGAAGAAGGCTTCAGACGATCAAACTACTCTGAGCTACAGGAGGAAATTCAAACCAAAGGCAAAGAAGTTGAAAACTTTGAAAAATCTTTAGACAAATGTATAACTAGAATAACCAATACAGAGAAGTGCTTAAAGGAGCTGATGGAGCTGAAAGCCAAGGCTCGAGAACTACGTGAAGAATGCAGAAGCCTCAGGAGCCGATGTGACCAACTGGAAGAAAGGGTATCAGTGATGGAAGATGAAATGAATGAAATGAAGCAAGAAGGGAAGTTTAGAGAAAAAAGAAATGAACAAAGCCTCCAGGAAATATGGGACTAGGTGAAAAGACCAAATCTGCGTCTGATTGGTGTACCTGAAAGTGACGGGGAGAATGCAACCAAGTTGGAAAACACTCTGCAGGATATTATCCAGGAGAACTTCCCCAATCTAGCAAGGCAGGCCAACATTCAGATTCAGGAAATACAGAGAACGCCACAAAGATGCTCCTTGAGAAGAGCAACTCCAAGACACATAATTGTCAGATTCACCAAAGTTGAAATGAAGGAAAAAATGTTAAGGGCAGCCAGAGAGAAAGGTCGGGTTACCCACAAAGGGAAGCCCATCAGACTAACAGCGGATCTCTCGGCAGAAACTCTACAAGCCAGAAGAGAGTGGGGGCCAATATTCAACATTCTTAAAGAAAAGAATTTTCAACCCAGAATTTCATATCCAGCCAAACTAAGCTTCATAAGTGAAGGAGAAATAAAATACTTTACAGACAAGCAAATGCTGAGAGTTTTTGTCACCACCAGGCCTGCCCTAAAAGAGCTCCTGAAGGAAGCGCTAAACATGGAAAGGCACAACTGGTACCAGCCACTGCAAAATCATGCCAAAATGTAAAGACCATCGAGACTACGAAGAAACTGCATCAACTAATGAGCAAAATAACCAGCTAATATCATAATGACAGGATCAAGTTCACTTAACAATATTAACTTTAAATGTAAATGGACTAAATGCTCCAATTAAAGGACACAGACTGGCAGATTGGATAAAGAGTCAAGACACATCAGTGTGCTGTATTCAGGAAACCCATCTCACGTGCAGAGACACACACAGGCTCAAAATAAAAGGATGGAGGAAGATCTACCAAGCAAATGGAAAACAAAAAAAGGCAGGGGTTGCAATCCTAGTCTCTGATCAAACAGACTTTAAACCAACAAAGATCAAAAGAGACAAAGAAGGCCATTACATAATGGTAAAGGGATCAATTCAACAAGAAGAGCTAACTATCCTAAATATATATGCACCCAATACAGGAGCACCCAGATTCATAAAGCAAGTCCTGAGTGACCTACAAAGAGACTTAGACTCCCACACAATAATAATGGGAGACTTTAACACTCCACTGTCAACATTAGACAGATCAATGAGACAGAAAGTTAACAAGGATACCCAGGAATTGAACTCAGCTCTGCACCAAGTGGACCTAATAGACATCTACAGAACTCTCCACCCCAAATCAACAGAATATACATTTTTTTCAGCACCACACCACACCTATTCCAAAATTGACCACATAGTTGGAGGTAAAGCACTCCTCAGCAAATGTAAAAGAACAGAAATTATAACAAACTGTCTCTCAGACCACAGTGCAATCAAACTAGAACTCAGGATCAAGAAACTCCCTCAAAACCGCACAACTACATGGAAACTGAACAACCTGCTCCTGAATGACTACTGGGTACATAACGAAATGAAGGCAGAAATAAAGATGTTCTTTGAAACCAACGAGAACAAAGACACAACAAACCAGGATCTCTGGGACACATTCAAAGTAGCGTGTAGAGGGAAATTTATAGCACTAAATGCCCACAAGAGAAAGCAGGAAAGATCCAAAATTGACACCCTAACATCACAATTAAAAGAACTAGAAAAGCAAGAGCAAACACATTTAAAAGCTAGCAGAAGGCAAGAAATAACTAAAATCAGAGCAGAACTGAAGGAAATAGAGACCAAAAAAACCCTTCAAAAAATTAATGAATCCAGGAGCTGGTTTTTTGAAAGGATCAACAAAATTGATAGACCGCTAGCAAGACGAATAAAGAGAAAAAGAGAGAAGAATCAAATAGACGCAATAAAAAATGATAAAGGGGATATCACCACCGATCCCACAGAAATACAAACTACCATCAGAGAATATTACAAACACCTCTACGCAAATAAACTAGAAAATCTAGAAGAAATGGATAAATTCCTCGACACATACACTCTCCCAAGACTAAACCAGGAAGAAGTTGATTCTCTGAATAGACCAATAACAGGATCTGAAATTGTGGCAATAATCAATAGCTTACCAACCAAAAAGAGTCCAGGACCAGATGGATTCACAGCCGAATTCTACCAGAGGTACTATGAGGAGCTGGTACCATTCCTTGTGAAACGATTCCAATCAACAGAAAAAGAGGGAATCCTCCCTAACTCATTTTATGAGGCCAGCATCATCCTGATACCAAAGCCTGGCAGAGACACAACCAAAAAAGAGAATTTTAGACCAATATCCTTGATGAACATTGATGCAAAAATCCTCAATAAAATACTGGCAAACTGAATCCAGCAGCACATCAAAAAGCTTATCCACCATGATCAAGTGGGCTTCATCCCTGGGATGCAAGGCTGGTTCAATATATGCAAATCAATAAATGTAATTCAGCATATAAACAGAACCAAAGACAAAAACCACATGATTATCTCAATAGATGCAGAAAAGGCCTTTGATAAAATTCAACAATGCTTCATGCTAAAAACTCTCAATAAATTAGGTATTGATGGGACGTCTCTCAAAATAATAAGAGCTATTTATGACAAACCCACAACCAATATCATACTGAATGGGCAAATACTGGAAGCATTCCCTTTGAAAACTGGCACAAGACAGGGATGCCCTCTCTCACCACTCCTATTCAGCATAGTGTTGGAAGTTCTGGCCAGGGCAATTAGGCAGGAGAAGGAAATAAAGGGTATTCAATTAGGAAAAGAGGAAGTCAAATTGTCCCTATTTGCAGATGACATGATTGTATATCTAGAAAACCCCATTGTCTCAGTCCAAAATCTCCTTAAGCTGATAAGCAACTTCAGCAAACTCTCAGGATACAAAATCAATGTACAAAAATCACAAGCATTCTTATACACCAATAACAGACAAACAGAGAGCCAAATCATGAGTGAACTCCCATTCACAATTGCTTCAAAGAGAATAAAATACTTAGGAATCCAACTTACAAGGAATGTGAAGGACCTCTTCAAGGAGAACTATAAACCACTGCTCAATGAAATAAAAGAGGATACAAACAAATGGAAGAACATCCCATGCTCATGAGTAGGAAGAATCAATATCGTGAAAATGGCCACACTGCCCAAGGTAATTTATAGATTCAATGCCATCCCCATCAAGCTACCAATGACTTTCTTCACAGAATTGGAAAAAACTACTTTAAAGTTCATATGGAACCAAAAAAGAGCCCGCATCACCAAGTCAATCCTAAGCCAAAAGAACAAAGCTGGAGGCATCACGCTACCTGACTTCAAACTATACTACAAGGCTACAGTAACCAAAACAGCATGGTACTGGTACCAAAACAGAGATATAGATCAATGGAGCAGAACAGAGCCCTCAGAAATAACACCGCATATCTACAACTATCTGATCTTTGACAAACCTGAGAAAAACAAGCAATGGGGAAAGGATTCCCTATTTAATAAATGGTGCTGGGAAAACTGGCTAGCCATATGCAGAAAGCTGAAACTGGATCCCTTCCTTACACCTTATACAAAAATTAATTCAAGATGGATTAAAGACTTAAATGTTAGACCTAAAACCATAAAAACCCTAGAAGAAAACCTAGGCATTACCATTCAGGACATAGGCATGGGCAAGGACTTCATGTCTAAAACACCAAAAGCAATGGCAACAAAAGCCAAAATTGACAAATGGGATCTAATTAAACTCAAGAGCTTCTGCACAGCAAAAGAAACTACCATCAGAGTGAACAGGCAACCTACAGAATGGGAGAAAATTTTCGCAACCTACTCATCTGACAAAGGGCTAATATCCAGAATCTACAATGAACTCAAACAAATTTACAAGAAAAAAACAAACAATCCCATCAAAAAGTTGGCAAAGGATATGAACAGACACTTCTGAAAAGAAGACATTTATGCAGCCAAAAAACACATGAAAAAATGCTCATCATCACTGGCCATCAGAGAAATGCAAATCAAAACCACAATGAGATACCATCTCACACCAGTTAGAATGGCAATCATTAAAAAGTCAGGAAACAACAGGTGCTGAAGAGGATGTGGAGAAATAGGAACACTTTTACACTGTTGGTGGG
Organism: Pongo pygmaeus; assembly: GCF_028885625.2. Lineage (NCBI taxonomy): Eukaryota > Metazoa > Chordata > Mammalia > Primates > Hominidae > Pongo > Pongo pygmaeus. The sequence goes on along the minus strand of NC_072396.2, from coordinate 53,570,884 downwards.
ACTGTAAACTAGTTCAACCATTGTGGAAGTCAGTGTGGCGATTCCTCAGGGATCTAGAACTAGAAATACCATTTGACCCAGCCATCCCATTACTGGGTATATACCCAAAGGACTATAAATCATGCTGCTATAAAGACACATGCACATGTATGTTTATTGCAGCACTATTCACAATAGCAAAGACTTGGAACCAACCCAAATGTCCAACAATGATAGACTGGATTAAGAAAATGTGGCATATATACACCATGAAATACTATACAGCCATAAAAAATGATGAGTTCATGTCCTTTGTAGGGACATGGATGAAATTGGAAATCATCATTCTCAGTAAACTATGGCAAGGACAAAAAACCAAACACCGCATGTTCTCAGTCATAGATGGGAATTGAACCATGAGAACACATGGACACAGGAAGGGGAACATCACACACTGGGGACTGTTGTGGGGTGGGGCGGGGGGAGGGATAGCATTAGGAGATATACCTAATGCTAAATGGCGAGTTAATGGGTGCAGCACACCAGCATGGCACATGTATACATATGTAACTAACTGCACATTGTGCACGTGTACCCTAAAACTTAAAGTATAATAATAATAATAAAAAAAAGGAATGAAAGAAAGAAAAAAGGAAATATATATCAAAATAAAAAAATGCAAAATCAGAATTAATAAATGCTTAAACATAAAAAAAAATTGTCTCTTCACTTCTCCTCTCCCCTTTTCCTCTGTTCCCTGTTTCCTACTTAGCCCTTCAGAAATATAACCTTTCACCGCCCTCTCACCAGACACTCCCTGCAGGGCAAATTCTTCTAACTGTGTGCTCCAAGACCGATCTCTCCTTGAGACGGCACAGTCAATTCGCAGACCAAAGCATACCCCCGCCATGAACTTTCAGCTCCAGGGGGTGGCCTTGGAACTTCCATCTTCCAGGGATTGCCTTGGAACTTTTATCCACAAGGAGGGCTTATTGAAAGCATGCCGGCTTAGCCACTTTTATGACTTAACTTCTTTCCAGGAAGGTGCCAATTCACCTGTCCCATAGATAACACACCAAACTAGCAGGGGGACCCCTGCCCTTGTTCACGTTCTCCCACCTTAAAAAAATGGCCGCTTTCTGCTCCAAAGGGGAAGTGGCACATTTAAACGCAGGACGCTTTGTGCCCCTTCCCCCAAACTAGCTTCAGAATTAATTCACTTGTTTTGTATTGTAGCAGGACGAGCCACAGACAAAACTCCTCAGACACCGGATTAAAGAAGGAAGAGGTTTTTATTGGGCCAGGAGTGTCGGCAGACTCGTGTCTTAAGAGCCGAGCTCCCTGAAAAAGAAATTCTTGGCCTTTTTAAAGGCTTACAACTTTAAGGGGTCCACGTGAAAGGGTCGTGATACATCAAGCAAGCGTGGGAAACGTGACTGGGGGCTACATGCATCAGCTGACAGAACAAAAAAGCTTTACAATGCTTTTTTCATACAGTGTCTGAAATTTACAGATAACACAAGTAGTTTAGGTCAGGGGTTGATGTTATTATTATTACTTTTTTTAACTCCTAGGGCCGGGTAGTGGTGCCAAGGTTGTCTGGCTATTTATCTTACTTTTGTTTTTTTCCAACGTTTTGCTTTTTCTCTCCTCCTGTCTTGTGAACTAGGCAAGGTGGGGGGAGGAGGGCAGTAGGAGTAGTAGTGGTCTCCTTCCTTAGTATCAGATCTTGCTCTTGTTAATTGGACTCTGCATGAGGTAAGCAATTAACCTGGTTTTCGATTATAATCGCACTTTTCATCCAAACTTTTATCCAAACTGTTTCATCCAAACTGTTCCATCTCCATACCTTCCCAATTTAAGCTTAGCTCCCCTTTATAAGATTTCACCAAAAGGTGGCTGGGTGCGGTGGCTCACGCCTGTAATCCCAGCACTTTGGGAGGCCAAGGTGGGCGGATCACCTGCTGTCAGGAGTTTGAGATCAGCCTGGCCAACATGACGAAACCCCGTCTCTACTAAAAAATACAAAAATTAGCCGGGTGTGGTGGCAGGAGCCTGAAATCTCAGCTGCTCAGGAGGCTGAGGCAGGAGAATCACTTGAACCCAGGAGGTGGAGATTGCAGTGAGCTGAGATCACGCCATTGCACTCCAGCCTGGGAGACAAGAGTGAAACTCTGTTTCAAAAAAAAAAAAAAAAAAAAAAATTCCCAAAAGGCTTTGGAATCACAATGCATTGGGCTCCTGTGTCAAGGAGTCCCCAGAAGGTTTCTTCTCCCCAATCTGGACATTTTACCCATATGTATGCAAATGACTTCAGGTACCCAGCCAAGTCTAAGTCTCTCAGTCAATCATCACCCCAATTAATTTAACCATTGCCCCAGGTGATTCCAAATGGGATACCTCATGTAATCTTTGCCTTCCAGCTTTAAAAATTCCTCCAAACTGGAATAAATGTAGAGGACTTGCTTGGGGTCTTTTAAAGTTGGGGGACCAGCAGTGAGGGATGGGAGATGGGGGGTGTCCCATTTGTTTTAGCATCATCTATTGTCTGCCAAATTGATCCCATCTAAACCATCTAAAGATTTCTACCCTGCTGGGGTGAGTTCCCTGACTCTTCCCTCTGTCTTTCCCCACATTCCCTTTATGTGGGAAATATAATCCCTACTTTAATGTCCTTGGTATCAGTGAGATCTGTATGGGGAAGTCGAGCCAGCAAATCAGATAAGGTTTCTCCAACTGTTGTTGAGTTTTGCAGGAGTAACATCACATGGGGTGCCCATATTTTAGGTACCCCCTTTAATCACAGCATCTGCCATGACCTGGGTAATGTGCATATTCAGTAGGTTAATATCCCAGGCATCATAAACCAGTCCCACATAGCTTGCATATGAAGTATGTCAGCTGCTTCGCCTGGGATGTTCCACTTGGCATTTATAATAGAGGGAGTCAGATAGTCCCCCTTCTTATGGGGCCTATCTTATGGGGGCTATCTGTAAAGGGTAAACATACTTTACAGTGGCTTTTATCCAGTCCACCATGCTGGCTGGCTCTCAGGAATAGCCTCCTGCATGTCTGGATCACATATAGCTATCTACAATTGTTCAACAGTGAACTGTGGTTCTTGCATCAACTCAAACATGTTCTTTCACCCTGCACCATTTAAAACCAAAGATACTGCTCCTAAATTTGTTACTCTCAGAATTCATTTTAGTAAAGGCTGCTCAGCAAGCCCATGATACCATCTACAAAATGAGACAATTCCATTACACCATCCTTTAGTTTCAATAATTTCTTGGGTTTCCCCCACATTGACTACCTTCTTGGCAACCACAGGTCTCAGAGGTACATTCTGTTGTCCCTGCACAATTTTTACCGTGGAGGTCAGTTTTGAGGCTAGTGGCTGAAGCTCAGGCTTACCGAAATCTAGTCTTATTCCAGCATCAAGGTCCAACTCAGCACTCTCTTTTTCCTCCTCCTCCTCCTCTTCTTCGTCCTCTTCCTCTTGCTCTTCTTCTTCTTCTATTTTTTTTCGAGACAGGGTTTTGCTCTGTCACCCAGGCTGGAGTGCAATGGTGCAATCACAGCTCACTGGAGCTTTGAACTCCTGGGCTCAAGTGATCCTCCCACCTTAGCCTCTCAAGTAGCTGGGACCACAGGTGTATGCCACCATGCCTGGCTAATTTTTGTATTTTCTGTAGAGACGAGGTTTCGCCTTGTTGCCCAGGCTGGTTTTGAACTCCTGGGCTCAAGCAATCCACCCACCTTGGCCTCCCAAAGTGCTGGGATTACAGCCGTGAGCCACCACGCCCAGGCTTTTCACTTCATTTTAGCTATTACAGATATTAATAACCAAGGGATTGAATATTTTGTTTTTTTTCTTATTAGTTTGCACTTCCTTATGTATCCAGTGAACCAACTCCCTGGGAGTTGGATCCATCTCTAAATTCCACTAGTAACTTTTTACCTGCAGCTTCATACCATGGGTGACTGACTAGGTAGCTATCCAGGGATCGAAGGTTTCTTATCCCCCACCCTTTCATCCTTTCTCTTCCTAAACCAAATGTTTCTGTGAACCAGGGCCTTTCTAGCAAATCCCTCTTCACTGACACCAAATGAATAGGAAAAAAACTAAACTCAGTTTCTCCCACCATACTCTCACAGCATGCTTCTGATGCCAGATTTGCGGGGATTTCTCCCGCCAGCAAGCAAGCAATCAATTTTGCAGTGGACACCAGCTGGGTGTCCTCTAATTCAATTCCATTCTGACAGTATCTACCTGGAGCTAGCATCAGATCACACAGGTTGAGGACGCAATCCCACAAAACTGAGTCCCCAGGTTATTTTACCTGTGCTTCTGATCAACTGGCTATAAATCGGGGTTCCCACAGTTTCCGCTCCTTGGGTTTGATTAATTTGCTAGAGCGGCTCACAGAACTCACAAAAACATTTACTTATGTTTACCAGTTTATTACAAAGAATATTTTAAAAGACACAAATAAACAGCCAGATGAAAAGATACATAAGGTAAGGTCTGGAAGGGTCCCAAGTGCAGGAGTTTCTGTCCCTTTGGAGTTGGAGTGCCCCCAAGTGTTCATCTATCTGCAAGTTCTCTGAACCCTGTCCTTTTTGGGTTTTTATAGAAGCTTCATGACATAGGCATGATTGATTAAACCGCTAGCCATTGGCATCAATTTAACCTTTAGCCCCTGCCCCTTCCCTGAGGGCTGTGGGATGAGACTGAAAGTTCCAACCCTCTGAGCGCCTGGCTAGTTTCCCTGGCAACCAACGCCCCCATCCTATGGTATCCAAAGGCTTTCCAAAAACTGTCTCATTCACGTAAGTCCAGGTGTGTTTGAAGGGCTTGCTGTAAATAACAAAAAAGTGTCTTTCATTTTTAAGTTCAGGTGCTACTTCAGCAACCAAAGACAAAAGATCAAATACAATACTTTAACAAAAGATATTCTTATCACTCTAATTACTTAGGAAACAATAAGGCTTTCAGAAGGTGAAAGCCAGGAATCATGAACAAAACCAAATATATACATCACAGTATCACAGTAATATTCCTGGTTATTTTCTCAAATCTGTGGCATCTGTAGTCATTCTTGATATTGGTAATGTATGTCTTCTCTCTTTTCCCTGATCATTTTTCCTGATCATTCTGCCGAAGAGTTTATCAATTTTAATAATCTTCTAGAGGAACCAACTCTTGATGTCATTGATTTTTCTCTATTATTTGTTCTTTATTCAATGAATTCTGATCTTATTTTTATAATTTCCTTTCTTCTGTTTACTGTGGATCTTATTTGCTCTTCTTTTTCTGGTTTATTATGTCAGAAGCTGAGGTCATTGATTTGACTGGTTGCTTTTGTTATTTCGGTTCGGATAATGTTTTCAGGTTCCTCCATGTTGTAGCATGTATTGGTACCTCATTCCTTTTTATTGCCAAGCAGTATTCCATTAAATGGATATATAACATATTTTTCAGGTTCCTCCATGTTGTAGCATGTATTGGTACCTCATTCCTTTTTATTGCCAAGCAGTATTCCATTAAATGGATATATAACATATTATTCATTTATCAGTTAATAAACATTAGGGTTGTTTCCACTTTTTGGCTATTAAAAATAATGCTAAGTTGAGTTTGGTGGAACATGCCTGTAATCTTGGCTACTTGGGAGGTGGAGGTGGGAGGATCTCTTGAGTCCGAGAGTTCGAGATCAGCCTGGGCAACATAGTGAGACCCTGTCTCTTAAAAAAAGAAAAAAATAATAAAAGTAATGCTGCTACAAACATTTGTATGCAAGTATATATATACGTATATACACATACACACATACGTATATACACACATACAAACATATATATGCATGTGTATATATATACACACATACATACATATATATGCATGTGTATATATATACACACATACATACATATATATGCGTGTATATATATACACACATACATACATATATATGCGTGTATATATATACACACATACATACATATATATGCGTGTATATATATACACACATACATACATATATATGCGTGTATATATATACATACATACATATATGCGTGTATATATATACACGCACATACATATATATACACATACATATGTATATATATACATACATATGTTTTCAATTCTCTTGGGTATTGCTGGGTCTTATGGTGACTTTTTACTTAGGATTTGAGGACTTGCCAGTCGGTTTTCCAAAGCATCTTATCTTAGTCTTTTTGGGCTGCTATAACAAAATATTATAAACTAGGTAGTTTATTGTATTAGACCATTCTTGCATTGCTATAAAGAAATACCTGAGGCTGGATAATTTTTAAAGAAAAAAGGTTTAATTGGCTCACGGTTCTGCAGACTTTACAGGAAGCATGGTGCTGGCATCTGCTCAGCTTCTGGGGAGGCCTCAGGAAGCTTACAATCATGGTGGAAGGTGAAGAGGGAGGAGACATTTCACATGGCGAGAGTAGAAGCAAGGAAGAGAGAGGAGGGGAGGTGCTACACACTCTTAAATAAACGGATCTCATGAAAACTCACTCTTTATTATCAGGACAGCACCACGGGGACGGTGCTAAACCATTCCTGAGAAATCTGCCCCCATGATTCAATCACCTCCCACCAGGCCCCACCTCCAACAATGGGGATTACATTTCAATATGAGATTTGGAGGGACAAATACCCAAACTAAATCACTTACAAACAAAGAATTTATTTCTCATAGCCCTAGGTGCTGGGAAGTCCAAGATCAAGGTGCCAGCAGATTTGGGTCTGATGAAGTTTCACTTTCTGGTTTATAGACGATATCTTCTATCTGTCCTCACATGGTGGAAGGGGGAAGACAGCTCTCTGGAGCTTCTTTTACAGGGGCACAAATCCCATTCATGAGGGCTCCACCCTTAGGATCTAATCACCTCCCAAAGACCCCCCCTCCTAATAGCATCATCACCTTCGGGATTAGGTTTTCAACATATAAATTTTGGGGGGACACAAACATTCATATCATAGCACAACTATACCATTTTACATTCTCACCAGCAGTATATGAGTGTTCCAATTTCTCCACACCCTTGCCATTGCTGGTTTTTAATCTCTCTTTGGATTATCGTCATTCTAGTGGGCATGAAGTGGAAATTCATGTGGTGTTTGTTTTTGTTTTTTTGAGACAGAGTCTCACTCTGTCACCCAGGCTGGAGTGCAGTGGCACAATTTTGGCTCACCGCAACTTCCGCCTCCCGAGTTCAAGTGATTCTCGTGCCTCAGCCTCCTGAATAGCTGGGATTACAGGCACACGCCACCACGCCTGGCTAATTTTTAAAATATATTTAGTACAGACGGGGTTTTGCCATGTTGGCCAGGCTGGTCTCAAACTCCTGACCTCAGGTGATCTGCCCACCTAGGCCTTCCAAAGTGTTGGGATTACAGGCGTGAGCCACCACTCCCAGCCTCATGTGGTTTTTATTGCATTTCCTTGATGACTGTTGATGTCGAGCATCTTTTCCTGTGCATATTGGTCATCGTATATTTTCTTTAGAGAAATGTCTATTAATATATTTTGCCCACTTTTAAATGAAGTCATTTATCTTTTTATTATTGAGTTGTGTTTTCTCTATAATACAGATATCAGGTACAGACGGTCCCCGACTTAGAATGGTTCAACTTATGATTTTTTGATTTTACAATTATGGAAAATCAATACATATTCGGTAGAATACAACCATTCTGTTTTTTACTTTCAGTGCAGTATTCCATAAATTACATGAGATATTCAACACTTTATTATAAAATAGGCTTTGTGTGTTAGATGATTTTGTCCAACTATAGGCTAACGTTAAGTGTTCTGAGCATGTTTAAGGTGGACAAGGCTAAGCTATGATGTTCAGTAGGTTAGGTGAATTAAATGCATTTCCAACTTATGATATTTTTAACTTTTAATGGATGTATTGAGATGTAACCTCATTGCAAGTCAAGGAGCATCTGTATACAATTTGCAAAAAATTCCTATTCTGTGTTGCTTTTTCACGTCCATGATGGTGTCCTTTTAATTTTGATGACATCCAATCTATCTATTTTTTTCCTTTCTTTACTTAGGCTTTTTGTTGTCACATTTCAGGGACCATTGCCTAATCCATGGTCACAAAGGTTTTTTTTTTTTTGTTTGCTTGTTTGTTTGAGACAGGGTCTATCTCTGTTACCCAGGCTGGAGTGTAGAGGCACTATCATAGTTCACTACAGCCTCAAATTCCTGGGCTCAAGCGATCCTCCTACTTCAGCCTCCTGAGTAGCTAGGACCATGGGTGAGTGCCACCACACCCAGCTATTTTTTTTTTTTTTTTTTAGAAATGAGGTCTCACTATGTTGCCCAGGCTAGTCTTGAACTCCTGGCCTCAAGTGATTCTCCCGCCTTGGCCTCCCAAAGAGCTGGGATTATAGACGTGTAATTACATCATGATCAGCCATGGTCACAAAGTTTCATGCCTATGTTTTCTTCTAAGAGTTTTAGCTCTTTAATCTTTGATCCATTTTGAGCCAATTTTTGCATATGGTGTGAAGGAAATAAAAATATTTTACCCAAAAATTATATTTCTTTGGCATAATTTGAAGTGGCTGCCACAGACTGAAATGGCCTTGCAAAGCAGTCTTTTGTGTGGGAAATTTATATCTGTAGAGAATCCCCATTAACAGGCTTTCCCTTTGTAGGCTTTTCTTGGATGTAGGAGAGATTAACTGAGGGTCTGACACCTTTAAAGTTTCTTCCTTTCTTCCTTTCTTCCTTCCTTCCTTCTTTCTTTCTTTCCTTTTTTTTTTTTTGGCAAGGTCTCACTCCATCGTTCAGGTTGGAGTGCAGCAGCGTGATCTTGTCTCACTGCAGCCTTGACTTCCCTGGCTCAGGTGATTCTCCTACCTCAGCTTCCCGAGTAGCTGGAACTACAGACGTGCACCACTACGCCCAGTTACTTTTTTGTATTTTTTGTAGAGACAAGGTCTCACTATATTGCTCAGGCTGGTCCTGAACTCCTGGGCTCAAGCAATCTGCCCGTTTCAGCCTCCCAAAATGCTGAGATTACAGGCATGAGCCACCACACCTGGCCTAAAGGTCTTAAAAGAGACATTCACCATCTATTCTCTCTGAGGACTACTGTGAGGTTTCATTTACATAACAAGATTCCCTTTGCTAGCCAAGCCTCTTCCTTTCTCCTTTTCATAACCTGTTTTGCCAGTAAAATCTGTTTTTGGCCATGCTCTGAGCCTGCATTCTTTCTGTAATCTGAAGATGGTATATAAATTTCTGAACCTCATTGGGAGGTTAGGTCTTCATTCTGAAGGCTCCTGTATATACATATTAAATAAATGTGTATGCCTTTTCTCCTTTTAGTTAATCTGCCTCATGTCAGTGATTTTTTTTTTCAGTGAGCTTTTAGGGGACCAAGGGCCTTGGCCTCCACAGGTGTGAGATAGAGGTCTAACTTCATTGTTTTGCATGTGGATATCCAGTTGTCCCAGCACCATTTGTTGAAAAGAATATTCTTTGCCATTGAATTGTTTTGGCCTCCTTGTCCAAAATCAATTGACCATACATGTGAGTGTTTATTTTTGGATTTTTAGTTCTATTCCATATCTATCCTTATGCCAATATTGTTACAGTAGGCAGTCAGGCAGACATGAGCAGGAGACCGCCCCCCTCCCCCACAACCAGGAATTTCAGGTGACCATCAAGGTGATGGTCAGGGAGTTGTTAAACTGTCTCTCTAAAATAATAATTAGTTGCAGCCAGTGCCAGGGAAAAGCAGTCTCCCAATAGACAGAAAATACCTGAAACTGGTGATCAGCAGCTTCCCAATAAGATCTCAGGAGTTGGATGAGCGGGCTCAAGCATGCACACTAAGAGGCAAAATGGCAGAGTTTAACTGGTATATGACCTTCTTCTAGGACCACTGGACTGGTAAGGAAAAAATGCCTCAAGTGAGCATGCATACAACTTCAGTAAACACACTGTGCATACGGCCCCTCCCAAGTGCTGGCAGGCCACTGCACATGTGGACAGCCCACTCCAAGGGAAGAATCAGGGGAGAAGGGATGCAACCCCCTGCCCCACCCCAGAAGCATGCCAACATATAAAGCCCCAAGTCAAAGGCCAAACAGTGCACTTTAATTTCTCAAGTCACCTGCTTGGCCTCCTTCCAAGTGAACTTTACTTTCTTTCATTCCTGCTCTAAAACTTTTTAATAAACTTTAACTCCTGCTCTAAAACTTGCTTCAGTCTCTCACTCTGCCTTATGCCCCTTGGTCAAATTCTTGCTTCTGAGGAGGCAAGAACTGAGGTTGCTGCAGACCCATACAGGTTCGCCACTGCTAACAGTACCACACTCTCCTGATTATTGTTTCTTCATAATAAGTTTTGATAACAAAAAGTGTGAATCCTTTGACTGTGTTCACCTTTTTAAAGATTGTTTTGGTTATTCTAGTCCCCTTTCAACTTCATATGAATTTTATAATCATTTTGACAATTTCTACCAAAAAATGCAGTTAAATTTTTGAAAGAGATTGCATTGAAATAATAGATCAGTTTGGGGAGTATTTCCATTTTAGCAGCATTAAATCTTCTGTTCCATGAACATGGAATGTCTTTCCATTTAAGTCTTCTTTAATTTTTTTTCAATAATATTCTGTAGCTTTCAGTATATGGTCTTGCAATTATTTTGTTAAATTTACTTCTAAGTATTTTTAATGCTATTGTCAATTGAATTGTTTCTTTGATTTAATTTTGGGGTTGTTTATTGTTAGTATATAGAAATAACACTTCATTTTGGTATGTTGACCTTTTATCCTGCAAACTTTCTGAAGTCATTTGTAAGCTCTAATAGTTTTTTAGTGGCATCCTTAGGACTTTCTATTTATAAGAGCATGCTATTTGCAAATAGAAGTCATTTTGATTCTTCTTTTCCAATCTAGATAGCTTTTATTTCTTTTTTCTTGCCTAATTGCTCTGTCTGGAACTCCCAGTCAGTTTTGTTTGTTGGTCTCATAGAGTTACCATCCTCCTTTTAGTTGTTTACTAGCAAAATCTATAGTTTTTTAGAGTTCTCTTAAGTTTGAACTCTCTCACACTGTTTCAAATAAAGTTGGTTCCTTTGAAGATAACTTTAGAGTTTTATCTTCCTATGCACTGCCTCACTCCCTGGGCAAAATCTCTGATCTATGTGCTCCAAACACTGGGTGGGGGTAGCAGCCTCTGCTTTTCTCAACTGAAACCACCTCTTTAGAGTGACCTGGGGCAAAGGCTGTTAGTGCTCTAGTGTTCTCAGCCTGTTATGCCTGAGGTAAGGCTTCCACTTTACGAATGGGGGTTGGGTGGAGGAAGGCAGCTCCTGAACCCTCAGACACCCTCACAAGGAATTTAGTCTCTGCAACTTGGATTTGGGTGGGATAAGAAATGCTGGTGTCCTGTCTCTTCCAGTGAGATACTGTATCTCTAGATTGAGAGCTGAAGGGAGAGGGAGCCCCATATTTTTAATCACATCCTCCTAGAGTGGAGCTTCCATCTAGCTGAGCTGGGAGAGTGGGTCATGGCTTAAATGCCACAGATTCTCACTACTTTTACTGAGATTTAGTAGATTTTCTTGAACACATGTTTATTTATTATGTGTCCTTAGGACATCTTCTGTAAACTTTAAATGTTTTATTTTTTAAGAAAATATTTTTAGGCCAGGCGTGCTGGCTTAACGCCTGTAATCCCAGCACTTTGGGAAGCCAAGGCAGGTGGATCACGAGGTCAGGAGATCGAGACCATCCTAGCTAACACGGTGAAACCCCGTCTCTACTAAAAATACAAAAAATTAGCTGGGCATGGTGGTGGGCACCTGTAGTCCTAGCTACTCGGGAGGCTGAGGCAGGAGAATGGCATGAACCTGGGAGGCGGAGCTTGCAGTGAGCCGAGATCACGCCATTGCACTCCAGCCTGGGCGACAGAGCAAGACTCCGTCAAAAAAAAAAAGAAAGAAAATACGTTTTACTAGTTTCACTGGTGAACAGGTCCACAGAGCTCTTTGCGTTGCCATCCTGCAAGCAGAATTCCCTGAGTGGTCCATTTTTTACTTTAACCTATCTGTGTCTTTATATTCAAATTGGGTTTCTTCTAGGAAGCATATACTGTAGTTGAATTTTGCTCTTTAAACCCAATCTTTAAATAGGCAATCTTTGTCTATTAATGGGGGCATTTAGAACATTTACATTTAATGTGATTATTGATATATTTTGATTTACATATTCCATTTTGTTATTTGTTTTCTATTTGTCCCATCTGCTCTTTGTTCCCATTATCTTCTTTTTATGCTTTGTTTTGGATTAATGTAGTATTTTTATGATTCTATTTTATCTCCGTTGCTGATTTGTTGGCTTATTTGCTGTACTTTTATGTTTGAGTAGTTGATTCAGGGTTTATACTATACATTTACAATTTATCACTCTTAAGTAATAGTATACCACTTCAAATACAGTATAAGAAATTTATAAGTGTATAATTTTATTTCACTTCTTCCAGGTTTTTGCCTTCGTTGGAATACATTTTACTTTTACTTATGTTATAAACTCCACAATATATTTTTTTGCCTCAAAATGTTAATTAAATTAAATTAATTTAAAAGTTATTTTAAAAATAAGAAAATGGGTGTTTTATATTTACACACATATTCATCATTTCTGGTATATATATATATATAGAGAGAGAGAGAGAGAGAGATGGAATCTCTCTCCGTTGCCCAGTCTGGAGTGCAGTGGCATGATCTCAGCTCACTGCAACCTCTACCTCCAGGGTTCAAGCAATCCTCCTGCCTCAGCCTCCCAAGTAGCTGCACCACCACCCCCAGCTAATTTTTGTATTCTTTAGTAGAGACAGGGTTTCACCATGTTGGCCAGGCTGGTCTTGAATGCCTGACCTCAAGCAATCTGCCTGTGTCGGCCTCCCAAAGTGCTGGGATTACAGGCATGAGCCACCATGCCCAGCCTCATTTCTGGCACTTTTTATTTCTTTTTGCATGCCCTAATTTCCATCTGATACAATATCATTTTCACTCTAGCTGACAGACTTTTTAAACCATTTTTTTTTAATGGTGCAGTTTGCTGATAAATTCTTTTAGCTTTATAACTCTAAAAAAGTCACCATTTTGTCTTCATTATTGAAAATTATTTTATCTCTGTTTTCAATTTTAGTTTGACAATTCCTTTCTTTCACTACATTAATGATGTTGCTCCACTGTTTTCTGGTTTCTGTTGTTTCTGAAGAGACATGTGCTGTCATTTTTATCTTTGTTCTACTTTATATAATGAGGTTTTAAAAAATCTGGCTGCTTTTAAGATTTCCTCTTTTTTACTGCTTTCAAACATTTTGATTATAATGTGACTTGGTGTGCTTTTCTTTTCTTTTTAAATTAGAGATAGGATCTCCCTCTGCCACCTAGCTGGAGTGCAATGGCATGATCATCGCTCACTTCAGCTTTGAACTTCTGGGCTAAAGGGATCCTCCTGACTCAGTCTTCCAAGTAGCTAGGAGTACAGGCGTGTTCCACCATGCCCAGATAATTTTTTATTTTTTATAGAGATGGGGTCTTGCTATGTTGCCCAGGCTGGTCTTGAATTCCTGGCCTCAAGCAATCCTCCCACCTTGGCCTCCCAAAGTACTGGGATTACAGGCAGGAGCCACCATGTCCAACAGGTGCTTTACTTTGTTTCTTGTGCTTGGGATTCATTGAGCTTCTTGGACATGTGAGTTTATGCTTTGCCTCAAATTTGGAAAAATTTCAGCTATTATTTCCAGAAATATTTTTTGTGTCCACCTCTCTTCAGCAATTCCAATAATATGTATGTTAGGCTGCTGGAAGTTGTCCTACAGTTCATCACATCATTACTTCATTCAATTTCTATCAGCTTTTGTTCCACTTTGTAAATTTCATTTAGAATACTTAAAATTTTTCATTGTGTCTTCAAGTTCACTAAGCTTTTCTTCTGCGATGTCTAATCTGCTGTTAATCTTATCCAGTGTATTTTTCATTTCAGACCATGTATTTTCCATCCCTAAAAGTCCAATTTGGTCCTTTTTTATAATTTTGTGTCTCTTCTTAACATGCTAACTCGTTCCTTTATCTTCATCAATACATAGAATACATCTATGTATTGTACAACAATATAATGTACAACAATATAATAGTTGTTTGAATGTCCTTGTCAGTTAACTTTATCACCTGTGCTAGTTCTGTGTCTGTTTCTATTGATTGATTTTTCTCCTTGTTATTGGCTGTATTTTCCTCCTTGTGTGTATGCCTAATAATTTTTTATTGAATGCCAGACATTGTGACGTTTACCTTGTTGGGTTTTGGGCATGGTAGCTCACACCTGTAATCCTAGTGCTTTAGGAGGTTGAGGTGGGAGGATTGCTTGAGACTAGGAGTTTGAGACCAGACTTGATAATATAGTGAGATCCTGTCTCTAAAAAGAATTTTTTTTTTTTTTAATTAGCTGGGCATGGTGGGATATGCCTGTAGTCCTGGAATGCAATGGCATGACCATAGCTCACTTCAGCTTTGAACTTCTGGGCTAAAGGGATCCCCCTTTAGCCTCCACCAAATGGCCTCCTTGGGAGGATAAGGTGGGAAGACCACTTGAGCCAAAGCAGAGCCCAAGGAGCTCAAAGTTACAGTGAGCTATGCATGTGCCACTGCACTCCAGCCTGAGTGACAGAATGAGATCCTGTCTCCGAAAAAAATCTTTTTAAATAATAATCATTCATTTACATGATTTTGGGCTTTGTCCTCAGATGCAGTTAAACTACTTAGAAACAGTTTAATCCTTCTGAGCTTTGCTTTCAAGCATTGTTAGATGGAACAAGAGCAGTATTTAGTGACAATTTGCCTCACTGTGAGGTGATATGGTTTGGATGTTTGTTCCCTTCAAATCTCATATTGAAATGTGATTCCCAATGTTGGAAGTGGGACCTGGTGGGAGGTGGTTGAATCATGGGGGAAGATCCCTCATGAATGGTTTATCCCCTTGGTGATAAGTGAGTTCTTGCTCAGTTAGTTCACACAAGAGCTGGTTGTCGAAAAGTGTGTGGCACCTTCTCCCTCTCTCTTGCTCCCATTCTCACCATATGACATGCTGGCTACCTGTTGCCTTCTGCCATGATCGTAAGCTTCCTGAGGCCTCACCAGAAGCAGATGCCAGCACCATACTTCCTGTACAGTTGGCATAACCATGAGCCAGTTAAACCTCTTTTCTGTGTAAATCACTCAGCCTCAGATGTTTCTTTATAGCAATGTAAGTATGGCCTTACACAGAAAATTGGTACCAAAGAGTGGGGCATTGTTAGAAAGATACCTGAAGATGTGAAAATGACTCTGGAACTGGATAACAGGCAGAGGTTGGAAGAGTTTGGATGGCTTAGAAGAAGACAGGAAGATGAAGGAAAGCTTGGAAGTTCTTAAAGACTTGTTAAGTAGTCATGTCCAAAATGCTGACAGAAATATGGACAGGTCAGGCACAGTGGCTCATACCTATAATCCTAGCACTTTAGGAGGCTGAGGTGGGAGGACTGCTTGAGGTCAGGAGTTCAAGAGCAGCCTGGACAGCATAGCAAGACCCTGTCTCAAAAAAAGAAAGAAAGAAAAAGAAAGAAAGAAAGAAAAGAAAAGAAAGAAAAGAAAAGAAAGAAAGAAATGTAGACAGTGAAGGCCAGATTGAAGAGGTCTCAGTTGGAAATGAAGGATGTTATTGGGAACTGGAGTAAAGGTCACATGCGTTATGTCCTAGCAAAGAGCTTGGCTGCATGGTGTCCATGTCTTAGGTAACTGTGGAAGGTTGAACTTAAGAGTGACGACTTAGGGTATCTGGCAGAAGAAATTTCTTTCTTTCTTTTTTTTTTGAGACAGAATCTCGCTCTGTCGCCAGGCTGGAGTGCAGTGGCACGATCTTGGCTCACTGCAACCTCTGCCTCCTGGGTTCAAGTGATTCTCCTGCCTCAGCCTCCCAAGTAGCTGGGACTACAGGTGCTGGCAGAAGAAATTTCTAAGCAGTAAAGCATTCAAAAATCAGCCTAGCTGCTTCTAACAATGTATGATCAGATATGGGAGCAAAGGAATGAGTTAAAGTTGGAACTTATATTTAAAAGGGAAGCAGAGTGTAAAAGTTTGGAAAATTTGCAGCCTAGCCACGTGGCAGACAAAGAAAAAGTTTTCTCAGTAGAGGACTATAAGACGGCTGTGGAGTAACCATTTGCTAGAGAGATTTGGCATGACAAAAGGGGAGCCAAGTATTAATATCTAAGGCTATGGGAAAAAGACCTTGAAGGCATTTCAGAGATCTCTGTGGCAGCCTATCCCATTACAGACCCAGAGGCCTAGAAGGAAAGGGTTTGGGGGGCCAGGCCCAGGGCCCTGCTGCCCTGTGCAGCCTTGGGATACTACTCCCTGCATCCCTGCTGCTCCAGCTCTAGATCCAGCTGTGTCTCAAAGGGCCCCAAGTGCAGCTTGTGTTGCTGCTTCAAAGGGTGCAAGCCATAAGCCTTGGTGGTTTCTATATAATGTTAAGTCTGTAGGTGCATGGAATGTGAGAGTAAGGAGGCTTGGCAGCTTCTATCTAGATTTTAACGGATATATGAGAAAGCCTGGGGCAGAGCCCTCACAGAGAACCTCTACTAGATCAGTGCAGAGGGGAAATGTGGGTTTAGAGCCCCCCACATAAGAGGCTCCCCACATAGAGTCTCCACTGGGCCACTGCCTAGTGGAGCTGTGAGAATGGGTAACTGTCATCCAGACCCCAGAATGGCAGAGCCATGGGCAGCTTGTACCCTGAGCCTGGAAAAGTTGCAGGCACTCAACTTCAACCTGTGACAGCAGCCACAGGGGCTGTATCCTGCAAAGCTATAGGGGCAGGGCTGCCCATAGCCTTGGAAGCCCACCCCTCACACCAGTGTGCCTGGATGCAGGACATAGAGTCAAAGATTATGTTGGAGATTTAAGGGTTAATGACTGCCCTGCTGGGTTTTGGACCTGCTTGGGGCCTACTGCCCCTTTATTTTAATTTAATTTAATTTTTTTAGGCAGGATCTTACTCTGTTGCCCAGGCTGAAGTATAGTGGCACAATCATGGCTCACTGCAGCCTCAAACTCCTGGGCTCAAGCGATTCTCCTGTCTCAGCCTCCTGAGTAGCTGGGACTACAGGCATCTACTACCATGCCCAGCCCCTGTTGCCCTTTTCTTTTGGTTGATTTCTCCCTTTTGGAATGGGAATGTTTACCCAATGCCCATACCACCATTGTATCTTGGAGGTAAATAACTTGATTTTACAGGTTTATAGGTGGAAGGAGTTGAGTCTCAGATGAGACTTGAGACGTGATTTAATGCTGAAACTAGAGTTTAGGAAATTATTGCAAAGGCATAATTGTATTTTGAAGTGTGAGAAAGACATGAGATTTGGGGGGCCAGGGGCAGAATAATATGGTTTGGATGTTTGTGCCCTCCAAATCTCATGTCGACATGTGATTCACAATGTTGGAAGTGGAGCCTAATGGGATGTGGTTAGATCATGGGGGTGGATCCCTCATGAATGGTTTAGCAACATTCCCTTGGTGATAAGTGAGTTCTTGTTCAGCTAGTTCCCAAGATATCTGGTCATTTAAAAGTGTGTGGCACCTCCCCCCTCTCTCTCTTGCTTCCACTGTCACCATGTGACATGCTGGCTCCCCGTTGCCTTCTGCCATGATTGAAAGCTTTCCTGAGGCCTCACCAGAAACTGATGCCATCACAATGTTTCCTGTAAAGCCTGCAGAACTGTGAGCCAATTAAATCTCTTTTCCCCAGCCTCAAGTATTTCTTTACAGCAATACAAGAATGGCTTAACACATGAGGTAGTATCTTTTTGAGCACCCACAAGCCTGCATGTTATGAAGATTTTCCCACTCTGGCAGGTGAGGAGATAAACTATTTCCATCCCTTTGTGAGTTCTGGGGTTGTTCCACCCACTCCTTTTCCGTGACTGTTTTTCCAGGCTTGGGTAGTTTCCTCACACACTTATGCTGATCAAAATTCAGCTGAAGACTCAACGGGACCCTTGGCAGATTTCCAGAACTCTGTCTCTCTGTCTCTGCAGCTCTCTCCTCTCCATGCAGCTCTCTTTCTCAGGACCTCTGCTCTATGAATTCTAGTTGTCTTGGCCTCCCAGAATAATCAGCTCTGTTTCCTCAACTCTGGGAGAATGCTGGCCTCTGTTTGGGTTCCCTTTCCCTGCACTGATGTCTGGAAACTCTCCAGGCAGTAAATTGGTAACAGTTTTAGTACTTACCTCATTTCCCCCCTTCTCTCATGTATCAATGCCTGCGCTGCCTGTTGTACCATATCCCAAAACTGCTTCTTCCAATTTTTTTAGTTATTTAGAGTGGGAAGATAAATTTAGACCCCGTTACTTTATCATGGAGTAGCAAGCCAGAAGTGATTCCTAGGTAAGTCTTGAATTAGGCTTGGAATGCTGTATTCAGAGGGTTGGCAATCTTTCTCATATGATATGTATGTGTGTGACCTGTGATGAAGAGGTTGAAGGCAACTCCCCACGTTCTGTCAGTGTAAAAATTTAACAGCTGTTGCTATCATGACAGTTACCATTTATGATGATGAGGATGTATCGTGTGTAAAGTACACGACATGAGGTCATCATTTTAAGAGCACCTGCTACTAGAGGCAGAATAGAATGTTGTTTTAGGACAGGACACCTAGCATCAGAAAGCGCAGTGTGTAAATCCGGGCTTTGGTGGGATCCTGGACAAGCTGTCTAACCGCTTTGTATCTAGGTCTCCTTATTCACTGGTCTGTTAATAGAAGCAGGGGTGAATGTGGACTGTTGCAGCCACTCGAAGCGGAGAGTGCCAGGAAGGAGGTCGTGATGGGTCAGCTGGGCCCAGGGGTAGAAAGTTCCTAGAACAGATGCCATCAGCATGCCCTGCCCAGTGGTGCAGAAAGAGATGGGTGTTGCTCAGGTCAGCTTTGGACATGAACCTGTAGGTAGCTGGGATGTCCCTTGAAGACAGAACCCATAGGATGGATTCTCCCAGCTCCCAGGACATGCACAGGGAGGAGTGACTCACTGAGACTGAGAGTACTTCAAAAGTCTAGTCTTTCTTCAGCATGCTGTGAGGATCGAATTTCTTTCAGGGGTCTTTGCTCAGCTTTAGCTACCTTTATGACCTTTATGACAGTGGCTACCACTGTCACTGATATTGCTATGGAATAAGGCACAGCCAGGCATATGGGCAGGAGCTCTGGGGCCAGACAGACCTGGGAATAAGTACTAGCTTTTATCCTCTGGCCCTGGTAAGCTTGAGTAAGTCAGCTGATGAATGGTGCCTCAGTTTACTCATCTGTAAAACAGTGATTAATAATAATAACAACCACTCAGGGATGTTATCAGTATTAAAGGAGTTAACTGATCATTAAAATAGAGCATCTCTGGAAAAAATAATGACAAAAGCAGCCAGGTGCGGTGGCTCATGCCTGTAATCTCGGCATTTTGGAAGGCTGAGGCTGGCGAATCACTTGAAGTCAGGAGTTCAAGGCCAGCCTGGCCAACATGGTGAAACCCTGTCTCTACTAAAAATACAAAAATTAGCTAGGTGTGGTGGCAGACACCCGTGGTCCCAACTACTCGGGGTGGGGGTGGGGGGTGCTGAAGCAGGAGAATTGCTTGAACCCAGGAGGCAGAGGTTGCAGTGAGCCGAGATCACGCCACTGCAGTACAGCTTGAGCAATAGAGGGAGACTCCGAAAGACAAAAACAATAGTACTGGCTAATGTTTATCTCACGTTTATTCTGTGCCAGGTCTTGAGAGAACTCGTGTGTGTGTGTGTGTGTGTGTGTGTGTGTGTATTTTAACCAAGGACTCACTTCACAGCCAATATAACTCTTACTGGGATCACCTTATTTACTCTTCACTACAATCTATGGAGATTGACTCTGTTTCACAGTGGAGAAGACTGAGATACACAGAAGGCAAAGGAATGATCCCCAGTCACACAGCTAATAAGACGAGGAGAAGCTGGGATCTGCACCAGCTCCAACTTCTCTGTTTGTATTCACTCCAGAGGCTGATTGGCAGGGAACACTTAGCATACTCATTGCGCTGATCTTCCTTACATTGAGATGAGCTGGGTTCTCTTATGCACATTGTCTGGCCCCTGGGGCATGTAACTTTGATAACCCTATTCCTGGACACCCTCCAGATACCCTCACACAAAACTCCTCTGTGGTGTAGGGATTGCTTTTATCACATGACTTTGCTTTATAGTTACTCAAATAATACTCGAATATGGGCCTGGTGTAAAAGACTCCATTAGGCTGGGCACAGTGGCTCATACCTGTAATCCCAGAACTTTGGGAGGCCAAGGTGGGAAGATCATTTGAGCTCAGGAGTTCAAGACCAGCTTGGGCAACATAATGAGGCCCTGTCTCTACAAAAAAACTAAAAAATGGCCAGGTGTGGTGGCACATGCCTGTAGCCTCAGCTACTTGGGAGGCTGTGGTGGGAGGATCCCTAGAGCCCAGGAGATCGAGGCTGCAGTGAGCTGTGATCACACCACTGCACTCAGCCTGGGTGACACAGAGTGAGGCCCTGTCTCAAAAAAAGAAGAATAAAAGACTCCATTAGTACATCAGTACACGGACTACATAGGCCATCCCCTTCCTCCACATCCTCTCCCTTCCCAGCTTACCACTGGGGTGAGGATCTGGGTGTTTCCTTGTTTTCTTCAAATACATTTCTCTGTGTTTAAACACACACACACACACACACACACACACACACCCCAGGTCCCACTATGAACTTTTCCACATTCCCCCATTAAGAGCATGTCCTGAAGAAGATTCCTTTGACCAGTATAGTCTGGTCCCCTCATTCTGTTCCACGGCAAGTGACTGCTCCCTGATATAATACAAATCTCTCATTGTTCATTTACCATCCAATGATCACTGACTATGAATGGACATTTAGAGGTTTCCCCCAGTTGTTTGCTGCTATCTTCCTTGTATACTAAGCTCTGTGCTATGTGTATGTTTCTTCATTATACATTATTTTAAGTGGAATTGCTAGGGAAAAAGAGTTCAGTCATTCAACAGTCATGCAGTGAGTGCCTGCTGTGTGGTGGGCACTGGAGAGACGGAGGAAACTGGACAGAAAAATGCCCCTGCCCTCATGGATGTAACATTCTAAGGGCTTACATATAAGGAATTTTCATTTTGATAGGTGCTGCTTTGATGCTATTCATCAGTGGTGCAGGAGAAGAAAAGTTTGTTGACTGCCATAGTCACACCACTCATGGGGCAGGACCTCTGTGGCAGTGGACTGGATGCTTAGACCTTTGCTCCCTTTAAGATCTTCAGGGTCTGGTGATAAGACTTTATCTGGGTGTGTTGTTGGGGAGAGAGGGAGAAAAAGATGGGGAAGGGCTGGTCTACTAGTGATACAGTGGAGGAAGGTGGGAATAAAAGTCTACTTGGCTGTGCGGAAGAGTGGCTGGGCACAGTTAGAAATGCAGTCTTGGCCGAGTGCAGTGGCTCATGCCTGTAATCCCAGCACTTTGGGAGGCTGAGGCGGGCGGATCACCTGAGGTCAGGAGTTCTAGACCAGCCTGGCCAACATGGTAAAACCCCGTCCCTACTAAAAATACTAAAAATACAAAAATTAGCCGGGTGTGGTGGTGTGTGCCTGTAGTCTCAGCTACTCAGGAGGCTGGGGCATGAGAATCACTTGACCTGGGAGGTGGAGGTTGCAGTGAGCCGAGTTCGGCCACTGCACTGCAGCCTGGGTAACAGAGCGAGACTCCGTTTCAAAAGCAAAAACAAAAAGAAAGAAGAAAAAAAAAAGAAATGAAAGTCTTGGGTCCCTCCCCAGAACCACTGAATCAGAAACTCTGAAAGGTGAGGCCCAGCAATCTGTGTTTTAACAAGCTCTCTAGGTGATTCTTGATGCACACTAAAGTTTGAGAACCATTAGAGTAATCCACAGGACCTAAGTATGAAATAGCTGGCCCTCTTGGATCTCACCTCCTGTGAGTGTGCAGCGGGGGATGAGGCGTGGAGGACGTAACATACCATTGCGGGTACCGGAAATGAACACACTATTATGCGAGATACCATAGGGGAAGGGAGGTTCTATTTTGTAAGAATACAAATGCTGTGTGTGGAGGGACAATAAAGCCCACCCCCGCCCACCAACGAAATCAGCCTCATCTTTCGACAGTAGGGCGGGCGCGGCGGCGAGCGCCCCAGGCGGCAATCCGTCCTCCTGGTTTCCACCCAGGCCCAAGCTGACACCCATTCTCCGACTTCTTGGAGACCCCTCTAGTCCCATTTTTGGCCACGCCCGTCTCCGTTCTACAGATCTGAATAAACTAGGAACCTGCAAAGGGGCAGTCGATCGGTTGTGGGACGAGGAAGTCATCAAGGACCGCTCTGGGAAGCTCTCCTGGAGAGTGCCGGGTCTGGCTCTTACAGAGTACAGCGGGATGCACTCGTAGAGCCGGGTCCCTGGGTCTTTGCGCTCCGGCACGGTCAGGCACAGTGGTTGATGGGTGGAAGTTCGTAAAGCGGGGCCTGGGCTTTAAGGACTGCATGACCAGTGGGATCCAGTCTTCAAGACCTGGACTGCTGTTCAGTATGAGGCTAAAGATGCTTCCCAAGTCACAGGCAGGGCTTAAGTGAGACCACTCGCAAGGGGTCATCTGGCGCTCAGTGCGCGGGACTCTAAGTTTTAGGTCATCACAGATCTGACTTGCAGTGTCCCAAGCACTTCTTTCTTATGTGCCATCTCATTTAATCCCCACTAGCACCCTTGGAAGAAAGCCCTGTCACCTCTGTCGCTGATGAGGACACTGGAGCGCCAAGAAGGCAGATCCCTGGCTGGGGCCCTCCAGCCAGGGTGGGGCAGAGCTGGGGCCAGATGCCAATTCCTGGAGGACCGCAGTTGGGACACTCCCAGCGCTCATGCTGCCCCTGTCCCTCCCAGGGTCCCTTCTCTGTCTTCACAGACCCAGCTGGGCAGTGTTCTCCCATCTCCTGAGGTGACACTCACCCCAGCGCCTCCTTCAGGAATCCCACCCCGCCTCCTCCAGCCCTAGGCGAATTGCCCTGGACTCTCAGTCTGGGTCTGGAGTTTCATCTGGATCTGGGAGACATTTCCAGTTCTGCCCTAACAGGGATGTTGTGACAGAAACCTGTGTGGGGGCAAGAGAGATATCTGTCCTGCAAAATGGTCTGCACTTTCAGGAAGTGCAGGGAGGGTCCTGAGGGGGTCCTCTGAGGTAGGCCTAGGTGCCGGGTGAGAGGACTGAAGCGGGCGTGAGAGGGTATAACTGAGGCCCCATGACTAGTGCTGGGGTAGGGAGGTAGAGGTCCGTGGTGGAAGGGGAGCCCTGGTGGCCCACAAGGGTGGGGAGCTGGGGAGAGAGAGGAGGTGTGGCAGCTGCCAATTGGAGAGGAAGTTTGGGAGAAAGGACCAGGATGCTCAGAAGGGCCATAATGGGGGTTGCCATCGGCAGTGTGAAGGGAAGACCTCTACTCTTTCTCCAAGATCTAGTTCCCCACAGTGGGTGCTGAGAGATGGCAAAGATAACGGGGTCTAGGGGTCTCCTACTGTGTTCTGGGATTTACCCTGAAGCCCCCATGGGGCAAGATACAAAAGTCACCAGGACCAAAAGTGATCAGGGTTGGTCAGACGATGGCCATTCCTGGGAGCCAGATATGAGAGCTTACTCTCTGATCCCCTCAGTCCCAGAGGGTCCTTCCCCATCCCTGGTGTGAACCTGCCTTCCTCATGACAACAATGGTGGTGACTGCAGACTGTGGGGAACTACAAGATCCAAGGCCTCTCCATAACAGGGTTGGATGGCACAGAGATTCAGCGTCACACAGCAGCCCTGAGCTGATTCTTTATGGGTATGTGTACCAGGGTGTAGCTGGTAAGCTCTTTGTGGGTTGGTGTGTGAGGTCCTTGAGTTGTTGTGAGCTGTTACCTCGAGGTAGGAATTTTCTGAGCTGGTTGGGGGTCTGTGTCCTGAGGTGTGGCATCTTTGAGCTGTTTGGTGGTTGGTATCTAGGGTGAGAGGTCTCCGAACTGCTTGTGGGCACTGTCCTAAGGCATGAGATCTTTGAACATTTTTGTGGGTCTTTGTCCAGAGAGTTAGGTCTCCGAGCTGCTCACATATATCAGGATATTTTTGTGAGGAAGGCAGGATGGTCCTTTCTCTCACAGGGGTAGAACAAGGTGCCCTGGTATCAGAGAGATGAAAACATAGGATCCTTATCCTTAGGGAGGGCAAGTCCTCAGTGTAGCATGTAGGAGCCAGTGGTACAAATACTAATCACAATGTCTGCAGACATTAACCCCATCCTTGCTCAGGGCAGACCCCTGTAACCCATGTTAACTCAATCTGCCAAATTGCCAACGAGGAGGTCACCATTTGCAGATGAGGAGGCTGAAGCCAAGTGAGGGTGGGGCCTGTGCTCACACAGTCCTCATGAAGAGGGAGGAACTGGCCGTAACTTGGACTCACTGGAGGAGTCAGGGAAAGGCTCAGGCACAGCCGGGGTCAATGGAAGATGACAAGGAAAGGGGAAAGGGAGAGGTTTGCCCAGGGCCTCAAGGGCCCCATCACTGACTCACTGGTGGGATGTCTGCCTCTCTGTCTGTCGCACATCCTGCTTGGTAATGGATGTCGAGAATGCAATCCTCACGTTACCTGTGGAAGTGGTGGCGTAAGGTAAAGAGCGGGGAAATACCACAGATTCATCCATTGGCATGAGGTCCACCAGCAAATGTAGAGATTCCTACCTCTTCTTCCCCCTTGAAAGAATTTTTTTCAGGCCAGGCATGGTGGCTCACGCCTGTAATCCCAACACTTTTGGTAGGCTAAGGCAGGCAGATGGCTTGAGCCCAGGAGTTCAAAACCAGCTTGGGCAACATGGCAAAACCCTGTCTTTACAAAACATATAAAAAAAAATCAGGCCGGGCATGTGGCTCATGCCTGTAATCCCAGCACTTTGAGAGGCCAAGGCAGGTGGATCACTTGAGGCCAGGAGTTTGAGACCAGCCTGGCCAACATGGCGAAACCCGGTCTCTACTAAAAATACAAAAATTAGCCGGGCATGGTGGCGCATGCCTGTAATCCCAGCTACTCGGGAGGGTGAGGCATGAGAATCGCTTGAGCTCAGGAGGTGGAGGTTGCAGTGAGCCGAGATCACACCACTGCACTCAGCCTGGGTGACAGAGGGAAACTGTCTCAAAGAAACCAAAACCAAAACAAAAAAATCAGCTGGGCATGGTGGCGTGCACCTATAGTCCCAGCTACTTGGGAGGCTGAGGTAGGAGGATTGCTTGAGCCCAGGAGGTTGAGGCTGCGGTGAGCCGTGATTGCGCCACTGCACTACAGGCCTGCGTGACAGAGCGAGACCCTGTCTCAAAAAAAAAAAAAAAAAAGAATTTTTTCAGCACTGAGAGTCAGCAGGAGGGCAGTCAAGGGCTGGAGGGGGTATGGGGGATTCTGTATACAGCATGAGCCTCCCTATAACTGGAACGTGTCCTTATCCTGATGGGTAGAGGGTCCCAATGTGTGTCAAGGAAGTGGGGCGGGTCTTCCCTCATGACCGAGGCCCAGGCCAAGGGCAGCTGAGTCCGTCCCTAGACACAGTTTCTGGGGAGCGGCTTCCTTTCCTCTGTAGACACAGGCACAGCACCTAGTAGCATGCATAGGGGTCCGGAGCTGTGGATCTAATTCAGCAGGGACAGCCAGCTGCCAGAAGTAGTCTCTCTGCCCTTGTCTCTCTATTACTGTCTTTCTTTCCCTCTATCTTCTCTGTGTCTGTTATTTTCTCTCTCAGACATGGGGCTAGGTGTGACCTCACTCATGCTATGAGGGCCCTTGATCAGCTTCTTCTAAGGGTATCATCCTCTGACATGGATTTTTCTGGGGAGCAGTTGGGAGGATACCTTCTGAGTCTAAGGGATTGTCCAGGAAAGGCATATTCAGCTGCAGAGGGGCTGGAGGAGTCCCTGGGCAAAACCAGGAGCTCTTCCCTATACTTTGAGTGACCTGGGCCTCTGGCCTCTGAAAGAAGCATAGGAGCTTCTCTGCTAAAAACTTTCCCATGGCTCACTCAGAGTAAGTCAAAGTCCTTGCCATGGCCCAGAAGGTCCTGTATAATCTGGTCCTCATTACCTTTCTGAGCTCATCTCCCACCTCTTCCAGCAACACTGGCTTCCTCACTGTGCCTCACACATGCTAGGCAGAGTTCCACCTCAACACTTTTGCACTGGTTCTTACCTCTGCCCAGAATGCTTCTCTCAGATATTCATCTCCTATTGAAATGTCAATTTCACATTCTCAGAAAGACCTTCCTTGGCCACTCTTTTAGATAGGATCCTCCCCTCTTCTATTTCACTACCCTGACTTAATTTTCATTACAGCAATTACCACCACCTGACAAATTACATGCTTACATTTTTGTGCCATATGATCCCAATAGAATGTAAGCTCCATGAGGGCAGGAGTTTTTGTCTCTTTCCACACAGCTGTATTCCTAACACCTATAACAGTGCCTGGCACATGATTTGGACAGAATGAATAAATTAGCAAATGAATAAACCAATGCAAAATTCTGGTGAGAGATATAGCTACACAGGTTGAGGATTCTGCTAGGGCACATATTCAGGGGTGACAGGATTTATTTGGCCTACTCATTCTCCTTGGGGGCCCCTGAGAGATGGCCCTTTCCCTAACAGAGCTTGAAGGTCCTGCTGTCCCTCTCACCCATTACTGACAGTCAAGGACAGACACCTGGCCCGCATCAGGCCTTCTCTGCCCAGTCAGGAGTTCCATCCCTCCTGCCCCTTGGGGGACTGTGGCTGGGTTCCCAGGCCAGCAGGCCCCCCATTAGATCTATTCCGCATTACCCAGGAAGGGACAAGTGAGCACAATGCCCAGCACGTGGTAAACGTTTGATGGTGGACGCTGCAGGAAGGTAATGGAAGTCTGCTGCTTAGGAACACTTTTCTCCTGTTCAAGATTGCAGTGAGTATACAGTCAGTTTTTGTCCTGACTTTGCCCTTTCACCCTCTGGGGACCAGCCCGGAATGGTCCACGGGCATCTGCATCCACTAGCTGTTCCTTGTTTGCACCACCAAGGGGCGCGCGGGATGGAACAGTTCTGTCCTGGGATGTACCACTGAGGGGCGCAGAGGAAGGATAGTCCACTCCGCCTGTCCATTTTGGAATATCCCTTGTGTGCGACAGCACTAAGGGTCTCTTTAAACCCACGTGTAGCATCCGCCACAGTTCCTGCCCCGTTAGGTCCGTCCCTACTCGCACCACTCGGTTCTCCCAGCCTGCTCGAGGCATCATTTTCACTTTACTTCCACCCCTTCGTTTCTACATAGTCAAATCCCGCTGGGGACCTCAAAGGGGCAAGCGATTGGCTCCAAGATGTGAAGGGCGGGGTCGAGGGCCGTCCCGGGCGGTGATTGGTTACTGCGAGAGTGCCCCGACTAAGCTTTTCCGGGGCGCGAAGTGGCTCCGGATGGACCGGCTAGCCGCTGCCTCCCTCTTCGCATCTCTGGTTCCCATTGGCCTTCAGTTTGTGACAGGCACGATGATTGCGGAGCTGAAGTTCAGGCAGCGGGAGCGAGGAGGGTGTGTGGCTTTTGATACAGTAGAGTTCTTTGGCCTACTCACCAATTGACAGTCCCAAAGGGGCTGGAGATGCCACCCCGGCAAAGTTCGCCCTAGTCATTTGCTTCACGTGAGCTCTTTCAGTCTTGTTTGCCCTTAACTCGGTGACAAGTCTAGTCTGGCGCTTTTGGCACCGCACCATCGTTCCTCCCGCTACACTCAGTTAATGTCCAGGGAGCAGTCTCTGAGCTTGTTTGGTGTTTGCCTAGGAAGTAATGCGGGTGAAGCAGTTTTGGGGATGTGTATCTTTAGGCATGACATCTCAGATGCTGTTTGGGAATATTTGATCACTCTGGGCCGTTTGGGGTCCAGATTGTGTCTGAATGGGATATTTTATCTGAGTGGATTTTGTGTGCCTATGTGTCTGGATATGCCTTCTTTTTTTCTTTTCTCTTGTTTGTTTTCAGAGTCTCGCTCTGTCGCCCAGGCTGGAGTGCAGTGGCTGATCATGGCTCACTGCAGCCTCATACTCCTAGGCTCAAGCTATCCTCCCACCTCAGCCGCCCGAGTAGCTGGGACTATAGGTGCTCACCACCATGCCTGGCTAAGTTTTTTATTTTTTATTTTGTAGATACGGAGTCTCACTATGTTGATGAGGCTGTTTTTGAACTCCTGGCCTCAAGTGATCCTCCCACCTCAGTCTCCCAAAGTGCTGGGATTACAGACATGAGCCACCACGCCTGGCCTGGGTGTGCATCTTCTGAGCTTTTTGGACATTTGTGTCCCTGGGTGTGAGAGCTCTATGTAGGTGTCTGCACCCCAAGATGTGAAGTCTCTGAGCTGTTTGCAGTTCTGGGTCCCAAGTTGTGATGTTTCCCAGCTGGTGTTGGTGAGGACAACTTTGCTTAAGGTATAAAGTATCTGAGCTGTTTGGAGGAGGGAGGGGTCTCTGCCCAGAATGTAGGTTCTCTGATTTGTCTGGGGACTTTATCTTAAGATTATGTGATGTTTCTGAGCTACTTGAACTTCTGTTTCTGTTTTGTATTAGGTTGGGAGGTGTCTGAGTGGTTTGGGGGGGTCTCTGTCTAGGGTGTGAGATATCTGAATGGTTTTGTTTCCCAGGAGTGAGAACTTTGGTCTCTTGTGTGTGGGGGTCTTTGTCACAGCATGTGTGGTCTCTTCTGTTTGGGGGTCTGTGTCAAGTTGTGGGGTCTCTGTGCAGGGATTTTGGAGTCTGTTTCAGGTTGTGAGATTAGTGAGCTCTTTTTGATGTCTTTGAGTATCTGAGCTGTTTGGGAGTCTGTGTCTCGGGAGTGAAATTTCTTACCTTTTTGGCTGTGAGGTCTCGGTCCAGGAACTGTGGGTTTTGGAGGCTGGCAGACATGATTTCAAAGCCTGGAGCCCCCAAGTCTTAATTGTGTGACACTGGGCAAGTCACGTGTCTCCTTGAACCTCAGTATGTATCATAATCAATAAAATGGGGCCAATATCCATCTTGGAGGGCATCTGTGTGTCTTAGCAATGTGTGTAAAGGGCCCCACTCCAGCCATCCTTCAACAAGAATTTCCTGAGCGTCTGCTGTATATTTGAGTACTGTTCTAGGTTCTGCAGATACAACAGAGACCAAAACCAACAACGTCCCTGATTTCACAGAGTTGGTCAGTAAATATATAGCACATCACAGGGTGGTAAGTGCTATGTAGAAAGTTAAGACAGCGGCTGGGCGCAGTGGCTCATGCCTGTAATCTCAGCACTTTGGTAGGCTGAGGCAGGCAGATCACCTGGGGTTGGGAGTTCGAAACCAGCCTGGCCAACATGGTGAAACCCTGTCTCTACTAAAAATACAAAAATTAGCCAGGCATGGTGGCAGACACCTGTAATCCCAGCTACTTGGGAGGCTGAGGCATGAGAATTGCTTGAACCTGGGAGGCGGAGGTTGCAGTGAGCCGAAATTGCGCCACTGCATTCCAGCCTGGGTGACAGAGTGAGATTCTGTCTCAAAAAAAAAAAAAAAAAAAAAAAAAAAGAAAGTTAAGACAGGGTCAGGTAAATGGGTAAGTGGGCAGGATGTTGTTATTTTATTCAGGGTGTGTGAGGAAGGCACCCCTGGAGAGGTGATGACTGAGCAGAGACCTGGAGGCAGTGAGGAGCAGGCCTTGCAATTAATTACCTGAGGGAAGAGCATTCCAGGCAGAAGGAACAGCAAGTGCAACAGCCCTGGAGCAGGGGAAGCACCTGGTGGGTCCGGGATCTCAAGGATGTGTGATGGTAAAGAAAGGCTCATCCCAGGTTTTGACATGTGGCACTCATTGACAGGTGCCTGGTGTCCCCATCTCTATTTCTCCCACAACCTGAGAGGGAGGTGGGGTTCTCCCATGTCACAGATGAAGGACCTGAGGCTCAGAGAAGTGCCCTGAGCCTGCTCTCCTGCTCACACCTGAAATTCCTAAAAGAGGGATGACCTCCTATTGTGCCACGGGAGACACAGGGCTTGAGCCCCACAGCTGGAGGGAAGGTGCCATCCACACTGAATGTCAGCCAGCCAGCCAGTAGAAATTATTAATGATAATACGGGAATCACGGGCAGCACGACATTTCTACTTCCAATGAGAAGGCAGGACTTTAGGAATGAGAAAGGAACTGGGATGGAAGAGAGAGGCAGAAGGGGAAGGTGGGGGACAGTGAGGAAAAACACACTGATTGAGAAAGGACCCTGGGGACTTCTGGGATGGTGATTGACCTTGAACTATATGGTTGTTACATGAATGTGCAGCTTATTGCTTGTCATTAAAACATACACTTAACGTTTTATACACTCTCAGGCAAAAAAAAAAAAAAAAAAGACTCACAAGTGAAGCAGAGTGCTGTGGGAAGTGGGAGTAGCGTGAGTGTCCCTGACTCCTGCACACAGGCTCACAGCGCCCCGGCCTCCTGGTGTGGACCACACAGCATAGGCGGCCTCCTTCCTGCAGAACCTCCCCTGGGCTCCAGGTCTTGCCTTCTATCCTGGAGGCTCCAGAGGCTCCCTTGGGCCTGTTTGTGGAGATTGTCTGGTGGGAAACCCTCTATCCTGTGCTCCTGACGCCAGCCATGGAGCAGGAACACCGCCTCTCAGGGGATAGACAGGATCTGCCCATTTTGTCCTCAGATTTTGGGGTCCATCTCCCCTCAGGCCTAATTTACACCCACAATAGCCCAGGACACGTGGGCTTTGGGGCCTGGCAGGCTTCATAAAAGCCTGGAACTCCAAGCCCTGGTGGTGTGACCTTGGGCAAGTCACCTGTCCTTGACCAGCCTCAGTTCCCCATTCATAAAGGAGGCTAACACCCGCCAAGCAGGGTAGGTGCGAGTTTTGGGGAAAACGTGTGTACTGCCCTCCTCCCGAGCCCATGTTAGATGGGTCTAGTAGTTGAGGCAGGGTAGGAGCAGGGGCTGGAGTGACACTGGCAGGGACTAAATTGCCCCGGATCACACGGTGGGCAAGTGGCTTCAGCTCTCTCTGCCTCCCTTTGCTCGTCTGTCATCAGGGTGCTAACTTTCCCTCCTCACAGGGTTGTGTGAAGGAGAGGTGAGACAACTGGTCAGTCACCGAGAGCAGTGCCGGGCACAGGGCAAGGCTGAGTACAGGCCCACTGTCATCTCCCTGGCTGGAATAGGTTCTAGCGATAATGACATGGATGTGTTTGGGGGGCCACTATTCTGCCTACCACATACCCTCTTCCTTGGCAAGCCTTGATGGTAACTGTCATTGTTCCCATACTGGGGCCACAGAGGTAGACAGATGGACCTTAGCCTCCAAGAGAGTGAGTGCCCACCCTGTAGAGGAGAACAGCATGTCACAGGCAGTTCACAGAGTGATGCCTTTTTTATCACTATTGTGATGGTTAGTTTTAGGTGTCTCCTTGACGGGGTTAGGAAAAACCCAAATAGCTGGCAAACCATTATCTCTGGGTGTGTCTGTGAGGGTGTTTCCTGAAGAGACTGGCCTTTGAATCAGTGAACTGAGGGAGGAAGATTGGTGTGGGTGGGCATTGTCTGATCCCTCGAGGGCACAGGTACAACAACAAGGCGGAGGAAAGGGGAATTTGCTATCTTCTGGAGTTGGGACACCCCATCTTCTCCTGCCTTTGGACATAAGAACTCCAGGTTTTCAAGCCTTCAGACTCCACGAATTGTGCCTCTGGCTCTGCTGGTTCTCGGGCCTTTGGACTCAAACTGAATCACACCATCCACCTCCCTGGCTCTCCAGCTTGCAGACGGAGATGGCGGGACTTCTCAGCTTCTACAGTCACGTGAGCCAATTCCCATAACAAGTCCCCTCTTTGGTTCTGTTTCTTGGGAGAACCCTGACTAATACAACCGTCCATACCAATACTATCAGTATTCACCTCACCGTGATTCTGTACCAGACGCTGGCTGACCACCTAACATGAATCATGCTTTTCTCACCCAACTCCGCAACTGTCAACTCTACTTCTATCACCCATTCACAGGTGAGGGCCTTCTGTATTCTCATCAGCCCCAGCTCTGAGCACAGTCCTTTGCAGAGGACTTCCTGGTCCTCCTCTTCCTCCTCCTCCTTCTGACCAGGGCCAGCATCTTTTCTTTTCTTTTCTTTTCTCTTTTCTTTTCTGACAGTCTCACTCTGTCGCCCACTCTGGAGTGCAGTGGAGCGATCTCAGCTCACTGCAGCCTGCATCTCCCAGGTTCAAGCGATTCTCCTGCTTCAGTCTCCAGAGTAGCTGGGATTACAGATGCACGCAAACATGCATGGCTAATTTTTGTATTTTTAGTAGAGATGGCGTTTTGCCATGATGGCCAGGCTGGACTTGAACTCCTGACCTCAAGTGATCCACCCGCCTTGGCCTCCCAAAATGCTGGGATTACAGGCATGAGCCACCGCACCTGGCCAGAGCTAGCATCTTAGTCTCACAGTGGCCCCTGCTCATTCTGTCCTCAGCCCTCAGCCCTGCTGTCACCCACCCACATCCTACAACCCCTCCACTTCCTCTTCTCCGTGTCTATTGTCCAGGGTGGGACCAAGTCCAAACCTGAGCTTCCTGCTAAGTCAAAGTGACCTTTTCCTTTCAGTCAGGGAAGCCTGACTGAAGCCTGTGGTCCCACGGTGAGGTCTTGGTGTCTCCAAGCACAGTACAGCCACATTGCAGTGATATCCACCTTTGCCAGCAGGGGGCATCTCATCTCCAAGACCGGGAAAGCCTCAGAGAAGACAGAGGAACAGTCTTAAACATTCACTCCTGGTGGGCTCACAGGCATCAGGGTGCATGAGCTCCAGGCTGGGTGTCCCTTGGAGCCTCCCTCTCTGCATGTGGACAGGTAGGGGCAGCCTAGGGCCAGGTTTTAGTGTTGTTGGGGTCATCTGCAGATGGCTTTTCACTCCTTCCTACTTCTCCTCCTTGTACCAGAAGCTCATTTCCATGGCTAAAGGAAAATTCTCATATAATTTTGTCTTCCTTTTCTTATTTAATGATTGCATTATATGCTTTCTTCTACAGGATGCACTGGCTCTGAGGCAGGTCAGGCTATAGGTTGGCTAGTCCTGAGGGCACCGGCCTGGATCCTGAAGATACTGGGGGCAGGCCCCAACAGAGCCTGGGGCTCAGGAAAAGGCCACCAACCCCCCAGCCAGATCCTGGCCAGCTGCCGGCTCCACCTCCACTCTGTCCTCTCCCAGGGCCTGAACTCTGGGTCTAGAAGCTCCAGGCCTGGTGGTCTGGGGGAGACAGGGTCCAGGAGGATCCCTCAGAAGAGGAGGCAGCAGACAATCTCCGTATGGCTTGAGGGGGTGCACAGCTGTGGGGTGAGGCACAGCCCACCCAGCACAGGCCCACTGACCTGCTGTGCAGCTGCAGGCCCAGCTGTTGCCCTCTACGGCGCTCAGTCTCCTCACCTGCACAGTGAGCATCATTATACCCCCAACATGCAGGGGATGCTCATGAATGGAGGGGAGCTGAGGCGTTAATAAAGCAGATTTGGCCCAAGAGGAGGAGGAGTGGGTCAGGGTTGGGGGAAGGACGGATGCGGCCACCTCAGGGATAGCCAGGGGCTGCCTTCCTGGAAGTGCTCAGGACAGTCAGGCGAGGGAAGTTCTGAGGTTGTGAGCAGAACCATGGTCTGGGGACCAGGTGAGGTTGTCTCTGTAGTGTTCTGGGGTGGCCACCTGCTTTGTCACTGTTCCTTCCTGTTTGTCATCATCTCTGCCTATGGGTGCCCCGAGATGAACCCAGTGAGCTCACTGTGAGTTACTGCGACCCACATGCAGTCATTAAAGCTGTGCATCATCATCACAACAGCCACCAGGTTAACACTTGGGTAATTTATCCAAATAATGACTCACCTGTTCTGACCTGATTTGGATGATAAATGCCATCATTTAGTGTAGCCATAGTTTGTTCAGTCATTCTCCTGTTGGATAGTTAGTTAGTGTTTGATTTACTTTTTGACTATCCTGACCTGTGATGAGCATTCTTGTACATGCAATAATGTTCATAGAGTAACCCTATTTGTAATAGCTAAAAACTGGAAACAACCCAACTATGCACCAATAAGAAGTTGCATAAATAAATTCTGCCAGATTCACACTATGAATTACTGCACAGCTATGAGAAGGAATGAGCTAGACCATACAGAGACATAACATTAGGTGACCGAAGCCAGATACAAAAGAGGATATGCTATGTGATTCCCTTTCTACATGGCTCAAAAGCAAATAACAATAGTGTTTAGGCATACATATGTCTGTATTATAACAGTTTTACAGAAAGCAAGGATTCTAACCTGTCTGGTGGGCAAATTTTCTTAATTTTTGAAATTATACAGTAAAATGGACACTTGAGGTATAGTTCTGTGAATTTGAACACATGTATAGATAGATATAACCACCATCACAGTCAGTATCCAGAACATATGCATCACCCCAAAGAACTTCCTGGGTTCTTTGTGCTGCCTTTGTATAGTCACTTCCTTCCCCGACCCCTAAGCCCTGGCACCCACTGATCTGTTCTCTATCACTATACTATTGTCTTTTCCAGGATATCATAGAAATGGAATAATACAGCCTGTAGTGTTTTGAGACTGGCTTCTTCACTCAGCATAGTCTCTTTTGTTTTCTTTCTTTTCTTTTCTTTCTTTTTCTTTTTTTTTTTTGAGACAGAGTCTTGCTCTGTTGCCCAGGCTGGAGTGCAGTGGCGTGATCTCGGCTCACTGCAACCTCCATCTCCCGGGTTCAAGCGATTCTATTCTCCTGCCTCAGCCTCCTGAGTAGCTGGGATTACAGGCGCATGCCACCATGCCTGGCCAATATTTGTATTTTTAGTAGAGACGGGGTTTCACCATGTTGGCCAGGCTTGTCTCGAACTCCTGATCCGCCCGCCTTGGCCTCCCAAAGTGCTGGGATTATAGGCATGAGCCACTGTGCTCGGCCCCTTGAGTTTCATTCAAATTGTTGAATATATCAATAGTTCCTTCTTTTTTTCTGAATAATATTCCATTGTATGTGTGTAGCAGATCTTGTTTATCCATGCACCCATTGAAGGACATTTGGGTCATTTCTAGTTTGGTACCATTATGAATAGAGCTGCCATAAACATTGTGCATGGATTTTTATGTGAACATAAATTTTCCTTCTTCTAGGATAAATATCCTGGATGTCCAATGTTTCCAACACCATTTGTTGAAATGACTGTTCTCTTTCTGTTGAACTATCCACAAAAATAAGGCAAATAGATTTTTTTTTTTTTTTTTTTTTTGAGACAGGGTCTTACTCTCTCACCCAGGCTAGAGTGCAGTGCCATGATCACGGTTTGCTGCACCCTTGGCCTCTCAGGCTCAAGCAATCCTCAGCCTCCTGAGTAGCTGGGACTACAGATGTACACCAGCACACTCGGCTAAGTTTTCTTATTTTTTGCAGAGATGGGGTCTCACTCTGTCACTCAGGCTGGAGTGCAATGGCATGATCATGACTCGCTGCAGCCTCAACCTTCTGGGCTTAAGCCATCCTGCCTCGGCTTCCCAAAGTTCAAAGTTATTTTGACTGTTGTAGCTCCTTTCCCTTTCCACATAAATTTTAGAATCAGTTTGTATCCATAAAAGATCCTGCTGGGAATTTAATTGGAATTGCATGAAATCTGTACATCAATTTGGGGACATCATTCCTATAATGAGTCTGTTAATCCATGAGTACAGTATGTCCCTCTCTTTATTTAGTTGTTCCTTTATTTCTTTCATTAGCTTCTGATGGTTTTTAGCATACGACTCCTGCACGTGTTTTGTTAGGTTTTGAGGGGAAGCTATTGTAAATGGTATTGTATAGTTTTAAAAATGTTTGTTCCAAGCAGTTCATTGCTAGTCTATAGAAGTGCTTTGCTTTTTGTTGTTGTTGAACATATATCCTATAATGTTGCTTAACTCTCTTGTTCATTCGAGAAGTATTTTTTATAAATCTGACAAGATTTTCTATGTAGATTATAATAATGTCTGTGAGTTGGAGTAGTTGTAGTCCCTCCTTTCCAATCTGTAAGCCATTTATTTCTTTTTCTTTCCTTTTTAAGCTGGTTGGAACTTTCAGTACAATATTGAATAACATGGGTGAGAATGAGCAACCTTGTTTGGTTCCTGATGTTATGGAGAAAGCAGTTAGTCTTTATTAAGTATAATATAAGGTGTAGGTTTTTTTTAGTTGCTCCATATCAAGTTAAACAAGCCTCCTTCTAATGCTGGTTTGCTGTTTTTTTTCCTTTAATTATGAATGACTGTTGAATTTTGTCAAAGGCTTTATCTGTATCAATTGTTGTGACCATGTGGTTGGAGTTTGCAGTTTTTTTTTGGTATATTAATACGGTAGATTGCATTGACACATTTTTGAATATCGAACCAGCTTTGCATTCCCAAGATAAATCCCACTTGGTCTTGGTGCATTATCCTTTTTATATATTATTGGATTTAATATTAACCAAATATTTTCTTGATAATATTTTGTTGAGAATTTTCTGAATCAATGTTCATGAGGGAGATTACACTATAGTTGTTTTTTTCTCAATGCTGTCTTTGTCTGATTTTGGTGTCAGTGTAATGCTGATCTTATAACATGATTTGGTAAATATTTCAACCATCAATTCCATCTTTTTTTTTTCCTGCAGTGATTTTATTTATTTATTTATTTATTTATTTATTTTTAAATTTTATTATTATTATACTTTAAGTTTAGGGAAGTCAGTGTGGCGATCCCTCAGGGATCTAGAACTAGAAATACCATTTGACCCAGCCATCCCATTACTGGGTATATACTCAAAGGATTATAAATCATGCTGCTACAAAGACACATGCACACGTATGTTTATTGCGGCACTATTCACAATAGCAAAGACTTGGAACCAACCCAAATGTCCAACAATGATAGACTGGATCAAGAAAATTCCGTCTTTTAATAGGTATACATCTATTTAGATGATTGGTTTATTATTATTATTATTATTATTTTAGTAGAGACGGAGTTTTGCCATGTTGGACAGGCTGGTCTTGAACTCCTGACCTCAAGTGATCCACCCACCTTGGCTTCCCAAGGTGCTGGGATTACAGGCATGAGCCACCATAGCTGGCCAACGATCTATTTTTGAGTAAGTTTTGGTGGTTTGTGTCTTTCAAACAATTGTTCCATTTTCATCTAAGTTGCTGAATGTATATGCATTCATATACTTATGAATTAGTATTCATTAGTTATTCATAGTATCCTTTTCATTTTTGTGGGGTCTCTAACTTGTATTAAAATTTTCAAAGAACGAGCTTTTGGGCCACTGATTTTGTCTGTTCTTTTTTTTTGTTTTCAGTCTTAACGATTTCAGCTCCAATCTTTATTTCCCTCATTCTGCTTACTTTGGGTTATTTTTATTTTCTTTTTCTACTTTCTTAAGGTAGAAAGTTTCATAATGGGTTTGGGTCCTTTATTTTTTCCAATATGAACATGTAATGGTATAAATTTACTCCCTAGCACTGATTTAGCTGCATCCTGCAAATTTTAATATGTTGTATTTTCATCTTCATTCAGTTTAAAATATTTTCTAATTTACCTTGTATTGCTCCTTGACCCATGGATTATTTAGAAGTATATGGATTGTTTAATTTCTAAGTTTGGAGATTTTCCTGTTTACTTTCTCTTATTCCTTGTTTTGTTTTGTTTTGTTTTTTCCTATTTTGATCAGAGAACATGCTCTGTATGATTTCAATTATTTTACATTTGGGAAGATTTATTTTGTGACCCAAGACATGGGCTATTTTGGTGAAGTGTCCATATGTACTAGAAAAGAATGTATATCCTGATGTTGTTATGTAGATGGTTCTGTATATGTAAATACGATTCAGTGGGTAAATGGTGTCATTCAGTTCTTCTATATCCTTGCTAATTTTCTTTCAACTATTTCTATATATTACTGACAGAGTATTGAAATCTCCAACTATATTTATAAATTTGTTCATCTTTTCCTCTATGTGTGATTTTGCTTTTGTGGTTTTTTTTTTGTTTTTTGAGACAGAGTCTCACTCTGTCACCCAGGCTGGAGTGCAGTGGTGCGATCTCAGCTCACTGCAACCTCCGCCTCCCAGGTTCAAGCGATTCTCCTGCCTCAGCCTCCTGAGTAGCTGGGATTACAGACATGTGCCACGACACCTGGCTAATTTTTGTATTTTTTAGTACAGACAGGGTTTCATCATGTTGGCCAGGCTGGTCTCAAACTCCTGACCTCAGGTGATCCTCCTGCCTCGGCCTCCCAGAGTTCTGGGATTACAGGTGTGAACCACTGTGCCCAGCCTGCTTTTGTGTTTCGAAGGTCTGTTGTTCGGTGCTGGCAGAAAAGGGTTAATAATATAGGAAGCCTGAGACTTCCCTTAGAAGGGCCTGCTTACCATGTTGGCCCTTGCCAGGCATCAGGGAACTTGGATTTGGGAAGGATTCCCATGATTCCCTTACTCTGCCTAAACTGTTTGTACAAAATATAGTTTATGCTGCATAGGTGCTTTCATTCTGGAAGTCTGGAATCTTGGCACATGCTAGGCAGAGAGTGCCAGTGTGACCAGCCCCCAGTAAAAGTCTTCACCACTGAATCTCTAGTGAGCTGCTCTGGTAGAAAATATTTCACATCACACATGTCACAATTGATTTCTGGAGGAACGAATTCTGTGACTTTCCTAAAAAAGGACTCCTGGAAACTTGGGCTGGTTTCCTCAGGACATTGCCCCATACACTTTTTTTTTGGTGTGCTGATATTGCTGTATACTTTCATTGTAATGAATCTTCACCAACGTGAGTCCAGCTATATGCTGACTGTGAGTCCTGTGAGTCCTCCCAGCAAATAATCGAAAATGGGAGTGGTCTTGGGGACCCCTGACGCAGTTGTGACAGTGGTGGGATTTGCCAGAATGAGCCTGACTCACTAAAATATGGTGAAAGCCTTGTTTAAGTAAAGAAAGGATGAAGGAGTAATGGGTGATGAACCTTTTGTGCTCAGGTGATTATGGCCTCACACACACTGTGAAACAGCAGCTAGCTGTTGTCTCTTGTGAGAGGTAAATGTTACTTACAGAATTTAAAAAGAACACATCCAACTCTTGGAGACTTGGATCACTGCATTCCTTGGCATCTTTTGCCATGCCGGAGATTGGGGGTTGGGAGCACAGTCAGGTCAAGATTTTGGTTTTTGTCCTCTCTTCTAAACAGAAGAAAGGGCCTGGGAATTCACAAAAGTAATGTTGGGGTGGATGAAAAATGTTAAAAATTTGGGTTTCTCTCTCCTCCAAGCGGGAAGGAAAAAATTATATCAGTTCCCTGGGCTGGAGCAAAGCTTAGATAAACCAAAGGGAACAAAAAGAAAAATTTCTCCAGCCTTTTCTTCAGCTTTGCTGCTGCTACTGCAGCCCCTCCCAGCCTTCCAGACAGAATCTCCCCTGGCAGCTATGATGTTAACCCTATAATTGCAATGAAAGCCGAAAAAAGGAATTAAAAATGGCTTTTTTGTTTTATGGCTGCTGCATCTGGATGTATGATAAAATTGATGTGAAATGCTATATACTTATAATGTTATAAATACTAGAGGGACCATCCCCTTCAGGGAAGGCTGGAGGGGAAATATTTTTTCTTTTTTATTTTGAGACAGGGTCTCTGTTGCCTAGGCTGCAGTGCAGTGGTGTGATCATGGCTCACTGCAGCCGCGACCTTCTGGGCTC
The DNA here is from genome assembly GCF_028885625.2 of Pongo pygmaeus. Taxonomy (NCBI): domain Eukaryota; kingdom Metazoa; phylum Chordata; class Mammalia; order Primates; family Hominidae; genus Pongo; species Pongo pygmaeus. Next base: position 53,530,954 of record NC_072396.2, on the reverse strand, counting down.
AAGCAATCTTCCCATCTCAGCCTCACGAGTACCTGAGATCACAGGCGTGTGCCAGGATGCCAGGCTAATTTTCTTATCTTTTTGTAGAGATGGAGTTTCCCTGTGTTGTCTAGGCTGGTCTTTAATTCCTGGGCTCAATCTGCCTTATGTTAGTCATTTCCAGTGAACCTGTAAAGGGCCAAGGCCCTCGGCTCCTACACAGCAAAGGACTGACAGCCTGGCTTTGCTTCCCTAACTTTTCTCCTGGTGCACACACCTTGGTAAGGCACTTTGAACATTCAATGCAGAGCTGTCACCAGCAAAGCAATGAACTTTTCCAGCCTGCTCGTGAAATAAATGATAGAGACAAAAGGGATAAGAAGTTATGCAAACCTACATAAATTTGTTTTTAAATCTGGAATTTCATCCTGATCAGTTTCTGAGTATGATGTGTATTATTGGTTGATTTATTAAAAATTTTTTCTCTGAAAATTCTTTTTTCCCTCTTGCATATGACCATTTCAGAGAAAAGATCTAGAGGACGGTAGATGATAATTAAAGAAATGGAAAGGTCTTTTTTTTTAAAGAGATACTTGGTTTTATTTAAAGTACATATTGAATTACATTGAGTGTCTTTATAGTATCTATTGAGATTATTATTTTTTACTTTAACTGATTAATATATCGTTACTTACATTAATTGACTTTCTTTTTTAAAATTATTTATTTATTTATTTTTGAGATGGAGTCTCACTCTATCACCCAGGCTGGAGTGCAGTGGCTTGATTTTGGTTCACTATAACCTCCTCCTTCCAGGCTTAAGTGATTCTCCTACCTCAGCCTCTCGAGTAGCTGGGATTACAGGTGCCCATCACCATGCCCAGCTAATTTTTGTATTTTTACTAGACATGGGGTTTCACCATGTTGGCCAGGCTGGTCTCGAACTCCTGACATCAAGTGATCCACCCACCTCGGCCTTCCAAAGTGCTGAGATTACAGGCATGAGCCACCACGCCCAGCCTTTTAAAAAATATAAGTTTTTAAAAATTTTATTTATTTTTTGAGATGGGTTCTTGCTATGTTGGCCAGGTTGGTCTTGAACTCTTGGCCTCAAGCAGTCCTCCTTCCTAGGCCTCCCAAAGTGCTAGGATTACAGGCATGATCCACTGAGATGATCTCTCATTGTAGTTTTGATTTGTAAGAAGTGGAAAGTTTTGATTTCAGATTAGTACACACTGGTTTTCTAACAATGAAGGAAACACAAAACCTGACACGTGGAAAGAGTCAAGCCAGAGAGAGGGGACATTAGGGATCTCTGGTTTTCAAATGGTTCATGAAAACCTTCCCCTTTTCCTGAAAAAAAATGCTCCTCATTCAGCCTTCCCAAATTGCTGTGAGTATGTTGAAATCATACTGACTGCCGAGTGCACAATTGCACCTGACAGAGCTGCAACTAGGGGACAGTAGGGGCAACCCAGCTCCTGAGCATCCCATGCAGAACTTCTACAGATGTCATCCATGCTTGTGAAGAGGAGGAACTGGTGTCAATGGTTAACAGAACCTGGACTGACTGCCTTCTGTCAGTCCCTCAGAAACCAAGGACACAGATGAGTTGTTTGGACTGGACGAGGAACCCTAGAGGGAAAGGTCCCACAGTGGGAAGCCACACTGGGGGCCTTGGCCAGCTCCTGCCTGACTAATGTATGTTCTGCTGGGGGTGCCCTAAGAAGGGTAAAGTCTTGGTGTCCAGGGGTACCACGTGTGCCTTCTGGGACTGTACTTGCATGTACGCCCTGACTATTCCATCACTGCCTCATCCCTGGAAGGCATTCATGTCAGCTTCAGCTTCCTGGCCAGATTGGTGCTGAGCCTGAAATGGAGACTTGGGCTGGACAAAAAAAGGTTCATACACAATCTTAGTTAGGAAGTCACCTGCCTTTCTAAGATAGACCTTCATGGTTACTGGGATTTGTATTAGTTGGCTGTGATGGTAAACTTGATGTGTCAACTTGCCTTGGCCACAGTACACAGGTATTTGTTCAAACACCAGACTAGGTGTCTCTGTGAAGGTGTTTTTTAAGATGAGACTAACATTAAAATCAGTAGACTTTGAGTAATGCAAATTATACTCCATGATGTGGCTGGGCCTCATTCAATCACTTGAAAGTCTTAAAGAAAAAGAAAAAGAAAAAGAAAAAGACTGGGATCCCCCCATGAAGAAAAAATTCTGCCTCGAGACTGCCCTTGGATTCGAGCTACATTACCTCTTCCCTGGGTCTCCAGCCTGACATTCTGCTCTGCACAATTTAGACTTGCCAGCCCCCACAGCCTCTCTCTCTCTCTCTCTTTCTCCCCCTCCCTCTCCACACACACACACACACACACACACACACACACACACAGAGGAACCCTAACCAAAAGGCTGCTTACATCTGGGACCCTTAAAGGGTATAACTGAGATCAGTACTTTGGCCTCACTCTGCTGCATGGCTCCTAAGGTAGAGGCCTGTGGCATTCTCCTCCCACCCCCTGCAGACTGCCAGCCATGGGGCTCATCACTGTGACTCAGCGTTTGGTCATCCAACCATGTAGAGATCACTACCATTCCACAAGTGTTCCCTGCCCTCTTTCTGTCTGTGAGGTCCTCTATCCCATCCTGAGGACACAAGGATCTACTGGGTATGTTTCCAACCTTCCAGGAGAGACCACAGAGCCTGGTGAGGGAAATACACCTGCAAAGAGAAGTTCAGTGCAGTAACAGCAATGGGCATAGCCGGTGTGTTCACCAACTAATGAGAGATCACACTACCAACATCTCCCGCTTGATTTTCCCCATCAACTAACAGCTTATCATGGAAATGATCCCTTTGGTAGGTAAGTTGGATTCCCCTCATTGTTTCCCCCAGGCATGCAGCACTGCAAAGCAAATTGAAATTGGTATATTGTGTCAGAGTGGAATCCAAGAATGGAATGCCCTGCAGTGATGTGATTTCTAAAGCAGTCAATAAGTCTTTGTAAGTTTCCAGGTGAAGCAACATACAAACCCCGCCCCCCGCCACCCAGTTTACAGGGAAGTGATATATATGGAAAAAAATCCAGTTTATTTAAGACTCTGGAAAAAGTTGTTTGCCTCCCTGTAACCTTCACTCCACAAATGCCAGTAGCTGCTTCCAATCATTTGAACACCCAAAGCTGCCCTTGGAAATTTCCAAAATGCCCCAAAATGGGCGATGATATTCTGACTACAAACCACAAGTTTAGGATTTAAAAGAAGAATCCTAGAACTTCTTAATAACATCAAAAGTATAGGAATGTTGCAGTCGGTACAGAGGAAACAGCACAGTAACATGGAGAAGGACACAATGTTCCCCAGGAGGGGTTGCGGGAACCTTGTTCCTCTGTGTTGCTTTCTTGTGATAAGAAAGTGTTTCAGTGCCAGCTGGGGTGTGTGGTGAAGCTTCATTTCAAAGGTCAACCACTGCCATGGGACATTGATGCTCAGGATGGTTCTGTGGTAGTCATGGCTCTGGGATCCTGGGACTGGTGTCCTTCTTCTCAGCGAGGACAGCCCTCTCCAGGCTGCAACATAGGAGGAACAGGCCAGGCTAGGTCGTCAGGCTGCCAGGGACAGGTGTGTGCTGTGGGAGAAGGAGAAGGACACCTGAAGGGAGGAGAGGGGAGATGAACTCCTTAGGTGAGGGGCAGGTGTCTGTTGGTGAAGGGAAGACATTGGTCCTAAGTCCTGACATTGCTCTAGGCTCCCATTGAAGGAAATGACAGTGCAAGAAGGAAACCAAGGCTGGTGGGAGGGGGACAACAGCTTGCATCTCCTCCCATCCTATGTGTTCAGTGGTCCCTGAGAGGAGCCCATGCCATTTTGGGATCTAAAAGGTCATTTCCTGGCACCCCTTCATTCACTGCCCATGAAGAGAAGGGATTTGAGATAAACTGAGGCCTTCAAGGAGAAAGGCCAGTAGGAGTTGTGAGGCCTCCTCAAAAGGCCCTCTGCCCTACCCTTATGGTGAGTCTCACACTGCGCTCATCTTGTCCTGTGTTACTTCGCTCTGAGGTTGCTCTTCTCAACCTCATGTCTGTCCTGGGAATATTTTTCTGGGTATATTGCAGACAGTCTTGCTACCAAAGGGAATTAATAAGGTTTCTGAAAGTTCCCTAGGCTGGCCAGAAAATTTCCAGATCCTTGGACTACATGAGACTCACTGGGTGTGAGTTCTGGAATCTGTACTTTTAAAAGATCCTAGGTTCTAACTTGCATGGAAACGTGTCTGAGCAATACTAGAGCAGGAGAATAGTCTCCTTTCCCAGTGACACAGCTTCTTTCTCCTTTGTGAAGGTATGGAAGGGATAGGTTTCGTGTGTTCTCTGATGTACAAACCCAAGACCTTCAGGTGAGGAGACTGACACTGACATGCTGCCTGGTATGGTAATGACACACTCAGGGCACCGTTTCCAAATGATACCCAGACCAGTTCTTTCAAGTCTCCATCTCTTAAAGATTTCTGAAGAAATCAAATGTCTATTGCCTGTGCAGTCCCATGCTATAAAATTCTAAATATTTTGCAGTAGCCTTTGGATCTTACTTTTGATTGCACTAATATGCAGCACAGTAGAGTTTTCTCGATGCCTGTGGCTCTTGGCTCCAGCACTCACTGCTGGGTGACACTGAGAAAGTTCCTTAACATCTCTGTGCTTCCTTTCTCCATTAGTACCATGGAAATACTACTAGTAATGTCATCTACTTCTTGGGGCAGTTTAGAGCACTGACTGTGTGAAGACATGTACAGTTCTCTGGACAGTCCCTGGCATATGGTCAGTTTCCAATAAATTCTAAGCTGTTGTTGTTGCTGTTCCCACATTTCCCTGGGGCATGTTCTGGAGAGACAGATGTCAAGTCTACCTTTGACCCCTTGGATGATGTTTAGATTATCTCTTCAGCAATTCTGGGACTCAAGGTCTGAGTCTGTGGGGCAGGGGGAGGGCATATTTTATTAGCATAATGAATATTCAGCTTTCCTTACAGGGTATCGTGGAGCCTAAATGCAATGCTGGAGTTTCATCATCATGAGCTTGTATGGAAAATTTGAATGGAAATTTCTCTAGGAAATTAGAACTCTAGTGACCTCTTCATGTAACTTGTATAATGCTTGGACAAGCAAGTGGTCACTGGATAATGATAGCACAAAAGCATATAAATTTTTAGAAATAATTTAAAGAGTGAAATTTAAAGGCCAAAAATTGTTATCATATGGATTATTCTATTGCTGTTAGTTCTATTAAGTCCAACTCTCCTCCATCAAATTGTGAAGATCTGAATCTGTTGGAGATATGAAGCTGTTCGCAGTTGAATTTTCATTAGTGGCATTTTATTTTTGTATAATATTCACCTCGTCTGTTGTATCTTGTGTTGATTACTTCTACCATTAATGTTTATTATTGGCTAGGCATGATGGCTCACACCTATAATCCCAGAATCTTGGGAGGCCAAGGCAGGAGGATTGCTTGGGCCCAGGAGTTCGAGATCATCCTGGGCAATATGGTGAGACCTTGTCTCTACAAGAATAAAAAAATAAGCTGGGCATGGTGGTTCATGCCTGTATTCCCAGCTACTCAGGGGTCTGAGGTGGGAGGATTACTTGAGCCCAGGAAGTCAAGGCTGCAGTGAACCATGATCACACTACTACACTCTGGCCTGGGCAATGGGAGTGAGGCCCTGTCTCAAAAAAGTAAATTCATTTTTGATCTAATGAAAGGCTGATGGTACTAATATTTTCTGAGCTAAATCATGAGAAGATAGTGTCAATTTATTCAGATCCAGAGTCAGAGGAAATGGGCAACGGGGAGAGTGGAGTGTGGAGGGGAGGTGAAGGTGTGCGGGGCAGGGAGAGAGGTCTGGGGCAGACAGGGGTGAGGAATAATGGGGAAGAGCAGAAAGCAGAAGTTCAGAGATGTGAGAATAAAAACTCATACTTCTGGATACTTACTCTGGGCCAGATGTTTTTAGTGCACTCTCTTATATATATACATATCAAGATATACATATATGTGTGTATATATATATAGTAAGATATATATATATAGTGAGATATACATATATAGTGAGATATATATAGTGAGAGAGATATATATATATAGTGAGATATATATATAGTGCCACAGGCATCGTGAAAACTCTACTGTCCCTGCCCTTGCAGGCAATGTGACTTTTGGCAAGTTCCTTAGTCTCTTAACCTATGTGTCTCAGTTTCCTATTCTGTAATAAGGGACGATAACATTAACAACACACTAAGTGACTGTTATTATATATACATATTTATATAATGTAAAAATATAGTCATATTTCGATAATACAGGGTGATGAGTCATTACCTGGAAAGCACAAAGATGGCCTCTGTTCCATATCAGGCTTTCTGTATGTGTTTGCTACCATGGATGTTAGCAGCAACATCCTTGTTACTGTCATTATGGGAAATAGCTTTGGTATAATATTAAACAAAACAACAGATGCAGTATTATAAACACACTACTTGTTCTCCAATCTCATAATTTTAAAAAACATGCATAGAAAAAAGCCTGTAAGAGAATGCACCACATTTGAAGTGTTGGAAACTCGATCATTTTGAAATAACATTCCTTTCACTGTTTTACTTGCGTTTTCTTCCTTATTATTACTCAGCCACTGTTTCTCTAATAATTTTTTTTTTTTGAGATGGAGTCTTGATCTGTCGCCCGGGCTGGAGTGCAGTGGCACGATCTTGGCTCACTGTAACCTCTGCTTCCCAGGTTCAAGAAGTTTTCCTGCCTCAGCCTCCCGAGTAGCTGGCATTACAGGTATGCGCCACTATGCCTGGCTAATTTTTGTATTTTTAGTAGAGACCAGGTTTCACCGTGTTGGCCAGGTTGGTCTCGAACTCCTGACCTCATGATCCGCCCGACTCGGCCTCCCAAAGTGCTGGGATTACAGGCGTGAACCACCATGCCTGGTCAATAATTTTTAAAATAGATGTTCTGAAGACTCATTCTTTTAGGTATCTTGAGGATTAGGGGTAAAAGGTGTTTTGATATCCTTATCAGGAGGAAAACCAGTCAGTGACCCTCGGGGCAGCATTTAAACAGAAGGAAGGTTTGGGGTAGGGTAGAGAGGGGCAGTGGGGGAGGCAGGGTGGTGTGGATGGAAGGTTAGCTGAAGACCCCAGGCATCCTGAAAAATGCCGCAGTGGGGGAGGCAGGGTGGTGTGGACGGAAGGTTAGCTGAAGACCCCAGGCATCCTGAAAAATGCCACAGTCGGTACATGTTGAAAGAAACCAAAACACCTGCATGTCCATAAGAGGAGGCTGCTGTGCTATTGAGATGGAGATCTTTATGACGTCTCCTTAGACCTTTCCTCTCCTTCGGCTCCAGTGGCGCAATTTGGCAGCACATGGCCCTGGCAAGGCACTGCTGCTGGTGAGCTGTACTGAGGTCAAGGGCTGGCCTACCTGCCGCATTATCACTTCAGAGAGTGGCCTGGGGTACCTGTCTTGGTATCTGGAAGCCTACAGTTTCAGATCAGGGAAACGGAGAAAACATATAGTGCAATAGTTAGACTCAACGCTCCCCCATTGACGCCATCAGTGCAAAGCGAGAGGCACAGATAGGTTGTTATGATCATTAGTTTGGGATGATCAGGGCTGGGTTGGGTCATTCCCTGAAAGAAGAATTGGGGGAGTGAATGCCAGTGTGATCTATTACATTACTAGTGCACAAGCGGCTAAGCTTCTGTTCCCTAAGTTTGTTTTTCTGCTAAGACAATGGCGTGCTCCATTACTGTGGTGAGAAGCCGCCCTGGCCTGAGGTGTGTGCGGGAATGACTGCACCTACTGATGAGCATTCTGAAGATTCGCTAAAAGCTGTGACAAGGGGGCACTGCCTGCATAAAGCTATGAAGGCCCCTGGCTCTTAGCACCCACAGACCCAGAAAGCTCTTCAGCCTGGCTGTGCATCATGCCGTGGCACCTTCGGGAAGCTTTGAGGCCACCCTTGAGCTAAAGTTCTGGTGCCCTTCAGCCTCCTAATGCAGGTCAGGTGGCTGCCCAGAAGCTGCCCACTGATCTGAATCAGTGCCAGGGGAATGTGTGTGTGTGTGTGTGTGTGTGTTTAACAGAGAGGGAGGGCGCACCTGAAATAGTGAGAGAAATCGACCAGGGCTTGCTCTGTCTTGCTTCTGACCTGAGGAGCTAACTGCCTTTGCTCATTCCCGCACGTAGGCCAAGCTAACTATGGGAGGAATTTAGTGTAGGGTTTAACTTCAAAGCAAGGATGATAATAGTCCCTTTCGGAACCCAGCCCCGAGAAGATGAGAAGGGTGTACACACAAGCGGCAATGTTGTGTGAAAGGTTTATGGGAGCACTGTGACCTGACCAAGGACAAAGATGTTTTGCAACCTCCCCGGGCTCCCGTTGACACCTAGATGTCTGTGGTTACCATTCTCCTCCTGACCTCACCCTTTCCTGATTCTCCCTTGCCTGTAAAAAGAAACTTGAGATTCATGCCCCTTAAGATGGCTCCACAGGACATTAGTCCATCATCGTCTCGGCTTGCTGGCTCTCTGAAATAAAGTCACTTTTCTCTGCCCAGGAGGTGGAGGTTGCAGTGAGCCATGATCAGGGCACTGCACTCCAGCCTGGGCAATATAGTGAGACCCTGTCTCAAAAAAAAAAAAAAAAAAAGACTTCATTTGTTGAACAGTCATTTACCAAACCCCAACTATGTTCTAGGTACTGTGCTGAGTGTCTGGGGCATACGATAAAAAAAGACACATCCCCACCCTCATGGAGTTTATGTCAAATTGTAGGATAATGGTCAATCTACTGATCCCACACATAAAATGCAAAAATCCCTGCCAGACTTCAAGTAATATCCTACCACTTCATGTACACTGTAAGACTCTTACAGCTGTATTCTTCCATTTCCTTTCTCCCCAGCTTTCTGCTATTGTTGTCTTACATTATATTTCTACCTATGTCAGAACCCCACAATACATTGTTACTATTTGAAAGTCAATTTTCTTTTAAAGAGATTAGCTACAAGAAAAAAGTCTTGACTGAGCATGGTGGCTCACGCCTGTAATCCTGGCACTTTGGGAGGCTGAGGCAGGAGGATTGCTTGAGCCCAGAGGTTTGAGAGAAGCCTGGGCAACATAGGGAGACGTTTTTCTAAATAAGAAACTTAAAAAGTTTTTTAAAAAATCAGCCGGGGCGGTGGCTCACACCTGTAATCCCAGCACTTTGGGAGGTCGAGGTGGGCGGTTTGCCTGAGCTCAGGAGTTCATGTCCAGGCTGGGCAACATGGTGAAACCCCGTCTCTACTAAAATACAAAAAAATTAGCCAGGCGTGGCGGCGTGCCCCTGTAGTCACAGCTACTTAGGAGGCTGAGGCAGGAGAATCCCTTGAACCTGGAAGGCGGAGGTTGCAGTGAGCAGAGATCATGCCACTGCACTCCAGCCTGGGCGACAGGCGGAAACTCTGTCTCCAAAAAAAATATCTGGTACTTTCCCACAATTGTTCCATGTCCAGCACTGTGAAGTTCTGTGTGTAGATCCAAATTTCCTTCTATTTTCCTTCTGACCCAAGAACTTCCTTTAACATGTTTTGTAGGACAAATCTGTTGACAATGACTTTTCTCCCCATTTTTGTTTGTTTACCTGTTTGTGTAAACATGTTTATGTCACATTCATTAAAAAAAATTGTGCTGATTAGAAAGTTCTGGGTTGCACAGATTCTGATGAGAAGTCTGATGGATGACTTTAAATTTGTTCCTCTGTATGTAGTGTGTCTTCCTTTCTTTTTCTGCCAGGGTGTTGGTGTTAGGGTTTGAATCAATCTTTTCAGTAGCTGAACTGGACTTCAGTTGTGTTGTTGCTGTAGTTATTTTCTTTCTTTCTTTTTTTTTTTTTTTGCAGCTATAAATGTGAATTTATTTTTTTAATTTATTAATTTTTATTTATTTATTATACTTTAAGTTCTAGGGTACATGTGCACAACATGTAGGTTTGTTACATATGTATACATGCGCCATGTTGGTGTGCTGCACCCATTAACTCATCATTTACATTAGGTATATCTCCTAATGCTATCCCTCACTCCTCCCTCCCACCCCATGACAGGCCCCAGTGTGTGATGTTTCCCTTCCTGTGTCCAAGTGTTCTCATTGTTCAATTCCCACCTAGGAGTGAGAACATGCGGTGTTAGGTTTTTTATCCTTGCAATAGTTTGCTGAGAATGATGGTTTCCAGCTTCATCCATGTCCCTACAAAGGACATGAGCTCATCATTTTTTATGGCTGCATAGTATTCCATGGTGTATATGTGCCACATTTTCTTAATCCAGTCTATCATTGATGGACATTTGGGTTGGTTCCAAGTCTTTGCTATTGTGAATAGTGCCACAATAAACATATGTGTGCATGTGTCTTTATAGCAGCATGATTTATAATCCTTTGGGTATATACCCAGTAATGGGATGGCTGGGTCAAATGGTATTTCTAGTTCTAGATCCTTGAGGAATCGCCACACTGACTTCCACAGTGGTTGAACTAGTTTACACTCCCACCAACAGTGTAAAAGTGTTCCTATTTCTCCACATCCTCTCCAGCACCTGTTGTTTCCTGACTTTTTAATGATCGCCGTTCTAACAGGTGTGAGATGGTATCTCATTGTGGTTTTGATTTGCATTTCTCTGATGGCCAGTGATGATGAGCATTTTTTCATTTGTCTGTTGGCTGCATAAATGTCTACTTTTGAGAAGTGTCTGTTCATATCCTTTGCCCACTTTTTGATGGGGTTGTTTGTTTTTTTCTTGTAAATTTGTTGGAGTTCTTTGTAGATTCTGGATATTGGCCCTTTGTCAGATGAGTAGATTGCAAAAATTTTCTCCCATTCTGTAGGTTGCCTATTCACGCTGATGGTAGTTTCTTTTGCTGTGCAGAAGCTCTTGAGTTTAATTAGATCCCATTTGTCAATTTTGGCTTTTGTTGCCATTGCTTTTGGTGTTTTAGACGTGAAGTCCTTGCCTATGCCTATGTCCTGAGTGGTATTGCCTAGGTTTTCTTCTAGGGTTTTTATGGTTTTAGGTCTAACATTTAAGTCTTTCATCCATCTTGAATTAATTTTTGTATAAGGTGTAAGGAAGGGATCCAGTTTCAGCTTTCTGCATATGGCTAGCCAGTTTTCCCAGCACCATTTATTCAATAGGGGATCCTTTCCCCATTTCTTGTTTTTGTCAGGTTTGTCAAAGATCAGATGGTTGTAGATGTGTGGTATTATTTCTGAGGGCTCTGTTCTGTTCCATTGGTCTACATCTCTGTTTTGGTATCAGTACCATGCTGTTTTGGTTACTTTAGCCTTGTAGTATAGTTTGAAGTCAGGTAGCGTGATGCCTCCAGCTTTGTTCTTTTGGCTTAGGATTGTCTTGGCAATGCAGGCCCTTTTTTGGTTCCATATGAACTTTAAAGTAGTTTTTTCCAATTCTGTGAAGAAAGTCATTGGTAGCTTGATGGGGATGGCATTGAATCTATAAATTACCTTGGGCAGTGTGGCCATTTTCACGATATTGACTCTTCCTACCCATGAGCATGCAATGTTCTTCCATTTGTTTGTGTCCTCTTTTATTTCGTTGAGCAGTGGTTTGTAGTTCTCCTTGAAGAGGTCCTTCACATCCCTTGTAAGTTGGATTCCTAGGTATTTTATTCTCTTTGAAGCAATTGTGAATGGGAGTTCACTCATGATTTGGCTCTCTGTCTGTCTGCTATTGGTGTATAAGAATGCTTGTGATTTTTGCACATTGATTTTGTATCCTGAGAGTTTGCTGAAGTTGCTTATCAGCTTAAGGAGATTTTGGGCTGAGACGATGGGGTTTTCTGAATATACAATCATGTCATCTGCAAATAGGGACAATTTGACTTCCTCTTTTCCTAATTGAATACCCTTTATTTCCTTCTCCTGCCTAATTGCCCTGGCCAGAACTTCCAACACTATGTTGAATAGGAGTGGTGAGAGAGGGCATCCCTGTCTTGTGCCAGTTTTCAAAGGGAGTGCTTCCAGGTTTTGGCCATTCAGTATGATATTGGCTGTGGGTTTGTCATAAATAGCTCTTATTATTTTGAGATACGTCCCATCAATACCTAATTTATTGAGAGTTTTTAGCGTGAAGGTTGTTGAATTTTGTCAAAGGCCTTTTCTCCATCTGTTGAGATAATCATGTGGTTTTTGTCTTTGGTTCTGTTTATATGCTGGATTACGTTTATTGACTTTCGTATGTTAAACCAGCCTTGCATCCCAGGGATGAAGCCCACTTGATCATGGTGGATAAGCTTTTTGATGTGCTGCTCGATTTGGTTTGCCAGTATTTTACTGAGAATTTTTGCATCAATGTTCATCAGGGATATTGGTCTAAAAGCTGTAGATATTTTCAATATAACACAATACTTCAGATTCAGGGCACAAGATATCAGTATGCAAAAATCAATTGTATTTCTTCTTTGTTTTTATTTTATAAATTGGCATAATAATTGTACATATAAATGGGGCAAGTAGTGATATTTCCATACATATGATGTATGGTGATCAAAGCAGAGTAATTAGCATATGGATTGTCTCAAACATTCATCATTTCTTTGTGTTGGGAATATTCAATGTCCTCCTAGCTATTTGAAACTATATAATATATTATTTGTTTAACTTTTCTAGACAGAGTCTCGCTCTGTCACCCAGGTTGTAGTACAGTGGCGTGATCTCAGCTCACTGCAACCTCTGCTTCCCAGGCTCAAGTGATTCTCTTGTTTCAGGTTCCCGAGTAGCTGGGATCACAGGCAACCGCCACCACGCCTGGCTAATTTTTGTATTTTTAGTAGAGACGGTGTTTCGCCATGTTGACCAGGCTGGTCTCAAACTCCTGACCTCAGATGATCCGCCCACCTCAGTCACCCTAAGTGCTGGGATTACAGGTGTGAGCCACCATGCCTGGCCTATATAATATATTATTGTTCATTATAGTCATCCTACAATGCTGTGGAACACTATAACTTACTTCTCCTATCAAACTGTAATTTTGTATCCTTTAACAAATCTCCTCTATCCCCACCACCCCTTACCCTTTCCAGCCTCTAGTATCCTCTGTTCTACTTTTTATTTCTATGAGATTAGCATTTTTTAGCTTCCACATATGAATGACAACATGTGGTGTTTAAGTCTCTGTTCCTGGCTTATTTCACTTAACATAAAGTCCTCCACTTCCACCCAGGATTGCTCAGAATGACAGAATTTCATTCTTTTTTAGGGCTGAAAAGTATTGCATTGTGTACGTATACCACATTTTCTTCATCCATTCATCTAAACTGATTCCATAGCGTGGCTATTGTGCATAGTGCTATAATCAATGTGGGAGTGCAGATGTCTCTTTGATATGCTGATTTCCTGTCCCTTGAATAAATGCCCAGTAGTGGGATTGCTGGATCATATGGTGGTTCTATTGTAGTTTTTGGAGGAACCTCCCTTCTGTTCTCCATAGTGTCTCTACTAGTTTAAATTCTCACCAATAGGGTATGACACTTCCCTTTTCTCTGCATCCTTGCCAGTGTTTGTTATTTTTTGTCTTTTTGAGAATAGGCATTCTAGTTGGGTGAGAGTGCCAGCATTTGTTTGTTTGTTTGTTTTGTCTTTTTGATAACAGGTATTGTAACTGTGTGAGACGATAACTCATTGTGGTTTTACCGTTATTTCTTTTCTTTTCTGGAGACAGGGTCTCACTATGTTGCCCAGGCTGGTCTTGAAGTCCTGAGCTCAAGCATTCCTCCTCCCTTGGCTTCCTAAGTAGCTGGGACTACAGGCCTGCTCCATCTCAGCCAGCTCTCACTGTGGCTTTGATTTGCATTTCCCTGATGATTAGCGATGCTGAACATTTTTTCATACATTTCTTGGCCATTTGTAGGTCTTCCTTTGAGAAACATCTATTCAGATAATTTCCCTATTTGAGCTTGCATGGGTTTTTTGGCTGTTGAGATGTTTGACTTCTTTGTATATCATGGATATTAACACCCTGTCTAATGAATAGTTTGCAGATCTTTTCAATCTTTTATAAATCAATCTTTTGTAAATAAGCAAATATGGGGTTTTATTTTTTTAATTATTTTTTCTTGAGACAGGGTCATGCTCTGTCACCCAGGTTGGAGTGCGGTGGTGCAATCAAGGCTCACTGCAGCCTCAACCTCCCGGGCCCAAACCTTCCTCCCACCTCAGCCTCCTGAGTACCTGGGATTCCAGGTGCTCACAACCCTGCCCAGCTCATTTTTAATTTTTTTTGTAAAGACAGGGTCTCGCTATGTTGCCCAGACTGGTCTTGAACTCCTGGCCTCAACTGATCCTCCCACTTCAGCCTCTGAAGAGCTGGGATTACAGGAGTGAGCCATTGTGCCCAGCCTAAATATGGGATTTTACGCGTTAAGCAGGGACAGATGTTTGGGTGAGCGTAGCTAAGAGCTGGGTTCTTCAGTCAGAGAGCATCCCACCAGGCATTGATTAAGCCCGGACTGTGTTCAGAGCGCTTCAGGAAATGCTGCAGATGCGACACTGGGCTCCTGTGGTCCTGCGGGAGTGCACGTCCACCAGGGAATCAGAGATGGGCCACTGAGTGTGTCCGCCAGGAGGATCAGGCCTACCGGCCAGGCCCACCTGGGCCTCAGTCCCCAAATTCCACAGCCTTACAGCTGTTTTCATCCATGAGCAAATAGCCCTGCTCTAGGGCTGGTCTAGAAGAGATGGGGCCGGGAGATGTCTGGGCTCCTTCCGTTTGCACAAAGCCCTGCAGCAAGCGTGGATACCCTCATGTCCTGTCTCCTGTAAAGCAGAATCAGGCATTTAGAGGTGGGGGGTGGGGTCGGGGGGACGGGTCTCTCATGGCACAGGGAGGAGAACTGGGGAGGGACAGCAGCACCCCTCAGTGTCAGCTCTTGGTCTGTGCCACGGAGCCTCAGCACAGCACGGCCAGCTACTCCAGTCTCCACTTTAGCTGCCTCTGCTTCACTCCCTTGCGAAAGATCTGCAGGTGCCCTTCTGTTCAGGGCCACAGAGGGCAGAGAGAAGCCAGGTGGCCGCCGTGCCTCCTGAGTGCACTTGCCCAGGAGGCTGAAGCAGAGTTGCTCAGGACGGATGAAGAGGGTGTGGACAAGCAGTCCCAAGGTTGGGGGAAGCTTCCAGCACTTTTGTAAGCAGCACAGGTTCATGCTCTTATTCCACCGGGGCAGAGACACCCCTTCCCCACACCAGGACAGCAGCACCTCAGCGGGAGGGCAGCTGGGGCCTTAGGGGCACAGGGTTCCACCTCATGATGGCATGAACCCTCCAAACCTAGAATGGATCCCCATTTTGATGGGTAAAGGGCTCCCCTGTGTGCCCGGGCCAGCTCCTGCCCTCCTGGATGTGGCCTAGGCCCAGAAACAGCCTCTGAGGGCAGAAACCGGGGTCTCCCTTCGCCTGGAAAACAAGAGGTTACTCGGCTGCCTGGGCCCGGGTCCTGAGATCGAGGCTAACTCCGTGAGGACAGAAGGTGTCCAGAAATGCTCTCCCTAATCCTCAATCCCTCCCCCACCTCATTGCTCCCTTTGACTCTGTCTGTCTCTGTCTCCCTGTGTCTCCATGTCTGCCTCATGAGCCTGGGTGATCTCTTGCTGTGACTGCATCTGACACATGTCCTGTACCAAGTGACTTTTTAGGGGTCTCCAATGCAAGATGTCATTCTGCTGAGCTTTTTCAGGCTCTGTGCCCAGATTCTGAGGCCTCTGACCAATTGGGAGGGTAGCGTCCCAGGTCGGCAGGTCTCTGAGCTGTGGAGGGCTTGTGTCTGGGGTGACAGTCCTCTGGGCTGGTTAGGGTTCTCTCCCAGCATGTGAGGTGTCTGATCTGCTTTAGGTGTTGTGTCTAGAATGCAAGGCGTGGGAGCAGTTCTGATTTCAGGAAGTAGGGTTTGAGCTCTCCCGAGTGTCTGTGTCAATGATAGGACACAATAGCGCCCCTTGGGGCTCCATATCCTAGGTTGTGAGAACACTGAGGTTATTCCAAACTCACGAAAGTTGTCTGATCCTTTTGGGGTCCTGCGTCCTGAGTGTGTCCTCCCTACCCGGTTATGAGCCTGCACCGCAGGGGTTGAGGCTGCTGACATGTTGAGGAGTTGCTGTGTCTCAGGTTGTAAACTCTGTGCTGTGTGGGAATGGTGTGTCCCACACTCTGAGGTCTCCTAGGTGTTTGTTGCAGGGAAGATTGTGCCCAAGGCCTCTGTGTTCCCTGTCCCGGTCCCCTCAACTGTTTCTGTGTCTGCATCTCAGGGTGTGCGCACTATGGTTTTGTGGGCTTCTGGGTCCGGGGTGTGAGGTCCGTGAAGTAATCTGGTTTCTACATCACAGGTTCTAAAGTTGCTCACATGCACGTGGGTCTGAATTTTAGAATCTGATGTCTCTGAGCAGGTTTAGTGTCTGTGTCCTCCTTCACTGAGTTCTTGGAGGCGTGAGTTCTGCGAACTGTTCAGTGTTGTGTTTCCAGGGTTGAGGTCTCTGAGCTGCTTATTCCTGGGTTGTTGTCTGGGTTTTCTGTGTCATTGGGGTCTCTTGGGCTTTGTGACCCAGTCTGTGAGGTCCCTGAGGTATCTGAGAGTGTGTGTGTCCAGGACAGGACGTTTCAGAGCTGGTAGGAGATGTATGTTTTGGAGGGAGGCCTGTTCTGTCTTTGGTTCCGTGTTCCAGGGATTGAAACGTCTGAGCTGTTTGGGAGATCATTTCAAGCATGAGAGACACTGTCACACAGCAAAGTTCAGACATGAGTTGTTTGTGACCTTCTCCTGATATTTGGGTCTCACCCTGTACAGTCAGTGAGAGGTTGTCTCGAGTTGACTTTCCCAGACTCGTCCACTCCAGCCTGCCACAGCCGGGCTTACTTAACTAGACCCCTGAGTTTACACGGCCAGCTTCCTTCACAGCTGCCCCTGGGGTTGGAGTCATGCGACTGCTTTGAGAGTCACAGGTCCCCCTCAGCACCACTTGTGGAGATCTCACTGTGGGGAGGAGTTTCTTCTGTGTCTCTGATAAAAGACACAGAGCAGGGACCCTCTCTCTCAGCGATGAACAGGACCTGCCCATGTGTTCCTGGGTCGTGTGGTCTGTCTCCTGCGAGATGTCAGACACCCAGAAAATAACCTGGACACGACATCCCTCTTGCAGCTCTCCAGAACACATGCATCAAACCCGGGATCCCCTGTGCCCTGGTGGGATGGCAGGAGTCTCTAGCTGTTTGGATCATCTTCCCAAACCTTAACTTCACCTTTACATGATGAGGATCTACAGAGCAGCATCTCAGCCCTTTCCTGCAAACACACAGTGCTTCTGAATGCAGAATTCTAGGCTACGGAAGGGAGGGGACACAGGTAGATGCCATCTGTGGTCAGGGGGAGGTGTGGTCCCGAGACCATCTCAGCTGAAATGTAGGAGTAATGGGCACAGACCATTCAAGAGAAATGTGTGTTGGGCTGAAGAAAGTAGAAACTACCTTCAGAGTATCTCCTCCGTCTCTAAGACATGCACGGTTTAATTCTGTTATTTTGTGAGGCTCTTTGCACCATGACACAAGCATGCATGGAGGGCTCCATCATACAGGGGAGAACGAGACCCTGAATGGTCTCGCAGTCTGGTGGGGGAGGCATATGTGTTCCTTCAGGCAACAAATATGTATGAAAGTCTTCTATGTGCCAGGCATTGCTTGAGGTGTGGGGATACCTCAGGGAACCAAATCAACAGAAATCCCTGCCCTGGATCTGACATTCCCCGAAGAGGACGTGGTAGGTGGCAGACAGCAAACCCTCCACAAGGGAATCTAGGAAACGTTAGAAGTTATGAATCAAAACGTACCCGAGACAGGTCTCAATCAATTTAGAAGTTTATTTTGCCAAGGTTAAGGACATGCCCCTGATACAACCTCAGGAGGTCCTGACGAAACATCCCCAAGGTCGTCAGGGTACAGCTTCGCTTTATACACTTTAGGGAGACATAAGACATCAATCAATGCATGTACGACATACATTGGTTCGTTCTGAAAAGGCGGGACAACTACAAGTTGGCGGGCGGTGGGGGGGCGGTGGGGTCTTACAGGTCATAAGTGGATTCAAAGATCTTCTGATTGGCAATTGCTTGAGTTTATCTAAAGACCTCCAATCCATAGGAGGGAGTGTCTGGGTTAAGATAAGGGGTTGTGGAGATCAAGGTTCTTATTATGCCAATGAAGTCCCGAGGTAGCCAGCTTCAGAGAGAATAGACTGTAAATATTTCTTATCAGACCTTAAAAGTTGCTGGACTCTTAGCTAATTCTCTCCTAGATCAGGAAAAAGACCTGGAAAGGGAAAGGGATTCTCTACAGAATGTAGACTTCCTCACAAAAGATGGCTTTGTAGGCCTATTTCAAAATGTGTCAAAGAAATATATTGTTGGGTGAAACACTTTGACTTCTTTCAGGGCCTATTTGTTATGTGATGCTATACTAGTCAGGCTGGAACTTGGTGTCTTATTGCCACAGTCTTAAGATCTCTGCCTTAACATAAATGCTGGTCAGTTGTGCCTGAATTCCATAGGGAGAAGGGTGTAACGACACATGTCTGACCCACCCTTCCCATCATGGCCTGAAGTACTTTTTCAGGCTAACTTTGGAATAGCCTTGGCCGAGAGGAAGGGTCCATTCAGATGGTTGGGGAGTGGGGCTTAGAATTTTATTTTTAGTTTACAAAGATGATGGGGGCTGTGTTAAAAAGAAAAAATATACAGATCACGGTACAGGGACTGGGAATAGGAGGAGGAACTGGGTTAGCTGTAAGTTAATTATGACACAGAGTGACCAGGGTAGGCTGGGTTGAGAAGGTGACAATTTGACAAAGATGTGAAGGGGGAGGAGTCAGTCAAGTAGATATCTGTGGTGAAGGCCTTCCAGACAGAGGGAACAGTTGGAAAAAAGTCAGAGGCTGAGTCGATCCGACACGGCACAGACGCCACAAGGACACCAGCGCACCAGCAGGAAGCTGAACAGAAGGCTGGAGGTGCCACGGTGACAGGGACGGGATCCTGTTGGGCCAGGTAAGCTTCTGCTCTGCCAGTGACACAGAAAGGGACAACGAAGGGCCACAGATGCCAAAAACATGTCTGTGCAGCCTGCAGAGTTCAGGCAAAGGAGGGACCCGGGCAGGAGCAGTCAGAACCAGGATGGCTTGGGCAATGAGCTAGGACAGGCAAAGGGGCTGACACAGCCCACCTGGACTTGACGTGGTAATCTGGGTGGTCATGTCCTTGTTGCCGTGGACATCTGTGTTTTGGCGACAGAACCACATACTCGATTAGGAGGCTTGAACCCAGTCAACAGTCCTCCTTCCCTGCAGACCCTGGGGGAGGCCCACGTGCACTTGCCATGGGGTACTCGGACAGTTTGGTGAACCCATCACTGCAGTCCCACTGGGAGGCCACAACTGAGCCTGATGGAGTAACATACTGGCTGAGACATATTTAAAAATTCTGGCAGGATGCGGTGGCTCACGCCTGCAATCCCAGCAGTTTGGGAGGGTGAGGCAGGCAGATCACTTGAGGTCAGGAGTTCGAGAACAGCCTGACTAACATGGTGAAACGCTGTCTCTACAAAAAATACAAAAAAATTTCCCAGGTGCAGTGGCGCATGCCTGTAATCCCAGCTACTTGGGTGGCTGAGCAGGAGAATCGTTTGAACCCAGGAGGTGGAGGTTGCAGTGAGCTGAGATTGTGCCACTGCACTCCAGCCTGGGTGACAGAGTGAGTCTCTGTCTCAAATAAATAAATAAATAAATAAATAAATAAATAAATAAATAAATAAAATAAATAATTTTGTAGCCTCTTTTATTAGGAATTCTGGAATTAGGGAAGAGAGGAAAGTTACAACCCTCCTCCCTGACTCCAGGGGAAGAGAATCTCATTGCACAGATGTCCTCTGTTCACTCGATTCTCCTGGAGCATTTCTAATGCAGACAGAGGTGCTATAATCATAGCCATTTCTGACCAAGTACCCTGGGTGAAATTCCTTTATTAACTGAATAAGCTTGTTCTGAGTGCCGACTGGACACTCTGGGGACAGGGGGAGGTTTTAGCTGTATCCTTGCTGGCAGATGACCCCCACACTGCGGGGTAAGGAGAGCCATGGCAGAATTCAACCCACGGTCCCCTAGGAGCACACAGGAGACCACCCTCCCCTCCCCTGAGGGATGTGTGTGCGCAAGGGTTGGGTCAGGGCAGACTCTTCAGAAGAGGGGAGGTTTGTGTGGCAGGCATTTTGATTCTGCACAGCTTACAGTCCAGAGAGCCGAAGAACAGGAGGAACCAGATTCCCATTCTCAGTCTGTTGATTTCCACACCGCATTTGGAGTCTGATCAACTCCACAGCTGTGTTGCAGCCGCTAACGCTGCCTCTGCTCTGTTTGCCTCTAGATTCTTCTTATCTGTTAAATAAAGTGAGGCTGATGGAGATGTAATTTAGGGCGGGGGTGGATTGCAAGTGTCTCTGTGATAGGGCAAAGCGCCTCCTGGTGGAGGCGCAGAAGCTAAACTCGACTGGTAGCTGTGAGGCAAGGGACGCCAGGGCAGCTCCTGTGGACTGTGTTAGAACTTTTCAGGGTGGCTTTGCCCTGCCAGGGGCCTGGATCTCACAGGGGGACGTCGTGTTAGGACCAAGCTGACTGTCCTATCACGGAATAATATCTGCAGCTCAGCATGGGGAGCATAAGCAAAGTACGTTGTCGTGAGTTTAAAGAGGCCTGGCTTTGGAGTCTGACAGAACCCGCGTGTGAGTCCCAGATCCAGCCTTTTCTGCCTCAGTGCCCTGACCTCTTTCAGCTTGGTTCCTTATCTGTAGATGGGAGTTTGATACTTACCTCTCTGGGTCTTTGGGAAATCAACACTGTACATGAGTAGCACACAGTAGGTCATCAACAACCAGGCTCCAGGGAGAGCCATTCACACTGTGCCATGTTAGAGGCACATCAATGTGGAGGCCAGCGTGCCAGGACAGTGGGAGTCCAGTCTACCCTCCAGCCAGGGTTTGGGCTTGGGCTGATGGTGGCAGGACCAGGGCCATTTCCATCTTTTTTATTGTCCATATGTCCAAAGCAGACACTTCCATTCATATTCAGGTGTGCAATGCTAGGAGCTGAAATAACAGGCTGTAGTGAATGAAGCTAAGCCTCACAGTTCACTCTATGGCAGGAAGAACCAGCTGTGAGGCAGGTCCTCAGCCCACATCACTTCATGGTACTGAACCTGGGGCCACAATTCCAAACTCCATGTTCACACATGATGAGTCTATAGGAATGAAGGAGAGATCTATGTTGTGTATCTTCATTATTATTTATGTTTTTATTGTATATATTTAAGGCATAAAACATGTTGTTATACACACACACACAGTGAAATAATTGCTATAGTTAGGCAAATGAACCTGTCACCTTCCTCAGTTACTTTCCTCCATCCTATTCTTTGCAAGTAAACTTTTCCCAAAAACCCTACTCTCAGGTGACATTCCAACTGGTTGGCCCATTGGGGGAATTTTCATGAATCCCCATCATGTGCTATTGAGTAAAAATATCAAACCCACTAAGCGTGCCTTTTGATTATGTGCTCCTTAGGTAAAGTATAACTTGCTCTCCTTCACTTGAGAGCTGAAGGTAAGGAGGAATCAGGCAGCAGTTGATGGAGCAAGTGCAGGCCAGACAGAGGGAAGGGCGGGTGTGAGGCGGCAGACACAAGAGAGAGACAGTGAGAGAGTGAGCATGCACGCTAGAGAGAGAGAGAGGCCTGGTAGTAGCTGGGGCCTGATATCCTTAATCCAGGAGGCTGGACTTTATCCTAAGGGCAGCAGGCAGCCCTAGTAGAATTTGTAAAGGTTTGACATGACCAGATTAGCAGTTAAGAAAGGTGCTCCACTCACTGGGACAGCGAATGCGTGGGAAGGGGTCAAGACTGGCAGCAAGATGAGCTATGAATTGTTGGTGGTCATCAAGGAGGGAGATGAGGGTGACTGGACTAGGGAACTTCCTGTGGTGATGGAGAGGAGTCAGTGTCAAGGTCTCACTTAGAAAAACTTGGGAGGTCTAACTGGCCAGGCTCAGTCAACTGTGGGGGTGGTAAGAGGCAGCAATGAAGGATGGCTTTCAAGATCTTTGGCCCAAGCTGCTGGGTAGAGGGTGGTGCATCACTGAGTCAGGCAGCACAGGAGGAGGGGCAGGCATGCCGAGAGTGGGGATGGGTGGGTTCACTTTGGGACATGCTGAGTAGTTCTTGCTATGGGACTCAACGACTTATGACTTGAATGACTTCGCAGAGCTGACCTAACCCCCCTGTGCTTACCGTGCCTCATCTGTAATAGAATAAGAATAATTAGAAAAAATAACTAATTAGTTTCATTTGTGAGTCTAGGAGAAGGTTCTCCTTTTATACTGCAGAGTGGTATTTTCTTGTCAGGTCTTCCCAAGTAAAATGGGAATGTCTCGACTTGCCCATACAGTGGCTTGATTTTACCTGTCTGCTTTGGGTATCACCACCATTCGGCATGTATTGCCAATACTAAACAAATAAATACTTAAATTCAAAGTAACAGGTGTTTATTATCATGTGTGGGCTGTAATAGCCCATCAGCCTGTCCCTCAGACAAATAAACTCTCTCTTTAAATCTTCTAATCTTCCTCTTGAAGCCCACCTCTCCCTCCAGGGGCTGGGTAGGGCATTTGGGACCCAGGATCTCTAACACTCTCTTCTCTGGGAAGCCATCTCCCACTGCCCAGGATGCTGGATGGGAGGAGGTGAGTGCAACGGGCCTGTGGAGTTGTCAGTTGGCGGAAGAAATCTGTAGATTCAGAGAATCGAGCCACATGTGTGGATTTGGAAATGACAGTGTATGGCTGTGCAGCACGAAGGGGATGAAGTCACAGATACCTGGATTTAAATCGAGACTCCACCATTTATTTCTTGTATGACTTTGGGGAGGTTACTTAACCTCTTTGTGGCTCAGTTACTTCATTTGTAAAATGAAATGATAATATTCTGGGATAACGGTTCATGTTTCCTTCCTTCATAAACTGCTGTTCACGAGGCGGCTTCTTCCAGGGTTAAAAAGGAATCTACTATCCATGTATCTGCTAGGACAGACATTGTTGCATGTCACTTGACTCCTGAAATACGCCACAGTAAAGAAATCTCTGTACACTTTCGTGTTCTGGGAAGTCACTGACCACACAGGACCAATTATTCTCCATGAGACTTAGATAAGGGATGCTGTCTGTCCACTCTGTGCCATGACTCCCAGATGGCAGACCCCACCAGTCCTTGTTCTTTTGTCTCATGAATGTGTTATAACCAAGCGAGTTATAGAGAAACGCCACACTTTGAGACAAATTAAGGAGACCTTTATTAGCCGGCGACCTAGAGGCAGCTAACGCTCAAAATTCTCTTGGCCGTGAGGAAGGGGCTCATTTTGTTTTTATACCGTGGTCTAAATAGGGGAGGGGGGAGTTTAGCTGAAGCAATTTTACAGAAGCAGAATAGGCAAAAAGTTAAAAAAATTAATTGGTTATAGAAGCAGTTACAAAAAATAAACAGTTCCAGGTGTAGGGGCTTAAACTATCATTAAGAGATAAATGCAGGGGCTTTTAGGCACCTTCCACCGAGCACATTCCCAGGAGCTGCTGGTACAGCCTGCCTCAATATCTTACCAGCAGGTGTATTCTTGGATGTGCTTGGAGTCAGCTTGTACTAGTTATTCCCTTAAGGGGGATAAAGGGGGCTGCAAGTGAAGAAACTAAAATGGAGTCTGTCCGTTTTAGTTTCTTTCTCCTAGCAGAGAGAGCCACTCAGGTTAAAACAAGGTAGGGTATCACATTCCTCACTCATGTTTTGGGGAATCAAATCATTGATTCTTCAGTTATAGCAAGGGGGTTTTACTGGGTTCTGAGATACATAAGTTTGACAGAAGCTATGCGCTGCTTTACAAAGTTAAGGAACCAATTTAATATACAAGGCCTGAAGATTAAACTTAACAAGAGGAGGAGAAGGGGTCCTGCCAATCCAGTAATTAGTTAGCCATGGATTCTAGTTGAACATGGTTTGCTACCAGGGGGTGTTACCTTCTTGTTCTTGTTGGCGTCTATCTAGATTTTCTCGAACTCTTTGGAGAGTATCTTTTATGACTCCAGACTGATTGGCATAGAAACAGCAACTCTCTCCTAGGTCTGCACATAACCCTCCTTGGGGGAGAAATAATAGATCTAAGCCTCGGCGATTTTGAAGAACTACTTCAGCTAGAGACTCTACTGGGTATGTAGCATATTTATGGCTGACTGGAGATTGCTTAAATCGGCATCTACTTGCTGAGACAGGGACATTAGTCCAGTTTCTCCCTGAACTAGGGCAGCCATGCCAATGGCTGCTGACCCAGCTATGCTAAGGCTGGCAAGGAGGGGTACTAGGAGCGGGGCAGCTCAGGGAAACCTGGAATGCAATTCAGGGGGAGCAATAAGAAGTTGCCCTTCTGGCCCGTTGTACACATAGACCTGGGGGAGTACATGAACACACACACACAGGAGAGGTCCAGGTTCAGTCCCATTGATGCAGCGAGTGAGGCCTGAAGTACAAGCCAACCAGGTATTGTTAGGTGCCTCGTAGGAAACTGAGGCGTTTAAGGAAGTAAGTAGAGATTGATTACAGGTGGCCTGAAAGGGAGACGCAGATAAGTTATACCCGTTGCTAATTAGACAGGAGGCGTTCTCTGACACATCTCCTAGTGTAAGGGCATGGGGTTGTGTATGACAAGAAAGAGAGTTAACCTTGAAAATGGCCTCTACTCCTAAACCAACATAATATGGGGGTTTGGCTTTTAGGCACAACCAACCATCTCGGGCTAGTTTAGACTGGGTAAGATTAAGGAGGTGATGCACTCCATCTAGAATGGACATCAGGCTGGGTTGGAGATGTTGTCGTTGTAGTTGAGATTTAGAAACCAGGAGTGGTGGGACAGTTAAATTGACCTTGTCTGGATGTTTTTGGAACATAGGGTCACCTAAATCAGTTAGAGGTCCGATTGGCTTAGGAGGGCTCCACGGGACCAGGACCTTTTTCTGAATGGTGAACATAGTTCCAACATCAAATCCTGAGATATAAAGCCTTAATCCCCATGACATGCCATAATACCATTGAGCCGAATTAGGGTTACGGACAGTTATAGTAAGAGGGTTGCAATTTTCTATAGTACACGGTCTAGGATGGGGAGTGTGAGTTATGGAGAGGGTTGAGGACTGGGTTGATCCTCCAGAGTAAGTGGCCAGTGTTACACATGACCAGTGAGGGCAGAAAAACTGATAGGAATCTCGACAACTAGAATTAGGGTGATTTCCAGGACACAGGTAAAAACACTCTGGAGTCCTTTTTCTGCACCTTTAGAGCTCCCACATCCAGTCCAGCTTCCTGTGTGTCCGAATCCTGCAGCCAGGTCACTGTTTCCTGCTTGGCAGATTGTGTTGCTCTTCATGGGTAAGGGCAGGCTCTGGGAATAAAGCACATAAATCGACTGCAAAAGAGACTTATTTGGAGGTTCCTGCCTTCCAAGTAGTGTTTACCAACACATGTCCTGTCGTGAAAGGAGAAAAGAGTAGGATGGAGCAGAGGGCATAATAGGCAGAAACAAACAAAAGAGGTAAATAAAAAGAATTAATTTGATGGCTTCACGCGACTTAGACACAGTTTTAAGGGGCCTGTCCCATGCTTGGGGACCCATGTTTCTTGCTGGGCCTTGCTGGCCTTTTTGATGCGAGAGTGATGAATCCAAGCAGGAATGCCATCCACCTTTAGAGCTGTCGGCATGGTGAGGATGACAGTATGAGGTCTTTTCCAGGCAGGAATAAGTCCTTCTTTCTGGAACTTTTTAACGTACACCAGGTCACCTGGCTGGAAAGAGTGGCAGGGTCCCATCTGGTCAGGAACTGGATTGGGGTGTGCTCCCTGGACAAGCAGCTGGATGATGTCTCGTACCTATTGGAGAGACTGCAAGTACTGTAATAAATTAGCTTGAGAGATTTCTGCAAAATGGGTGTCTCTCAACCTAGGCAAGATAGGCGGAGCCCTTCCATACATAATTTCAAAAGGTGAAAACCTAGCTCGGTAAGGGGTGCATCTTACTCTAAGAAGGGCTAAAGGAAGGAGCCTCACCGAATTCTCACTGGTCTCTAGAATTAGTTTTGTAAGAGTATTTTTTAGGGTGTAGTTCATGCGTTCTACCCGTCCAGAGCTCTGGGGTTGATAGGCATAATGGTTTCCAGTTGATGTTTAATGCCTTGCTGACTGACTGAGCTATGGATGAGGTGAAGGCTGGCCCATTATCAGACCTTATGGCAACAGGCAGCCCATGTCTTGGGATGATTTCATTTAGTAAAAACTTAACTACTGTGGTGGCAGTTTCGTTTCTGGTGGCAAATGCCTCAGTCCACCCGGAAAAGGTGTCTACTAGCACCAGGAGGTATTTATACCCTGCCCGGTACGGTTTTATCTCTGTAAAGTCAATTTCCCACCTCTCTCCCAGTGAGTCTCCATGGAGATGGTGGCCTGGGCTGGGTTTGCGACCTTGCTTGGCGTTTACCTGAGCACAAGCCGTACACTGGAGAGCTGCTTGGTTAGCTAAGTCCTGAAGGTGAGGGATCTTGAAATGGCTCCTTAGAAGCTGGGCCAGTTTTACTCCTCCCAAATGGGTGGTAGAATGCAGATGCCTGATTGAAGTTTTCCCGAGGGCTTGGGGTATGAAGATTCTGGAATCAGGAAGAATCCACCAACCTTCCTGATTTTTATTAGCCTGAAGATCTGAAGCCTGTTTGTCTTCCTCTGTGGAGTATTTTGGGTGATCTGGCAAGTTGGGCTGTGGAAAGGACACAGCGGGCAGTAGGACCAAGGGCATGACTGGGAGCTGAGTGGCTTCTCGGGCTACAGAGAAGCTTTGGTTACCACGGCAATGGCTGTGTTCTCTTTGATGTCGTTTGCAGTGAATTACAGCCACCTGCTGAGGAAGCCAAACAGCTTCAAGCAGGGCTAAAATTTCTTATTCGTTTTTGATAATCTTTCCTGCTGAAGTTAAGTAGTCCATGCTCTTGATAGATGGCTTCATGTACATGTACAGTAGCAAAAGCATACCTGCTGTCAGTGTAAATATTAATACATTTGTCCTTACCTCATCAGAGAGCCTGAGTGAGGGCGATCAATTCAGCCTTCTGTGCCGAGGTACCTGCCGCTACTGCTTCACAGACAACTTGGCCATCCAGAGGCCACAGGGTCCAATCTCTTAGACAAATAGGCTACTGGGCATCTCCAGGGTCCTAAAGTCTGGATGAGCACCCCCTTAGCAACTCCCTGGCTTTCATGAACAAAAAAGTGAAATGGTTTTGAGATATTAGGGAGGGCTAGAGTGGGGGCCTCAGTTAATGCTTTTTTCAGGTTTTTGAAAGCCTGTTCTTCGGTGTCAGTCCAAACTAGTGGGCCATTCCCTCCAGTAGCAGTGTACAGGGGCTTGGTAATCTCTGTGAACCCTAATATCCACAGACGACAGTATCCCACTGCCCCCCAGGAATTCACGTACCTGTTTCTTGGTGGTGGGAGTGGGGATTCGCAGGATGGCTTCCTTACTAGCACTGGTGAGTGCCCTTTTTCCTCTGTTTATCTCATACCCTAGGTAGGAGACTCTGGGAAAACAAAGCTGGGCCTTTTTGGCCGAAACTCGATACCCGAGTTCCTGAAGGAGGTAAAGTAGGTCCCTAGTATGTTTCAGGCAACTGTCAGTAGTTTCAATAGCTAATAAAAAGTTGTCTACGTACTGAAGAAGAGTACAATTAGGGTGTCTGGCTCGAAATGGTATAAGATCCTCTTGGAGGGCTTCCTTAAAAAGGGTGGGGGAATTTTTAAAACCTTGAGATAACCGAGTCCAGGTCAGTTGGGTGGTGTCTCCTGAGCCAGGATCTGTCCATTCAAAAGCAAAGATAGGTTGGCTTTTGGGGGCCAGAGGAATAGCAAAGAAAGCATCTTTTAAATCAAGGACACTGTACACTATTCTGGCGGGAACAGGCTGAGTAAAGTATAAGGCTTAGGGACAGTTGGGTGGACAGTGACTGTCCGTCTCTTAACTTCCCTTAAGTCCTGTATAGGCCGGTAATCATTTGTTCCGGGTTTTTGGACCAGCAAAAATGGAGTATTCCAGGTGGACTGACATGGCACGAGTATGCCAGCTTGTAACAGTCGCTGAATATGAGGGTTGATTCCCTCCCTAGCCCGCTGACTCATAGGATATTGCTTTACCTGGACTGGCAAGGTGGTGGCCAGGAGTTCTACCACTGGCGGATGGTGTTTAGCCAGTCCCGGGGGTTTGACTTGGCCCAGATTCACGGAAAGAGAGTCTGTAAGTCCAGTAGGAGAGGATTAGTTTTATTTTCCGGCGGTTGTGGAGGTGAAACTAAGAGATATTCTTCTGACAGACGGGTGGTTAGCAGAGCTGAGCAGTGGGGGGCATTGTGTCCCCTAACATGAAGTGAACTTGTTGGGCTGAGAAGGAAATAGATGCCTGTAGCTCATGGAGCAGGTCTCGTCCTAGGAGGGGAAAAGGACACCCTGGGACCACGAGGAACGAGTGGGTTACTCTCTTCTGTCCTAAACTTACCTCTCGTGAGTGGGTGACAGGATATTCCTGAATAACTCCAGTAGACCCCTGTACAGCCACTTTCCTATTAGAGACACTGCCTAGGAGCATCTGCAGTACCAAGTGTTCTGCCCCAGTGTCAATTAGGAAGCGTACAGGCTGGCCCCCAACTGTAGCGGTCACCATGGGCTCCTGGGCGCCAAGTATAAAGGAGCCCTGGCCCTGTCAATCATCAGATTCCTCCACAGCAGGGAGGGTGAGGACTTTTTCCTCTTCTAGTTTTTTCTCTGGTCTTAATGGGCATTCCTTTTTCCAGTGTCCCATCTGCTTGCAATAAGCGCATTGGTTTTTTTTCCAGGGGAGCCTGCTCCCCTTTCTGGCCCTTTTGGCGGGGACCCGGGGTTCCCTGACCATTTTTCTGTGATGGGGGCCTTTCCTTCTTGACTTCCTGAATGGCAGCCACTATGATTTTTGCCTGTCTTTTGGATGCTTTGTCAGCAGCCTTTTCAGCTGCCTGAGCTGCCTGTTGCTGCTTTTCAAACTCTCGGTTGTCAAAAACATTTTGAGCTATCTCTAAAAGTTGACTGATGTTCATTCCAGCAAATCCCTCTAGCTTTTATAATTTTCTTTTAATGTCAGGGGCTGCCTGAGCCACAAATGCCAAATTAAAAGCACGGCTATTTTTGGGAGCTGCTGGGTCAAAAGAGGTGTAAGTCCGATAGGCCTCCTGGAGGCGTTCCAAAAACGCTCCTGGACAACTCATCAGGCCCCTGGACAACTTCAGTTGTCTTAGACAAATTTATGGGTTTTCGAGCGGCTCCCTTGATACTCACAAGGAGATACCGGTGAAAATCGTCTAAAGCTCTCTTCCTACAGGAGGAGTTTGGGTCCTAATTAGGCCAGGTAGAGGAAAAAACCTCCTCAATTTGGTCTTGGGCTTCCTCTTCTGGCCCACCAGCTGATGTAAGGTAATACTTTCTGGCCTCCCTTCGGATACGTTCCTTCTCTTCAGAGGTGAAAAGGGTTAAAAGGAGTTGCTTACAGTCATCCCATGTTGGTCGGTGAGTCCGGAGCACAGACTCCATTAGTGAGGTCAAAATCTGGGGCTTTTCAGAAAAGGGGGGATTGTGAGCCTTCCAGTTGTACAGGTCAGAGGTAGAAAAAGGGACATAAACTAAGAAGGGAGCTGAGCGCTCATCACCCGGAGGGATTTGGGCCTCTCTCAGCCAGAGGAGGGGGGCTACCTCCTCCTGCCTCGGCCGTAATCGGGAGGCTATGGGCGGAGAGCCCAAAGGAAATGTAATTGAGGAGACAAGGGAAGAATCTGAGGGAGCAGGAGGGTTATAGGGCGGCGGAACTGGGTGAGGAAAACTTTCCTCTTCTTCATAAGGAGGCAGTACAGGAGGAGCTGAGGGAGCTGAGGGTCGGGGCAAAAATGCAGACCAGCTCAAAAGGACCTTGGAAGTGGGATCATGAATGGCGCATGAGTGGAGCCAGGGAGGAGGGCTCTGGATCAAATCCAGCCATTGATCAATGTAGGGAAACTAATCGGGGTGACCGGGACTTCCAGTAATGACCCGCCACACAGCCTGAACAGCTGTGGGGTTAAATGACCCTTCTGGGGGCCACCCGGTTCCAAACTGTGGCCATTCTACTTCACAGTGTACGGAGTTTGCCTTTCTTAAGGCGGACTCTGTAATCCTCTGAGAAGCCTAGAGAGAAATTCTGCAGCATACATTGGAGAGAGCTCTAATCTTTACAAGGCCAGGAAGAGGAGTTTCCCATTTTGGAGGTAGTTTAACAAGGTTTGAGCAGAGATATTAAACCCAGCATGGACAGAGAAATTCACAACCTGGGGGGCTGGCGTATCGGAAGAACAGAAATAACCAGAAGGAGCAGGAAAACAACTATAGCCAACACTTCCTGCCACATTAAGTTGGTTTTCTTAAGCTTTCAGATTTAGGGAGGACTAGAGGCCGACCCGAGGGCTTCTTGGCCAGCTGGACCTAGATGACCTCCCTCTTTCCCTTGACCTATAGCCTAAATATTTTTGGTGTCTCCACGAGTCAAAGGCAAAAAGTTCAAACTCAGCCCTTTCTTTCAAGGGTTTTAGGAGGGAGAGCAGGGCTAAATCTTGGAGGCACTGGACTTGCTGTGACACAGGAAAACGAGATGTGCAGGGTAAGGGATAAGGATGAGGAGGAAAGGGGCCACTCAGATCTTTCCTAAGGTAGGAGAGTAGCCACGGGGGGACAGAATAAGAGTCCAGACGGAGTAAAGCAGTACGAGCATAGGTTTCTCTGCAGTCTTCTATTCAAAGGCACGGGAAAAGTTACAGGATGACAGAAAATGTGGGCAAGGAGATTTGCAGGGTGGCCATTTTGAATCCAGCACTGATCTAATGTGGAGGCGGTCCAGTCACTTGGGCGTGGGATGTGGCAATTTAAACGCCAGCAGCCTTTATGGTGCCAGAAATTTCAAATGGGCGAATGTTTCTCACACTCTTTCCCGTAACAACACCTGATTTGTTTCTGACAGAAAAGGCAGGACTGGGACGGCCAGCCCAAACGACTGATGAGGAATTTGACCACCTGTGGTAGAAAATCAGTACTGAGGACCTTAAAGACATTCTTTTCCAGTCGCCTTGGGCAGTATTGGCGACGCGACATATGAAACTTAGACACTAAAGAAGACAATAGACAATAGTGCATATAAACAAGTTTGACAATTTTTTTTCTCTTTTTATAGACAGACAAGGGGTGGGGGTCCCATGATAGGATCAGTCAGATGCCCACCTAGCCGCTCCCCCTGAGGGGACTTAGGCTCCTCTTAGCATTGGCAGGTCGGTATAAACCGCTGGCTCGGATCGAGCCATGCCCGATGTTGCCTTAAGCCTTATGAGGTCACCACAAAACCGCAGGTGAGGGCCCACTCGAACTCCGTGGCTTTCACTGCGGAGCTACAAACTGGAAATTCAAGTGCAAGCCCTTGAACTCCCCATTCACGCACTCATTCACACAGAGTTTATAACAGTTTTCTTATTCTTGTTCTAAAACAGAGGTCTCCAGAAGACCTGAACGAGAAAAGGAGGAAAGACAGAGGAAGAAGGAGGGAGGGAAGGAGAGAGAGACGAGAGGGGAGAGGGGGAGGGAGGGAGAGGGGGAAGGAGGGGGGGAGGGAGGGAGAGGGGGAGGGAGGGGGAGGGAGGGAGGGAGAGGGGGAGAGGGGGAGAGGGGGAGGGAGGGAGGGAGGGAGGGAGGGGGGAGGGAGGAGGGAGGGGGGAGGGAGGGGGGAGGGGGGAGGGAGGGAAGGAGAGGGGGAGGGGGGAGGGAGGGGGAGGGAGGGAGGGGGGAGGGAGGGGGAGGGAGGGAGGGGGGAGGGAGGGACAGAGGGAGGGGGGAGGCAGGGGGGAGGGAGGGGGGAGAGGGGGGAGGGGGAGAGAGAGAGAGGAGAGAGAGGAGAGAGAGAGAGGGAGGGAGGGAGGGAGGGAGGGAGAGAGAGAGAGAGGGAGGGAGGGAGGGAGGGAGGGAGGGAGAGAGAGAGAGAGAGAGAGACAGACAGAGAGAGAGACAGAGACAGACAGACTACTAGTCTTAATGGAGAGGCTGCCCTGCCAGAAACCAGGACTCAGTCCTCCAGCGTCCTGGAATATGGACAGAGTCAAGGGAGGGCCCCTGTCAGAGCCACTTCCCTCCCAGAGAGGCACAGAGGCGCCTAATAGAAAACCATGACTCTGTCCTCCAGTGTCCTAGAACGCGAGCAGAGTCAAAAAGGGAGGGCCCTTGTCAGAGCCACTTGCCTCCCACAGAAACAGTCAGATCTGACTTACCTTCCCGTGACCAGAAACTGAGGACTCAGGAGTTGAATTTTTGTGGGCACACACCGGTGGTCGATCCATTCCCCTCTGGAAGACTGGGTCTTACGGGGCCCTGGAACGTCTTTAGGTGGCACCTCCCCTGTAAGTCCACTGTCTGTCCGGGGGAGCCTGGAATGAGTCTGGCTCTCACCCGGTGGCGAAATCTCGCTGGGGCCTCCAAATGTTGTAACCAAGCGAGTTATAAAGAAACGCCACACTTTGAGACAAATTAAGGGGACCTTTATTAGCGGCGACCTAGAGGCAGCTAACGCTCAAAATTCTCTTGGCCCTGAGGAAGGGGCTAGTTTTGTTTTTATACCGTGGTCTAAATAGGGGAGGGGGGAGTTTAGCTGAAGCAATTTTACAGAAGCAGAATAGGCAAAAAGTTAAAAAAAATTTGTTATAGATGCAGTTACAAAAAATAAACAGTTCCAGGTGCAGGGGCTTAAACTATCACTAAGAGAGAAACGCAGGGGCTTTTAAGTACTTTCCACCGAGCACATTCCCAGGAGCTGCTGGTACAGCCTGCCTCAATATCTTATCAGCAGGTGTATTCTTGGATGTGCTTGGAGTCAGCTTGCACTAGTTATTCCCTTAAGGGGGATAAAGGGGGCTGCAAGTGAAGGAACTAAAATGGAGTCTGTCCGGCTCTCTCTGCTAGGAGAGAGTCACTCAGGTTAAAACAAGGTAGGGTATCACAAATGATGGACTTAGACGGAAAGTCTGTCCTCCTAAAAGTAGCTAGGCACAGAGAGAAACATTCCCTGTTCAGCTGGCTGAGACTTCCGCTAATTACAAGAAAAAAAAACCCTGCCCCATGAATCTCCCCACTGAAACCGGTCTACTCCTTCCTATGAAAGTAAAAGACACCCCCGCCCCGCCCCGGTTACCCCAGCAGGGGGATTTCCACTTCTGGGGTGCTCTCCCTAAGGCAGTAGCCCGAATAATTTCAATGTATTAGATTGTTTGGTTTCTGTCTTTACCAAGGTGCATTTATCATTCATGCAAAAACAGTAAAAAAAAAAAAAAAAAAAAAAAAAAAAAAGAGCACGTGTCGGTTCTCAGCGGCGCGCCCTAACTCAAAACTCCCAGCCAATCACAGAAGTCAGCCACCTCCCAACGCTCCAGCCCAGTTCCCACATCCCTCACCCGGGAAGTCACGTCCGCTACAGGGAGTCTCTTCCCATGGCCTCCGGAAGCATTCGGCAGTCCACGAGCCACGCTTCAGAGAGGGCCGCTACGGGAACGCCGCGGCGCACCTCCGGAAGAGATGACCTCCACGCCTTCTCCTCTCGCAGCCCACCCGAGCGGCGTCGGTCGCGAGAAGCCACCCAACCGCTCCGTCTTCCGGCTCCGGCGGTCCGCGGCAGCCAATCAAAGGTTCAGTTTCTCAGCGGCGTCGCATCCCTGTGATGTGAACACATCCTCGCCGACGCCCCCTTCCGCGCTGCGGCGCCTCTAGCCCGCCGGAGGGCGGCTCCTCTCGATGGTCTTAACCCTTCAATTACGAGCGGGCGGCGCTGCGTTTCCAGGGTAGAGGAAACGAGGCGCCGCGTTGGCGCTTGGACGGCGGGAACCGGCTCCGGAGCGAGAACGCGCGTGAGAGAGCCCGAGAGAAACGGAGAGCGAGCGAGCGCGCGGGAGAGACTGAGAGCAGGGGGGTGGGAGAGAGACTTCCAGAGAGACAGAGCGAGAGGCCGAGACCGAGGCTGTCCCTAGAACAGGCCAGGGTGTCTTGGGACTCGAATCCCTGGGTTGGGCTGGCCGGGAGTGGGGCTTTCGAAGGAAGCGGGTGATTTTCCACGTCGTCCATATCTCCCCGGTGTGGGAATGGCGGTCGTGCACTCTGGGGGTGGCGTTGTTCTCGTTCCCTACTTGGGGGTGGCCTTTTTCAGCGGAGAAAAAGGATGCCGCGGGCATTGGTAGTCGGCGGGACTACACTTGGGCTAGGATCAGTGTTCAGAGCGTTCAGATATCACCGTGTCCTTGGCATCACCTCCCTCCCCACCTCCTCTCCCATCGCACAGCAGGAGACAGTGACTGGAGGGTTTTCAAGGAGGACTACATTGCCCCTATTGAAACAAACCGTCCGACAAACCCTTTTTCCGACGTGTAACAGAGGGACGGTCGTAATGTGAAATACGACTAGACATGCGTTTAAAGGGCGGTGTGATTGCTGCATTCGTGCGCAATGAATGGTCCAGGCCATTTATGTCCAGTAGCCGCACAAGCTGCAGGGTCTCATGTTTAGAGAAGGAGGGCCTCTCCGCCGTCCACTTTGCTGGAGTACAGGCGACCCTGGGCGGTAGCCCTCTCCGCCATCAGAAATGTGGTGCTCTGAGTAGCCACAGATTTCCATCTGCATCTCCAATACCATTTCCCTCTACTCACTGACCCGTTGGGTGCGTTGGATTTGTGCGTGGGTGTGAGGGTAGTTTGGTGTGTTTGCTCGCAAATGGAAAAGTGAATGGCCTTGGTTGGCTGAGCTTATCAGGGCACTAGCAGTGGAGAGAGAAAGGACTACTGTATTCTTAGGAGCAGAATCTCAACAACTTCCTGTAAAACGGGCAGTGTGTCTTACCTGGAATGCTTTGGCATTTAATAAAATGTCCTGTGAATACTTTTCATAGGGAAGCACTGTTTTTACTGTTTCTGGTTGGACAGTGGTTACATTTCAAATCGTAGTTCAGAATTCGCGCAATACCCAAATTAAATCTCTACGTGGCAGTAATCCATTTTCTTTCCTTAGTGTGTGGTTGGAAGATTAATTTGAGTAAGTGTTCAGTTCTGGGCTGGGCAATCGTGCCGGGCACGGGAAATTTAGGTTCCTTAAGGGAAAGGCCTGATGTGCTAAAATGAAATCTAAACTGTATTTAGCCGCTTATGACAATATGAAGGTAAGGAGAGCCACAGGTAAGTATATGTCTGTGAATGCGAATTAAAACGGGTGACAATATAAAGAGAGATTGGTGTCACAAATGGTGAAGTGGCTTTTGTATTTCAGCAGACCTCAGTGAGAAATGGTCACCACCACTCCCTAGATGTGTGACCTTGAGTGAGTTGCTTAACCTCTCTGATCCTGTTACATCATCTGCAACTGGGGATGACGATATATATCATAGCAAGCCCTGGGAGAAGCTGTTCCTGGCCACCTGGGCTATGGTGGTTTTGACTTCTGTGTCAGAAGTACCCCCGTCTCATGCCTACCATAGTTGTCTTTTTGTTTTGTTTTCTTTTGCGGGATGGTCTCACCTGTCACCGAGGTTGGACTGCACTGGCCTCAACCTCCTGAGTTCAAGTGATCGTCCCACCTCAGCCTCCCCAGTAGCTGGGACCATAGCTGTGCAGCATCATGCCTGGCTAATTTTTTAAATTTTTTGTTGAGATGGTGGTCTCGCCCTGTTGCTCAGGCTAGCCTCAAACTCCTGGGCTGAAGCAGTCCTCCCACCTCAGCCTCCCAAAGTGCTTGGATTAGAGGCGTGAGCCACCATTCCTGGCTCCTTGGACAATATTTTATTTCTCAGATTAAGACACGTCCTTGGGATGGGGCTGCATTGGATAATTCACTGAAGGCACCGCTGAATGGAGTGGGCCCTCAGTAAATACCTGGAGGAATGTGACCTGGCCAGTGAGGTTATTTTCTTTTGTAGGTGAAAGGTGTAGCAGTCACTCGGCCTACACCCACAGCATCGACCTTGTGAACCCAGCGACCTGACTGCCTTGGGTGAGTCTAGGCAAGCTCCATTCTCGCCAGAGCGGACTTGCTCCTTGTCTCCCTCTTGCTGCTCTGGCCACTCTTCTTGGTCCCTCCCCTGTTCCCCTCCCTGGACTCCCGGTTGTACTCCCGCTGCTTTTCTGTGTGCTCACCTGCTGGGAGACCCCTGATGCCAGCACCACGCTTCACTGCTGTCTTCATTTTCTTCTTTCTTTCTTAAAAGTGGGCATTGCTGGCTTTACTGACTACCTGTTCTTTTGTTACAAAGCTGCTAAAAATTGTATCTCCTCCACTCCAGACCCAGTAGGATAGAGATGATCTGTGTAGATATCAACAATATAGAACGTCTCCAAGTTGTGTGTAGGACAGACTCTTTCCTTAATCTGTGTGGCGTTGCGTGGCTAGGAGTTAGATTCCTTTGCCATGACACGGCATGAGACTAGGAGCACAGTTTTCAGCAC
The DNA here is from genome assembly GCF_028885625.2 of Pongo pygmaeus. Classification (NCBI taxonomy): domain Eukaryota; kingdom Metazoa; phylum Chordata; class Mammalia; order Primates; family Hominidae; genus Pongo; species Pongo pygmaeus. The sequence goes on along the minus strand of NC_072396.2, from coordinate 53,494,190 downwards.
CCAGCAACCTTGCATGGATCTTAGTCATTTTGCTGTAGGATTTTGCCATTTCTAGAAAAAAGTCCGTATATAATTGGGATTATTAAATGAAATCTGTGTCTTTAAACTGAAATAAATGCACTTTATAAGGGTATCTCATATCTTTGTGGAAGATTGAAAAAAGCATTGCATGTGTTTCAAAAGAAACACAAAGCTCTTCCTGGCGCTCATCTCCAGGACGTAGTCTGGATTCACTTGCTTAGCTGTTCTCTTTCTCCTTCCGCACAGGAGAATTGAAGCGAATGAGAGTGGGGAGTGTGAGAGGTGTGTTCGGTGCAGCATTTCTGGCATGGGAGCAGAACTGGTCAGGAGGAAGTGACGGTAAGGATTCGCAGCATTGCACCCGATCCCCGGGCAGCTGTGGACATGTGGGTCAGCCCCTAGGACTCTGCTGTCTAAACTCTTCCCTCAGGATTACTTTCTCGCTTAGGTGTCAGGGGAGGCTGAACACCCAGAGAGGCAGTGCCACCAAGGGTGTGTTCATCTGCAGTCAGGGAGACCTGGGAGGGAATTCTGTCCCTGAGTGGTTGTGTGATCTGAGGGAAGTTACTTGACCTCTCCATGCAGGAATTTCTGCCTTTGCAACGTGGGAAAATATGGATTCTGCAGGGTTGACTTGACATACTCAGTGAGATGTTTATCACGGGCCCCACATCCTTCTTGTTTCATTTGATAGATATTTGTGAATGTCCACTGGGCTCAAGGCTCTGTGATGGGTGAACAAGACAAAGTCCCTGGCCTCTGTCAGCTCCTGGGCTAGTGGGTTGACAGAGAAATAACCATCTGTTGACAGCTGAGTGGGATTGGGGCTGGGAGAGGGGAAATACAGGGCGTTTTAGGAGCTTGGAGAAGGCTTCCTGGGAGAAGTCCTATCTCAGCTGAGTCATGCAGGGTGAATGAGAGGTGAAAGTCTTGCCAAGGGCCATGGCAGTCCCAAACTACAGGCACCCATCACTATACCCGGCTAATTTTTATTTTTAGTAGAGATGGGGTTTCACCCCGGTGGCCAGGCTGGTCTCGAACTGCTGACCTCAAGTGATCCACCCGCCTCAGCCTCCCGAAGCAGGGATGACAGGCGTGAGCCACTGTGCCCAGCGTGATTGTAAATGTTAATCATGTCCACAAATATCTTCCCAGCAACAACTAGAGTAGTATTTGACCGAAAGGGACCAGGCACCAAGCCTGGCCGAGTTGACCGATAAAACCATCACAGTGAGGGATTGGTACCCAGAGGCATCACCTCTCATGCTGAAGGTCTGACTGGTAAACTGTCTGGGTTTCCTGTCTCCAGTAGTCCTTCTCTTTCTTCAGTAGCTGCATGACATGATGCAGGAAACTTGAGGCTGTGGTGTTTCATGCAGAGATTTTTGATACAAGGTCTTTTACCTGGGGGCAAGTGCCTGTTGAAGAAATGACATTGGTGAGATGATGAAGGAAGGGAAGTCACATGTATTGCTGCAGCTGCTCCCCTCCACACACACAACGGACTTCTCTAGGCCTCACTGTCCTTAATGGCTCTGTCAGGGATCATGAGCAACTCCATGGGTGTGGTTTGAGAATCTCTGGATGAACCTACACATAGGACGGTAAAATGTTTCATTTCACAAAATTGCTGGAGGGAGAAAGAGAGAAAAGAGAGCGATGACTATGCGGGCCGGTTGTCAGTTGATGTCTCCAGAATCTTCCTATTTCTTTTTTTTCTTTTTCTTTTTTTTTTTTTCTTGAGACAGAGTCTTGCTCCGTTGCCCAGACTGGAGTGCAGTGGTGCAATCTCGGCTTACTGCAACCTCCGCCTCCTGGGTTGAAGTGATTCTCCTGCCTCAACCTCTCTATTACCTGGGATTACAGGTGCCCGCCACCACACCCAGCTAATTTTTTTGTATTTTCAGTAGAGATGGCGTTTCGCCTTGTTGGCCAGGCTGGTCTCAAACCCCTGACCTCAGGTGATCTGCCTGCCTCGGCCTCCCAAAGTGCTGGGATTGCAGGCATGAGCCACCACACCCGGCTCACATTTCTTCTCATAAAAGTGTTTGTGGCTGGGAGCAGTGGCTCATGCCTATAATCCCAGCACTCTGGGAGGCTGAGGCATGCAGATCATGTGGAGCTCAGAAGTTGTAGACCAGCCTAAGCAACATGGCAAAACTCCGTCTCTACAAAAAATACAAAAATTAGCCGGGCATGGTGGCTCACGCCTGTAGCGCAAGCTGCTCAGGCGTCTGAGACTGGAGGATCCCTTGAGCCCAGGAAGCAGAGGTTTCAATGAGCCAAGATTTTGCCACTGCACACCAGACTGGGTAACAGAGCGAGTCCCTGCCTCAAACAAACAAAACAACAAAAGAAACATGGGGGGTGGGGGTTGTAAGGTCTTTTCTCTCTCTAAGAATTGGCTTTCTACATGTAGAAATAGATCCTGAGAGAGTCCTTGTGACACAGAGAATTGGCTGGGAGATAATTGGGTTAAGATCATTTTCCAAACGTTTCACACATAACTGTTTGTGTCAGATAGTGGTGGCCCAAAGGATGTCAGGGAACTAACTCGTAGGAAAGATAGATTGCAATTTCTGAAAAGTTAAGAACTCTTTCTGGGATGTGTGTGTGTGTGTTTATATGTGTTTGTGTTCAGTACATATTCAAACTGTTGCTGATAGGGTTCTGTCTTTCTTGCCCCAGTGTGTGCTGATAGCCACGATTTGGTGAATAAACATTCAAAGGACCAGTATCCTCTGAAGAAAACTAGTGAATTCTTGGTTTCCACGTTTGTGAAAAGAATAGAGCCTGGGAGGCTGATCTAAAGTTTCCATTTAGCATTTAATGTCAATTTTTGGTTGCACTCATCCAAGATGTATTTATCAAAACAATACAGAGAGATACCCTTATCGCAAAATATGCCATTGGGTTTTTTCACTTAACCTACAGCAAGATTGACTTTTTTCCCTCAGGAGTACAGTTCTGTGAGCTTTGACACGGGCATCCATTCTTGTCACCACCACCACAGTCGGGATCCAGAACAGTCCCATCACCCCAGGACACTCCCTGGAACTGCCCCGTTGCGGTTACCCCTTCTTCATCCATCATCCCTGGTGTAAAGTGATCTGTTTCCTTCCCTCTAGTTTTGTCTTGGGGAAAGTGTTATGTCAATGACACCATACAGTTTGTGGCCTTGTGAGATGTTCCTTCTTTTGGCCCAGTGAACATCTCGGATGAGTGTCAGATGCCTCTGTCATAGGCTGTTGTTTTTTCATGAAGGCAGTTTCACTGTGTGGAAGACCACAGGTGTTCAGCCATCCTTCTACTGAATGACATTTTCCTCTGTCCAGTGTGGGGCAGTTTCGCATCGAGCTGCTTTTACAATTCAGTGCGGGCTTTTTTGTGAACCTAAGTTTTCATTTCTCTAGGGTAGATACCCAGGAGTGGGATGGCTGGGTCCTATGGTAAACATCTGTTTGACTTACAAGAAACTGCCAAACTGCTTCTCAAAGTTGCTGTGCTATTTCGCCCTCCCAGCTGCAAAGTGTGAGAGTTCCAGTCACCCAACATGTTCTCCTCGCTTGGCCTTGCCAGTCTCCATGGTGTTAATTTGCATTCCCCTAATGCTGAATGATGTTAAATATGGCTTCTTGCGCTCCCATTCAAGTCTTTCCCCCATTTTCTAGTTGGGGTGTTGATTTCCTTATTGTGGAGTTTTGAAAACACGCCATGTATTTTGGATCTAAGATCTGTCAGGTCGGTGATTCTCAAACATTTCCTCCTAGTGGTGCAGCTTTGATTTTCATTCTCTGAACACACTGGCTCTTACACAGCCAAAGTTGTGTTGTATTATGTTGTGTTGTGTTGTGTTGTGTTGTGTTGTGTTGTGTTGTGTTGTGTTGTGTTGTGTTCTGTTCTGTTTATTTAGAGACAGGGGCTTGCTATGTCGCCCAGACTGGAGGGCAGTGGCTCTATCTCGGCTCACTGCAGCCTCTGCCTCCTGGGTTGAGCAATTCTCCTGCCTCAGCCTCCCCAGTAGCTGGGGACTACAGGTATGTGCCACCATGCCAGCTAATTTTTGTATCTTTTGGTAGAGACGGGGTTTCACCATGTTGGCCAGGCTGGTCTCCAACAACTGAACTCTAGTGGTCTGCCCACCTTGGCCTCCCGAAGTGTTGGGATTACAGGCAGGAGCCACCACGCCCGGCCAGAGCCAGAGTTTTAAATTTTGCGAAACTCCTATTCATCCATCTTTCCTTTCCGTGGATCATGCATCTCAGGTCATGTCCTAGCCTCCCCTCACAAAGATGTCCTCCTACGGTTTCTACCAAAAGTCATAGTATTGAACTTTGGCGTGTAGGTCTCTGAACCCTTTTTCCTTAATTGCGTGTAAAGGTTGAGGTTGAGGTGCATCTTTTTGCATAAGGATAGGCCACCTCATGTATTGAAAAGCTTATCCCTTCTCCATTGGATTCACTCTCACACCCATGTCAAAACTCATTGGACACATTTCTATGGATGGATTCGTGGACTCTATTTTATTCCATGGATCTACTCGTCTACCCCTGTAAGCCAGCAATCTCGATTATTACAGCTTTAGAGCAAATCTGAAAATCTGGTAACATCATCTCTCTAAAATCCCTTCTGCTTTTTGAAACATCAGATATTCCACGTGAATTGTAGAATCTGCTTGTTTATGCATGCAAATGTCCCTCAAGGATTCTGATTGGCAGGCACTGCATTCATTCTACAGATCAAGTTGGGGACAATGGACTGTTAACTTTTTTGGGTCTTTAAATATGGGAACACATTGTTTCTCTCCATTTAACTAAATCTTCTTTGATTTTTTCATTACCGTTTAATAGTTTTGGGCATACAGACCCCGTCCACGTATTTTAGCTTTATACATAACCATTTCATTGTGTTTGTAGCTTCTGTAGAACAGTATTATTTCTTAAATTTAGGTTTCCGGTTACTCATAGGATTGTTTTCCGTGTGTTGAGTTTCTCTCCTGTATCGCTGGTAAGCTCTCATTAATGAGCACTAAGCTCTTATTAGCTCTGAGAGTCTGGGGGAGATACATTGGTTGTTTCACGTAGACGATCACAGGACCTATGAAAAGGAGTACTTTGGTTTCTTGCTTTCTCCGGCGTGTGCCGTGACTCTTCTGGCATTATAGCACTGACTAGGCCTCAGCGTGACGTTGAATAGCTGTGGTGAGAGTGGGCGTCCTTGCCTGGTTCGCATCCTTCGGCAGAAAGCATCCAGTCGTTGACCATTAAGTGGCTTGTTAGTTGTAGGTCTGACTGTACACACCCTTTTTCAGGTTGAGGAAGTTGTCTTGTGTTCCTAGTGTGCTAGAGCTTTTATATCACCAGTGGACTTTGAATCTTATCAAATGGTTTTTCTGCATAGCTTGATGTGATCCTGTCATTTTTGTTCTTCATCTGATCTCTCAATCTGTGGGTTACATTGATTGATTTTCAGGTGTGGGAAGAACAACCCTTGCCTTCCCGCTATAAAACCCACTTGATCGTGGCTTATTCTTCTTCTCACATATTGCTGAATTCAAACTGCTAGGTTTTGTTGAATACTTTGGTGCCTGTATTAGGAAAGAATACTGGTCTGTCCTTTTCTTGGTATCCCTGTGGTGCTGGCCTCATAAAATCAGTGGGGCGCATTCCCTCTGCTTTGTTTCCTAGAAGAAGTTGTGTAAGTTGGTGATATTTCTTCATTAAACGTTTGGTAGACTTGGCCAGTGAAACTGTCTTGGCCCAGAGATCTTTTTGCAAATGTGTCTGCCTGTGAACTCAGCTTCTTTAAAACATATAGGACTGTGCACACAGTTCAGTGTTTGAAATCCATCCTGTGTGAGTTTCTGTAGCTCGTGGTTTTCAAGTATGTGCTACATTTCCTGTGACCTGTGGAATGTGAATCCGTAGAGTTGCGTGTATTCTCACCATATTGACCCTTTTATGTTTTCCGGGTCTGGAGTGAAATCTCTTCTTGCATTCCTGATATTGGTAACTTGTTTCTTTGCCCTCTTTTTTCCCAGCCAGTCCTGCCACGGGTGTATCAATTTCATTGATCACTTCAAAGAACCAGCTTTTTTTCTGGATTAATTGAATTCATCTATGTGTTTTTCTGTTTGAAGTCTCCTGGGGGTTTATGCTTCTGTTGTTTAGCAAAATAAATTCTTATCCACACTAGGAATTTGGAAACGATTTCCATAGGCATGAGCAGCCTTTTCGACTAGATGCAAACCCAGTGGTCAGGAAGGCGAACATACAAAAGGGTGTGTCCCCATGGTGCAAACGCTTACAGTTGAGTAAAAGTCTCCCTTGTGACTGGATGAAAATGAACGCTCATGGGCAGAGCACCTGTGAGTCACACATTGATTATTCTACAAATGATGCTTGGGAAGGGGCTGGAAAATGTCAGCAGGCAATTGACATCGTCGAACTGCATCGCATCCTTTTGCACCCCGTGTCACGTGGATGCATTAATCGGTATCATTTCTAAATCCTTTATTAGATGACATTAATATTCTAAGCTGGTGAGATGTGTGATCTCACGTCATCCTCAGAAGAAGCCTAGGACAGGGTCTCTCTATAATCCCCATTCTACACACAGGAAGTGGAGGGACAGAGAGGTTGAGTAAGATGAATAATTCTGTGTTTTCTTGTCTTATCACCTTGCGTTGCAGTCTGGGTTCTGCCCGCACACATTCCTCGCTACCTTCTTGGTGTCTGAGAACCTCCAGCTTCACCTCCTTTTCTGGACCTGGCGGAGCTTCCAGCTGGGACCAGACCTCCATGGATCCACTCCAGAAACAGAATCCAGCATCGCCTTCCAAATCTTCCCCGATGACAGCTGCAGAGACTTCCCAGGAAGGTCCAGCGCCCTCTCAGCCTTCATACTCAGAACAGCCGATGATGGGCCTCAGTAACCTGAGCCCCGGTCCTGGCCCCAGCCAGGCCGTGCCTCTCCCAGAGGGGCTGCTCCGCCAGCGGTACAGAGAGGAGAAGACGCTGGAAGAGCGGCGGTGGGAGAGGCTGGAGTTCCTTCAGAGGAAGAAAGCATTCCTGCGGCATGTGAGGAGGAGACACCGCGATCACATGGCCCCCTATGCTGTTGGGAGGGAAGCCAGAATCTCCCCGTTAGGTGACAGAAGTCAGAATCGATTCCGATGTGAATGTCGATACTGCCAGAGCCACAGGCCGAATCTTTCTGGGATCCCTGGGGAGAGTAACAGGGCCCCACATCCCTCCTCCTGGGAGACGCTGGTGCAGGGCCTCAGTGGCTTGACTCTCAGCCTAGGCACCAACCAGCCCGGGCCTCTGCCTGAAGCGGCACTCCAACCACAGGAGACAGAGGAGAAGCGCCAGCGAGAGAGGCAGCAGGAGAGCAAAATAATGTTTCAGAGGCTGCTCAAGCAGTGGTTAGAGGAAAACTGAGACGTGCACCCACGTGGGATGGAGACCCGAAGGGACTCAGACGGAGCCGCCGTGTTGGCAGCGCCTGGGTGTGGGCCCATTTTGGGGACCAAACAGCAAGCTGCGGTCGGATGAGTGCCAGGACCTGTGTACCGGGACACGTGGGAATCCTCCCAGCGTGATGCTTGACCGACCCGAGGAAGGTCCTCATCTTTCGTGCCTGTCATTCTTGGATGGCTGTGAGGCATTCCTTGGCAAGGGACGCTGCGTACCAGCGGTCCTCGCCACGTCTCACATGGCTCCTGTGATGCATGTTGTTGCTTTCCCACCCGGGATCTCCATCTCTCGTCCCTTCCTGCTGTCAGTAAGAGATCACATGTCTGTGTAGTGTGAATGCCTTGTCGCTGTCCTGTGCTTTTGCACCATTGAGTTGACTGCCTCTGAGAAGCAGCACTAGGCCTGTTGAAATGCAATGTGCTGCCTTGAGATCCAGTTTCAAGAATGGGCAGGTAAACGCAGTGTGGGAAAGGAATGTGGAATGAGAACTTGGTGGTTCACCGCTATACTATTTGTGTAAATGTTTATGTATGTGATAAGCTACATGTATGTAAATGTTGCAATACCCCTAACAGTCGAGTAGTAGTCTCCCTTACAGGAATTTTTGACGGGGTTCCTCATCATCAATACCAAATAAATACATGTAGGAATGGAAAATGGGTGTAGAATTCAGGTTTGTTCCTCAGTATTGGTTTGTTTCTCATTAGATCTGAGCTGGCTACCTTGAAATCTCCCAGCAGGGGATCCGGGTTTATTGAGGGAAGCTCTGCGCTGTGGAGACTGGGAACGGGGGAGGGAGGGCACCAGAGAACACAGCCCAGTCACTGTTTGAGCCCTGCAGCGGGACCAGCATCCAGACCAGCGAGGCAGGGCCATGGCTTCGAAGAGAGGCTTCCTGTGCACAGGAGACGTGGAAGCAGAGTCCGCCGCCCACGGTGAGAGCCCTGCGCATTGGTGCTGGTGCCCTGGCTTAGGGGCTGCGGCGCCATTGCTTGTTGTGTGGTGGGCCCGGGTGGGTGAAACTGAGCAGCAGTTTGCACCTGCTTTGTGAGAACCAGAGCATCCTTGGGTTCTTCCAACATCTTATTGGGATTTAGACATGTGTGTCTTTTAATTTTAGGAGGCACAAATGACTAAATCTACCTGTTTTTTTAACCTCTGCAGAATCCTGAGATGTGAACCCAGCCAGTACCCGTGTGACTCCTCTGAACCGAAAACAAATTCTGCTTTGTGTCGGTCTGTTTTAGGTAGTCCCCAGAGCTGTCTTGCTGCAAAAGTCTACGCATCTCCTGCCGACAGAAGTGGCTTGAAAACAGGTAAGTAAGTGTCTTAGATTCTGATGCTGAGATCTCATGAGAGAGTCGACAGTTGAACTGACCTAGCTCCAGGGGAGAAGGGAAAAAAAAGCAGGGCTATTCCTTCTTGAAACACAAAGGCCTAAATGGAGACCAGTGAATCCGGGAGGGTTTCAAAGGGGTTCGAGGCGTTGCCCTTTGGCTGATGTTTCCTAGGGTTCTGATGGTATTTTCCCCATTTCCACATGTCAGCTGCCTTCCTCCACTCCCACACACCCATCCTCTAGCAACATTTTCAGTTCCGCTTTATGAACTTCGAAAGCAGAACACCAGAGAAGTTAGGGAACTAGCCCACGGTGGCACAGGCAGTAAGAGGTAGAACTAGCACCCGAACCTAGGCAGGCTGGGATCGGAGCTGGCCCCCCTTCAGCAGTTCACCTCTGTGAAGGCTGTGGGTGAAGTGCCTAGAGCCGGGCTTTGGTGCTCATTTCATAGCTGGTAGCACCAAGTCTTGGTGAGATCCATTGCTGAATCCTCCACACAGTGCCGTGGGCCAGGTACAATCATCCCCACCTTGTGGAGAGTTTGTGCAGGTCCTAAAGTGGTGGCCAGAGATGCATGCCTTTGTCTCACTCCCCAACCACTCAAATGCTCTCTGCGGACCTTCTCAGTCAGCTCAGCAAGCACACCAGGTCCGTGCTGCCAGTGACAGTCATCATTTCAGCAATCATCAGGGTTTCCATTTTCTCACCTTGCCTCTCTCCCTTCTGGGCTACATCGACTGTCGTGGTGGGGAGGTGAGGAGGAGTTGCAGAGGTAGCCCCGCTCCGGGGGATTGAGCGATTCATCAGGGAGAGAGATCCGACCCCATCTTAGTCTGTGTCCTTCCACTATATCATGAAATACAACAGGCTGGGTGCTCTGGATTGGATACGGTGTGTTTATCCCCACCAAGAGTCAGGTTGAAGTTGAATCCTCAGTGCTGCAGTGTTGGGAGGTGGGTCCTAGTGGGAGGTGTTTGGGTCATGGTGGGGATCCCTCATGAATGAGTCAGTGTCCTGTGATGCCATCCTGTTGGGCTGAGTTCTTAACTCTCACAGGTATGGATTAGTTCGCAGGAGAGTGGATTGTTCACAAGATTCTGGCCTCCTTGGATTCTCTCTCCCTTCCTTCTTTCCATGTGATCTCGTTGCACACGCCAGCTCCCCTTCCACTTTCCACCATGAGTTGAAGCAGCCCGAGGCCCTCACCAGATGCAGTTGCCCAAAAATGAATGTTTCAGCCACCAGAATTGTGAGCCAGATAAACCAACTTTTTCTTTTTAAAAAATTTATTTATTTTAATTTTTTTTAAGAGACAGGGTGATGCTCTGTTGCCGACGAGAGTGGAGTGGCACGATCATGGCTCACTACAGCCTTGAACTCAGGTGGGATCCTCCCACCTGAGCCTCCCAAGTAGCTCAAGGATGTACTGCCATGCCAGGCTAATTTTTAAATGTTTTGTAGAGATAGTGTCTGGCCGTGTTGCCCAGGCACATCTCAAACTTCAGGCCTGAAGGTGATCCTCCTACCTTGGCCTCCCAGAATGCTGGGATTAACAGGCATGAGCCACCGTGCCTGGCCTCCAATTTTCTTTAGAAATTACTGAGTCTCAGGTATTCTGTTATGGACCAAGACAGCTGGCAATTTGTAATGGAAACAAATTTATTTCTCGTGACCCTGGATGCTGGGAAGTCCAAAACAAAGGTACCAGTATCTGGTATCTGGCAAGAGTCTTCTTGGTGTTTCCTCACGTGGCAAAAGGTGGAAGGACAAGCCGGGGAGAATGTTATGTCCTCACATAGCAGAAGAGGAAAAGAGAGAGCAAACTCACTTCTGCAAGCTCTTTTCATAGCAGCATTCATTCAGTCACGAGGGCTCTGCCGTGATGGCCTAAACACCTGCTGTTATTCCACACCTCCCAACACTGTTGCAGTGGGGATTAATTTCACTGTGAGTTTTGGAGGAAACACAAATATTGAAACGCTAGCAGATACGCATCGTTGTGTCAGAGAACAGGTGGTTGATCCCATGTGGTCCCAGTCTCAGGAGATGAAAGGAGTGAGAAGGATCTGAGTTGGAAAAAGCAGGCATCAGGGGCTTGCTCAGGGAGGTCACAGATGCACAATGCCACAGGGTCGCCAGGAACAGGCATGGAAGATGGGTGGGTGGAGGTAACTGAGGCACTCGGCACACCCTCCACATCCTCACCTCCAGGTCTTTGTCCCTGTACCTGTGTATGGGGGGTGGATGGGACTTGGGGGTCGTGTCTGAGACACCATAGTATCCCAAGTTATAGACTAGGATCTGCAGTCCCGTGATGTCCACAGGTGTCCAGCATGCGACATTTTAGAGTAGAGACCAAACCAAAGGCACCAGCAGGCTAGAGAGGATTGGGACAGAGAAAGGTGCAAATGCAGTGATCACGTGGGACATCTGAGTAGACCCGGAGAATGTAAGGAAATAGAAAGACTACATTAAAAATCTTCCCACTAGGGACAGTCTAGGCTCCACTGCCTCATTGGTGAAGTCTATCCAACATTTACAAAATACATAATACCAACCCTTCACAGATTCTTTCAGACTACAGAGGAGGGAACATTTCCCAACTTATCCTTTGAAAATTGTATTTTACCCTGCTACTAAAGGCAGATAGAAGCTGGGCGTGGTGGCTCACGCCTGGAATCCCAACATGTTGGGAGTCTGAGGTGGGCGGACCACCTGAGGTCAGGAGTTTGTGACCAGCCTGGCCAACATGGTGAAACCCCGACTCTACTAAAAATACAAAAATTAGCTGAGTATACTGGTGGGCACCTGTATTCCCAGCTACTCGGGAGGCGGAGGCAGGAGAATTGCATGAACCTGGGAGGCAGAGGTTGCAGTGAGCTCAGATCGCACCACTGCACTCCAGCCTGGGTGACAGAGCAAGACTTGTCTCAAAAACAATAATAAAATAGTAATAATAATAATAGTGCCAGAGACAGCAGAAGAATACCATAAACCAATATCCATCATGAATATGCGTGCAAAAATCCCCAACAAAATATTAACAAACCCCAATCCAGCGACACATACAGTGGGTCATGCAACATGACCAAGTGACATTTATTCTAGGAATGCAAGATTGGCTTAACATTCAAATTTCAGTTAAGGTAATCCACCCTGTTAATAGAGGACAGGAACTATATCATCATCTTCATAGACAGAGAAAAGTATTTGACAATATCTGACACCCATTAGTGATAAAATCATGTCTACACAAAGACATGTGCTCAGATGTTCACTGCAGCATTTTGCAGGAAGGCCCCAGATGGAAACAAGCCAAGTGTCTACCAACCAGTAAAGGGATAAAGAAGTGGTATATCCGTACAGCCGAATGTTACTGAGCCGTGACAAAGAACACACTGCTGATGCACGTTTGAGCCTCCAAGACATTATGCTAATTGACAGATGTCAGACACAGAAGACCACTTATTGCACAAGTCAGTTTATAGGAAATGCCCAGAGAGGCAGCTCTAAAGGAGCTTACTAGTTGCCTGGGTGGGCCTGGAGGTAAAGTAATGGGGATTGACTGCTGCTAGTGGGTACCAGCGATCTTTCTGGGGTGATGGAAGTATTCTGAAACTGGATAGTGGTGAGGGCTGCAAAACTGTGTGAATTTACTAAAACTCCCTGTGTTATTCCCTTTAGGTACGTGAAGTTTGTGGCAAGCAAATTATACCTTAGTAAAGCCATTTAAAAAATGTAGTGCAAGTGTGACCGTAAGTCACGGAGGAAAGAGTATGCAGTCATTTTTTTCTACAACAGTAAGCAACATCCCCTCTCTTTCCCTGTTCCGCGTCCTGCCTACATGTCCTGCCTGGTCGCCTGGCCCCTCCACGTGCACTTGATGCTCCAGCCAGATAGACTGTGCACACCTGGGCAGAGGGAGTGCTGGTGAGTGCACATGTCTACGTGTGTGTCTGTGTGCGGTGTGCGCGCGTTCCTGCGCAGGCACCCTGTGGGTGCATGCACTAGTGACTGTCAATCCTCTGTCTGTGGGCTGGCTCCCATAATCCGTGCTACGTCCTGAATTCCACTGCCGGTTTTTCTGTTCACCAATCTCAAGGACCTGGCTTCAGTTTCCCTGGTAACCAGCCTCAGCCCTTAGCTTCGACCTCTGAGCACAGGAAGATAGCCAGAGTGGGGAGGGGTGGTGTCTCACCCACAGGGCCCCTGCCGGAGCTGAGCACCCCAATGGGATGAGTGGCAGCACGGTTACCAAGACAACAGAATGCTCGACCCCTTTCCACCTGCAAGGCTCTTCTCCCTCTCCTGGGCCTGCCGAGCATCAGGTCGGAAAGGGAAAGCTGTGGCATAACCACCCTCCTAAGTCCTTGAAATTGCTCTAGACGTGGCTGTAGAATAAATATGTCAAAAGATGCTCTTGAAAGAGAAGGCAACCCCTACTTTTTTTTTTCCAATTCATTAACTACAAACAAGGCTATGAAGTCCAAGGTTATATTTAAAAATCAGGGCAGGTGAAAGGGAGTGTGTGCTTATGTCTCTCAGCGTCAGCTGTGCATCAGGTCTCTCGTGGAGCATTTGTCCAAGAGCAGATGCCGGACCCCATCCCCAGAGAGTCTGACTTAGCAGGTCTGGAATGTGGCCCCAGCATGAGTATCATTTTATAACTCCTCTTATGAAAGACGAGGTGGCAGCTGCAGAAACGGAACCATCCTCATAGGAAGTAAAGCATATCTGAAACACAAGGTCCCTCGCCAAAGGGAAAGCAGGACGTCTTTGCTCCCTGCTATGCTGGCAGTTTCTAGGGCTAATAGATTTCCCGGGCTGAGGAAAGGTCAAAAACATTCAAAGTAATGTGAGTGCGTGTTTTACAGCTGACACTGTGCTCACCTTCTTCTATATTCCTGAAATCAAAATTTTCACGTTAACATGCTGCATTTGCCAGTGAAATTTATTGTTGTTTCTGGTGAGGGTCTCCTATGCTCGAGTTATTTTCTTTTTTTTTCTTTTTTTTAACTTTCCACACACCCTCTTTTTTATTACTATTATTATTATTATGATTATTATTTGTGTGTGTGTGTGTGGTAAGAACATTTAGCCAGAGATCTACTCTTTTAGTAAATTTGAAGTATACAATACAGTGTTTTTAGCTATAGGCATTATGCCATGTAGTAGATCTCTAGAACTTCTTTATCTTGCATAACTGAAACTTTGCAACTTTGACCATCAACCCTCCACTCCCTGCCCCAACCAGCCCCTGGCAACCACCATTCTACTCTCTGTTTATATAAGTTTAACTATTTTAGATTCCACATATAAGTGAGGTCACACAGTCTGTGTCTGGCATATTCACTTAGCATAATGTTCTCAAGGTCCATCCACGTGGTCACAAATGTCAGAATTTCCTTCTTTTTAAGGCTGAATAATATTCCATTGTATTTATCTACCACATTTTCTTTATTCATCCATCAATGAACACTTAGGTTGTTTTATATCTTGGTTATTATGAATAGTGCTGCAAAGAACATGGGGAGTATCTGGACTATAAATACCCAGAAGTGAGATTACTGGATCATATGGTAGTTATTTTCAAGGTGAGTAAAACACTGCATAGATACGTTCACGAGACATTGCACAGTCATTCCTTGAATCTAGAGATGGCTCAGATTTGTATTAGCCGATGTGGATGAATCAGCTCCCAGGCTTACTTATTGTGTTGAGATGCATTTTTCACATGTTATTATAATTAGTGATATCAGATGAATCCTTCTGCTTAAAGGGCCATAGAGGACTAGGAAATGTACGATGAAAAATACAATTCAGCAGTCCCTTGTTTCATGTGCACCCGTGGAGACCCACCTCCGCAAACTTCTCTTTTTTTTCTTCAGCTATTTCTTCTGAATATTAACCTCTGTGTCTCTAAATGATGGGCTCCTACTGCCATGTCCCGATTTAGGGATTTGGAGGTTATCTGTTGAGTTCTCGGAGGAGATGAGCATTTCGGTCTCTGAGATATATTACAGGGCCCGGGTCTGCTCTTTGGCCTTCCCTGTGGGGGCCACCCCAGCCAGGGTCTGGGCCTCCACTCGGGTGCCTGTAGAGAGCCTCTGCCAATACGAAGCCTTCACGGGAGACTCTTTGCTCATCTGTGGCAATGTGGAGGTCATGGTTGGCTTTTTCCAGAGCCTTGCAGCAGAGTCACGGGGTGATCTGCAGCCAACCTGGCAGTATTCCTAGGTTCTGGGGTTCAGGAACTGAGTGGATGGCGGTGCCAACCCATGAGACAAGGGACACAGTTGGGGGTCACCCGCTGATTTGTTGGGCTTGTGGGATATCTGAGTGGACATGCTCCTGAAACCATGCCCTGTGGGGGCTCTGGGGCTCAGCTGGGATTTTCCTGGTGGAGTTCGTGATGCAGGAATCCATCAGCACACAAGCGGAGAAGGACGGAACCAAGTCTGGGTGGCCATGTGGGCACCCAGGGTCACCTACAGAATGAGGAGTGTCCAGGGCAAAGGTCGCAAGAGGGAGGAGGAGTCCCGCTGGGGGAGCACAGAGCAGTCTTGTGATGAGAGTGGTGGACCTATGGGGCTTGGAGTTGGGGTGATGGAAGGGGCTGGGCACTTGGTCTGGAGATTCACACCGAATGCCTGGTGTGAAGAGGTTTCTTTGTTTGGGACCATAGAAGCACGAGGAGCCATCAGAAGCCAGAAGAGGTTGTTCGTGTCTGTGGCCCTGGCCAGGATGGATTTCCAGCCTCTGTAAACCTAAGCCCTATCGTGAGAGTGGCCTCAAAGTGTTATCCCTCGTGGTGAGGAGGCTGTGCTTTTGGGCCCTTCAAGGGAGGATCAGAGAGACTTAGCCACAGGGTGACACAACAGAACTCCCCTGGGAGTTCTCCATGGGAACTGCGAGGGGCCCCGTGTTCCAGTATTCTTTGCAAATGCAAGGAGAGCCCCGAGTCTGGAGGTTCAGATATCTTGCAGCGAGCCACCTGTACCAGGCCGCCATAAATAATGGTGGGGTATGTTCCCCAGTTGAAGGAGCAGGGTGCAATGCAAGAAAGATTCCGGCCATCACTACCTGGCCACAGCCCAGGTGCCATCGGGAACTGAAGGTCTTTGTCAGGGAAACCCGTCATTGCAAAGCTCCTTAAACTCTCTGTGGGCGGTGGGGGGGGGTGGGGGGGGGGCGGTCTCCGGGTGTCTACCTGGGCGGTACCCCCTGTAAGAAAAGGGGACCACATGGGGCATGAATGTGACAAGAGGAGAAGCATGCCCTTCCTCCAAATTGACCCCTTTAGAGATCCCAGGATGAGACACAAGGGCCCCGGGGGCCTCTCTGGGTCTGGTTCCTGGTGTGCATTTGCCAGACTCTTCGGCCTCAGAGCGCTGCTGGGGCGTGAAGAAGTGCTGTAGAAGTCATGATTTTCTCAGCGTCAAGAGCCCAGTCAGGATCTGGAAGTGGTGGCGTGGCCTCGGAGTTCCAGGTACTCGAGAGGCTGAGGTGGGAGGATGGCTTGAGCCGAGTTCAAGGCTGTAGTGATCTATGTTTGCACCACTGCACTCCATCCTGGGTGACAGAGCAAGACCTTATATCAAAAAAAAAACCCACAAAACCGAATCAGGCAATGCGTATATAAATGTTTTCTAAATCTTACAGCTCCATGTGAAGTAAGAGTGCTATTACTGATTTTGTTTTTGCTGCCTAACTGTGGCGGCTGCATCTATTAGTAACCGAGTTTTACTATTAAATGAAAACACTCAACGGGGCCCAAGACAGCTGACTCGCCCCGGGGTGGAGAAGCGAGACCTGCCCAAAGGGCCATGCCAGTGCACTAGGGCGCGTGGCGTCTGTGAGAAATGAGGAGGTTCTGCCTTGGAGAATGAGTTTCTGCCAGGATACAACGATGGGAGACAATTCTTGGGTCTGTCAGGAGCCACTGAAGTTCTCCCCTGTACCTGTCAACTCTTGGGAGGAAACTGGCATTATGTACATTTGAAAGAAATAAGAAGGAAAAAAGCCCTCCTTCTTTTAATAAGAAATTCTGGCTTGCTGCATTTCCTCCAGGCGTCATTCTCTGGCTGTAGAAACATTTTTTCACTCCACCCTCCAGGGCTCAGGCCCTGGGAAGTGGGGTCTATCTTAATAAAGAACACTGGAGCCCGGCGTGGCTGGGGATGTCAATGATGGCCCTCAAGGAGGCCCTGCTCACCTCGGTGACACTCTCATTGGCTGCTCCACTCTCTGTGTGTGTCTGGTTTTCTCCTCTTTCTGTGCTCTGTTTGGGGGGGGGGGGTCTATTTATGGGGCGTTAATATCATCTCAGATGATTAAAGAAGAGGTGGCAGCCATGTACACTGGTACACACCTGTAATCCCAATCATTTGGGAGGCTGAGGCCGGAGGATGCTTGAGCCCAGGAGTTGGAGACCAGCCTGGGCAACGTAATGAGACCTCATCTCTACAATGAATAAAAACATTAGCCGGCTGTGGTCGTGCAAGATTGTACTCCCAGCTACTGGGGTGGTTGAGGTGGGAGGATCTCTTGAGCCCAGGAGTTTGAGGCTGCAGTGAGCTACAGTCATGCTAACTATACTCCATCCTAGGTGACAGAAAAAAAGAAAAAGAGAAAGAAAAGAAGGGGGGAAAAAAAACCCTTCTTTTTATAAGAATCTTTGGCTTACTGCTTTTTCTCTAGGCGTCCTTTCCTGGCTCTGGACACATTTTTTGACTCCAAGCTCCATGGCTCAGGCCCTGGGAAATGGGGTCTGTCTTAATAAAGGACAGTAAAGCCTGGCCTTGCATGGGGAGGGGAACGACAGCTTCTCTATTCTGTGTGTCTGTCAGATTCTCTGCTCTTTCTGTGTCCTGTTTTGGGAGTCTGCTTATGAGGGGTTAAAATTGTCCTGGGTTACAGTAGGGAAGACAAGTATGTCCCATTCCCTTGCTACTGTGGACTGATAAGACAGTGTGCAGAGGAGGAGTCGCAGGGAATGGTATGCAGAGAGCACAAACTCACTCAAGCCCCTCACACCCCACAAGCACGCTGGTTTATTTATTCTCTCTGACTGATTTGACATTTGTCTTGCTTGTCCACCCTCTGGACTGGATAGTAAGGGGAAACAAACGCACTGGATTTTCGTCCAATCTGGTGTCATCTGATGCTGTCATGTAACCGGTCCATTTGTATAAATGCTCAGTCTGTTTTGGCGAAAATGATCAGTCTCTTGGATTGCCACCCCACCTCCCTACTCTTGTCCAAGATGGGGAAGGGGCATATATGGCTTTTGAGTCTCCATGGTGATGTGGGAAGGGGCCTATGACATTGTATGTTGACTGCAGTGTCCTCGGTGGTTTCTGAGGGAAGGCTCACTCTTGTCCCCAGGTCCTGCTGGCGACGCTGCCCTGCTCACCCATGTGTGAGGCTGGCATAACTTGCATTTTTGTCTCTCTCTCATCTTGATCAGGACCTTGTGCTCCCTGGCTGACTTGACCTCAGCCCACCTGTGCTGGCATCTGCGGACCCTTCTGAGTCTGGGCCTCATGCTCTCCCCGACCCCTGACCAGTGCTGTCCACTCCACAGCCTCAGCTGCAGGGTCTCCTAGCTCCTATCTGGCTTATGCTTGCTTCATGGTAGCACCGCTGGGTTTTGAATCAGCCACTTCCACATTCCCCTCTCAGAGAATGTAGAGCACTGAGGTCTCCCAAAACAGCAGGAACCAAGATCAGCTCTACAAAGTGAAATTCCTCAACTCCAGACATCCCTCTGCCCAAAGAGGCTACTGGGCCATTCTGCAAAACGAGCTCCAAATTTGCATGAGGTAAAACCCTCTTTTATTCGAAGCTTCTCTCCACTCCCTTGTCACACCTTCCTCCTCTGAGATTCCTCCTCTGAGATTCCTGCCTCTGGGGACCTCCTACCCCCTGTGACCAGAACAGGACACTTTCTTTGGCTTGTCTTTCATGTTCACCTCAGACTTGCCCTGTTATATCCAGGTCAAGAAGGTCACAGTTGGGAATTTGTACTTGGTTCAGAACAACGGTAGAATATGTTTCCAAGGGCCTGAGCCATGGAGCTTGGATTCAAAAAATGTGTCCAGAGCCAGGAAAGGACGCCTAGGGAAAAAGCAGTAAGCCAAAGGTTTACTGCTTCTTACTTATAAGAAGAAGGGGAGATTTTTCCCTCTTGTTTCTCTCTCTCTCTCTCTCTCTTTTTTTTTTTTTTTTTTTTTTGAGACACCCTCTCGTTCTGTCACCAAGGCTGGACTATAGTGGCACGATCATAGCTCACTGCAGCCTCAAAATCCTGGTTTCAAGAGATCCTCCCACCTCAGCCACCCCAAAATACAGATTAGGGACAAAAGCTCTATTGAAGGGAGTTGAGGAGGCCGTGGCCTCAGAACTCCAGGCAGCTTTTGTTGAAGGGCAGCACATTCTGTGCCAGCAGCTGCTGAAGGACATGTGGGGAGAGGGTGGGTTTTTCCTCCTTTGCTTGTGGAGTGCTCCAACGTAGAGGGGGCAGTTGATGACTTTGAAGGGAGAAGGGATCATTGCAGGAGCAAAGCCCCTGAGAAGGTGGGAGGTATGGGATCCTGAGCTGAGGTGAGGAGCTGGCTTCAGTTAGGAGCACTGTATGCAGAAGGGCGGCAGAGAATGCCAGGGCAGGCACGGGTAGACCGGGCTTGGGAAGCTCTAAGAGTTCCCAGTGGATTGCTTCTGTCTTCTCGATGAATCCTTAGGGTAGGCCACTGAAATGGAAGAGGGTTCCTAGCATACTTGGGGAGTATGTTAGCAATGGATGTAGGATGACAGTGAAAGTGAGAAGCAATCTCTCTTGGTCATGGAGAAAGGTACAACAGTAAGTAAGGCATTTTTTTCTCATCAGTGCTCAGCTCCTGAAAGGCCGGGCGCCCATCCTTTACTGCACATCGTGGAGGGGCGCGGTCTTTCCTGAGGCCCAGGGCATGAAGGTGGGCAGGAGGAGATCCCTGAAGACATAGGGGTTCTGGCGGTGGCTTGGTCAGCCCCGGGGGGGGGGGGGGGGCGTTGAGATCGCCAGAGAGGATTTATAGAGTAAGGGCTGCGGGGGTACGGGGTGTGTGTCACGTGGGAAGCGTGTGCAAAGGCTGGCTTGGGCACTTTGGGAGGCCGACGCGGGGGGATCACAAGGTTAGGAGTTCGATACCAGCCTGGCCAATATGGTGAAACCTCGCCTCTACTAAAAATACAAAAATCAGCCGGGCATGGTGGCGGGTGCCTGTTATCCCAGCTATGCGTGAGGCTGAGGCAACAGAATCGCTTGAACCTGGGAGGCGGAGGTTGCAGTGAGCCGAGATCGCGCCACTGCACGCCAGCCTGGGCGAGAGAGCGAGACTCCGTCTCAAAAAAAAAAAAAAAAAAGCCTGGCTTGGTAGGAGGAGAATGGCCTGGGGACTGACACAAGTCTCGAACGTGGCGCGGCTGGGGCAGTCGCGTCCCTCAGCCGTCAGCTCCCAACAGCAGGGAAGGAAGCCCTGGCGGACCCCGGGAAGGAGACAGGAGCCAACCTCCTTGGGCCCCGAAGTGCAGGCCCTGAGCCCGTTAATCTT
The DNA here is from genome assembly GCF_028885625.2 of Pongo pygmaeus. Classification (NCBI taxonomy): domain Eukaryota; kingdom Metazoa; phylum Chordata; class Mammalia; order Primates; family Hominidae; genus Pongo; species Pongo pygmaeus. The sequence continues at coordinate 53,473,761 of NC_072396.2, read as the reverse complement.
ACGCCAGGAACGCCCCACGGGTTGCGTGTTCTGGAGCTACAGGAACTTCCTGCGCGGTTGCTGTGGTTGCGAGGGCGTGAAAAGTGGGGGTTACCGGCTCCGCAAGCACTTCCTGCTCGGCTGCTGTGGTTGCGGTAACGGGACTAGCGCGGTTGCTATGGTTGCGAGGGCGTGACGGGGGGGATTCCGGCGCCGCAGGGACTTCTTGCGTGGTTGCTGTGATTGCGAGGGCGGGATTAGGGGAAGTTTTGTGCAGTGGTTGGTCCCTCTTCACTGTTCGCCGGAGCAATTGCGGCCCGTACCATTCCCTTCTCGGGTCGTAGTTCTCCTCCCTTTAGCCTGCCCCAGCCGGGCTGGAGGTCGAAAAGCAGAGGAGAAGATGGAATTTCCTCTGCAGTTGGCGGCGTTCGGTTTTTGCGGCCGGCAGGTGGCAATATTGCGCCATGGAGCCGCCCTGCTCGCCTCCCGCCCCGCCCTTCGCGGGCGAAAAAAGGTCGCCGAACCTTTTCCGAGAGCAGAGGCTTTTTTTGTTTGTTTGTTTCCTTCCCTGGGGTCTGCGCCCGTAGGTCCCAGAGGCTAAGATTCCGCCCTTTGAGGGGCCCCCTCGCTAAAACTCAGAGCCTGTGGACAAAGCCTTTTTGGTTTTTAAATCGGCCTGTCTCCTGCGAGGCTGCCCGCTTCCTTTAGCAACCCTCATTCTGCTGCGCTGAATGCTGTCGTCCTTTTTTTTTTGAGACAGAGTCTCGCTCTGTCACCCAGGCTGGAGTGCAGTGGCGGGATCTCCGCTCACTGCAAGCTCCGCCTCCCAGGTTCATGCCATTCTCCTGCCTCAGCCTCCCGAATAGCTGGGACTACAGGCGCCCGCGACCGCGCCCGGCTAATTTTTTGTATTTTTAGTAGAGACGGGGTTTCATCTGTTAGCCAGGATGGTCTCGATCTGCTGACCTCGTGATCCACCCGCCTCGGCCTCCCAAAGTGCTGGGATTACAGGCGTGAGCCACCGGTCCCGGCCTGGTCTCATCCTTCTTTTCCCCCACGCCGTCCTGGCACCTGTGAACCTTCATCAACGTTTTTTTTTTGGTTTTTTTTTTTTTTTTTTTTTTTTGAGACAGAGTCTCGCTTTGTTGCCCAGGTTGGGGTGCAGTGTTGCGAGGCTCACTGCAAGCTCCGCCACCTGAGTTCAAGCGATTCTCCTGCCTCAGCCTCTTGAGTAGCTGAAATTACAGGCAGATGCCACCACACCCGGCTAATTTTTGTATTTTTAGTACAGACGAGGTTTCACCATGTTGGCCAGGCCAGTCTCCTGACCTCAGGTGATCCGCCCGCCTCAGCCTCCCAAAGTGCTGGGATTACAAGCGTGAGCCACCGCGCCCGGCCCATCAATGTATTCTTTCATTAGGGACTGCGTTCAGCCTCACTGGAGAACATTGGGAGGTGAGATAACGCAGAATAAAGAAAACGAATGTTAGCCACCGTCCCATCACGCAGCGGTGGTCATTCATTATGCTTTGTGATATTTCCTTAAGAAGGTTTTTCATCCATAAAGGTGCATTTTGCACATACTGAGATTCCTACTTCCGTCGCGACTTCAACATCCTTTTTAAACTCAGTTTCACATTTTTGAAAAATTCTTTTTGTAACTTTCATGGTTTTGATTGAAATAATAATGCAAACGTTTTCTGGAACGTTGAAAGTTCCTGTAAAACTTGAGTGCACAATTCATTAACTCGATATCCAAAGACAGCTGTCACTGTGTTATGAGGGCAGGAGCTGTGGTATGTGTGTGTTCCAGTCTTTTGTCCTCAGCACCTGGAAGACTACTTAGAATTTACTAGGTGCCTAATAAACATTGTGAATTAAACTGATATTTACATTTCCAGTCAATTTTCCTTATATATGTAGAGTTAATCTTTTCATAGCCCTGGATTATAATATAGCACCGGTTTTCTACATGATTTTTTTGTTTCACATTTTGTAGTGAGCATTTGCCTTTGTCGTTAACATTTCTTAAATGTTTAATTGTCTTGCATCGGTCAGGTCAATTCACTTACAGAAGATAATTTTACTTGTTTATGATATTCAGGAAAGAATTCAGGGCTTTGCATGTAAAACACTCCTCTCCTTAATTCCATAAAAATCTCACTGAAGCCGGCCAGCACAGTGGCTCACGCCTGTAATCCCAGCACTTTGGGAGGCCGAGGCGGGCAGATCACCTGAGGTTGAGAGTTTGAGACCAGCCTGGCTAACATGTTGAAACCCCGTCTCTACTAAAAATACAGAATTAGCTGGGCGTGGAGGTGCGCGCCTGTAATCCCAGCAACTCTGGAGGCTGAGGCAGGAGAACCGCTTGAACCCAGGAGGTGGAGGTTGTAGTGAGCCAAGATCACACCACTGCACTCCTGCCTGGGCAAGAGTGAGACTCTGCCTCCAAAAATAATAATCTCACTGAAGCTTGAGTAAGTTGTAGCCTAGAATTGCCTTGATAGAGACGGATCTTTTATTCTGTTTTAATCAGCTTTCAATATATTGGCTGTCTTCCATAGGACACTGCCCTAGATCAAATCAATTCATAGAACTGAGATTCTGGATGGCATGCTAAGGTTATCTGGCCCAGTGGTAAGAAGCTACAGTCAGCTTAGCTTGCTGCACTGATATAGTCATGTAATGATGTACTGGGGGCATAAAGAAAAATGCACTAAATATGAACTTAGGGGCCTAATTCCCAACGTGTCATTGGAGTCAGGGACACCATCACTTGACTGGAAGCACCATATGTGAGCCAAGGCTTATCTGACTGCAGTGGTCTTTCTCCATGTCTAGCTAATACTTGTGAAGCTGCTTTAAGCATGCCTCAAATAACTGAAAAAAATCACATACTTCTTTCCAAAAAGGGGGAGGGGGCTCACCGTAAACAGTACTGTACACAAATAATCGGAGTTAATTTATGCAGACAGCTTCTTTACCATAAAGCTGCGGTTTGATTTGGACAAGAAGTTCTTCACTAATATTCACTTCCTCTCACAGGGCCTCATGCAGGGCCTTGGGTCAGGCCTCAAGAGAAGTTCCTTTCTATTAATAGTTCCTGCCCTGCCAGCCTTACCTATTTGACTGAGTCACTTTGCTCCTCTGGGCTTGCAGCAGCATCCAGGGAGGGGTGTGGTGAGAGTGCCCCTGTTCCCAGCACAACAGCTCCTCTTTTTTCTCTTATGCATTGGATTTTTTTTTTTTCAAGAAACATGCTTTTACTTTAACAAAAACTGAAATCCACTGGTCTACATGATTTCTAAGATTTCCTCTGTGCTTAGTCACCCACACATGAAAGGAAGGAAGATTGGACAGAAATGAAGTTATGAAAATGAGTAAGTACAGCCATCCATAGGAGTAGCAGCCACTACCAAGCAATCGCTCTGCTTAGGTCTCCAGCACTGTCAAGTTACTCTACTGGCCCTTGGCTTAATCAAAAGACTATTTGAAGATAAACTTTTATCTTTTGTTAAAGCTAATATATTTTTGCTGCCTCATTAAATAGATTAGCCTGTTTCCTAACTAAATAGTTATATAAGGGCCGGGCACGGTGGCTCATGCCTGTAATCCTAGCAATTTGGGAGGCCGAGGCAGGTGGATCACATGGTCAGGAGTTCAAGACCAGCCTGGCTAAGATGGTGAAACCCTGTCTCAACTAAAACTACAAATAATTAGCCAGGCGCTGTGGCAGGCACCTGTAATCCCAGCTACTTGGGAGGCTGAGGCAGGAGAATCGCTTGAACTCGGGCGGCAGAGGTTGCAGTGAACCGAGATCGCACCACTGCACTCCAGCCTGGGTGACAGAGACTCTGTCTCAAAATAATAATAATAATAATAATAGGCATATAAGAGCATAGACTGTAGCATCACTGAAAACCAAACTCTATAGAAATTTGAGTCCTTTTTTTCAATTTAGTGAGTTTTTCAATATCTTTTCCAAATAGCAAAACACAGTTTTTCCTATATTTGTTTCCCAGTGGCATCTTAGGTTGTATTATTTTGGCACAGACACCCTTTGTTTGTATTTTAAAGATGTAGGGACCCCGTCTCTACAAAAAATTTTTTTAAAATTAGCCAGGTGTGGTTCCAGCTACTCAAGAGGCTGAAGTGGAAGGATTGCTTGAGCCCAGTAGTTTAAGGCTACAGTGAGCTGTGATCATGCCATGGCACTCCAGCTTGGGCAACAGAGTGAGATCTTGTCTCGAAAAAAAAGATATAAAGAAAGTCTTTACTCTCCCTAAAATTATGATTCCAGAGACTGTATTCTTATCTATTTCAAATCATATGGATAAGATTTATTGAGCATATACTATGTGTTGGGTACTATATTGAGTCCTTTACATGTACTATTAGTCTCATTGATCATAGAAATATTTGGAGTTTGTTATTGGTTACTATAATTATTTCTGGTTAACAGATGAGAAAACTGCTGCTTAAAGAGACATCATTGCTCAGGTGTGTGATGCTAAAGATGTTTGTATAATGTGAACCCTATGATGACTCAAGGGACAGATTTCCTCATATTTTTTTCTTTTTTTTTTTTTCTTTTTTTTGAGACAGAGTCTCACTCCATCACCCAGGCTGGAGTGCAGTGGGGTGATCTCAGCTTACTGCAACCTCCGCCTCCTGGGTTCAAGCATTTCTCCTGCCTCAACCTCCCGAGTAGCTGGGATTACAAGCGCACGCTACCACGCCCAGCTAATCTTTTGTATTTTAGTAGAGACGGGGGGCATGAGCCACTGTACCTGGCTTTTTTTTTTTTTTTTTTTTTGAGACAGGGTCTCTATCACCCAGGCTGGAGTGCAGTGGTGCAATAATGGTTCACTGCAGCCTCGACCTCCTGAGCTCAAGAGATCCTCCCACCACAGCGTCCCAAGTAGCTGGAATCATACCTGGCTTTTTTTTTTTTTTTTTGAGACGGAGTCTCGCTCTGTCACCAGGCTGCAGTGCAGTGACACGATCTTGGCTCACTGCAATCTCCGCCTCCCAGGTTCAACCGATTCTACTCCGTCAGCCTCCCGAGTAGTTAGGATTACAGGTGCGTGCCACCATACCCAGCTCATTTTTTCATATTTTTAGTAGAGACAGGTTTTCACCATATTGGCCAGGATAGTCTCGATCTCCTAACCTCGTGATCCACCTGCCTCAGCCTCCCAAAGTGCTGGGATTACAGGTGAGAGCCACCACGCCTGGCCATACCTGGCTAATTTTTAAAAATTAAAAACAAATCCCAGCACTTTGGGAGGCCAAGGTGGGAGGATCACTTGAGGTCAGGAGTTCGAGACCATCTGGGCCAAGATGGTGAAACCCCGTATCTACTAAAAATACAAAAATTGGCCAGGCATAGTGGCACGTGCCTGTAGTCCCAGCTACTCCGGAGGCTGAGGCGTGAGATTCGCTTGAACCCAGGAGACAGAGGTTGCAGTGAGCCGAGATTGCACCACTGCACTCCAGCCTGGGCAACAGAGTGAGACCCTATCTCAAAATAAATAAATTATTTTTCCAGTCCCTTCTCTTAGACAAGATGAACTCCTTTCATTGCCAGCATATTCTTTTTTGGAGAGAAAAAAAATTATAAGGATATATCATATTCAGGAATTGAGCCAAGAAGGCCTCCATAATGGATCTGAGGAGCAGTTTGTTATTTGGTCTTCTTTTCCTTAGTCGTAGCATGGATCATCCATTTGGACAGGAGAGTGCTGCTGGTCTTAACTAGATGTGATTGGATAGACTTCATGAGGAGTATTCCTATGAAAATAAAAAGAAAAATTATCACTATATCTTGGAAAAGCAGCGCATCCCCAGGACTGTATCCCTGTTGGGAATATTCAAGGGAAAAGGTCATATTCTCAGCCACCCAATGATAACCCAGAGGTCCCAGAGATCAGGACTAGGTGGCAATTCATCAAAAAGACATCAGAAAGGTGTTGGGGGATATATGTACAGCAGTCGTCTCTGACAACTGCACAAGCACATCCATCTCCTAGATCTGCCCGGATGATGGCTAATGCCAGTTGATGATGGACAACAGCCTCTGGAGTTCTTGCATTTCTTGAGTGATTGTGTTAATATTTTTCGTGACATCACTGGTGACTTGGTTGGCTTCATGAATGAGAGCATGGAAAACTCGGGCATTGGGTTGAGCTTCTTCAGTAACCCACAGAGCTGGTTTACCAGAAAAGCCTGCAACCTGAGACCTGTCCCTGTTGGGGGCGAACACATCTAAAACCATTCCAAGTCTTTTAGCTTCTTCAGACAGTTCCTGTTCATCTCCTGGAGAGAATGGCTGTTTTGCAGAGGGATGTTCTCACTCCTGACAATGGATTGTTCTGTGCAGGAGTGAGAGTTTTATTCTACTTCTGAAAAGGTGATAAGTTGTTAAAACTCTATGCAAATGTATAATCAGAAAGGGAGAAAGAGATGGGTAAGATAACATGACTATCCAATTGGCTGGTTAAAAAAAAAAAAGGTAGTGAACCCACAACAAAGTATGAACTGCTTCGGTATTCTCTGGGGGAGTGGGGGGAGCAATTGTCACAATTTATCATGTAACTTTCCTAGGTGCGGCTGGTGTTGGGGCTAAACCCATGATACCCACTGCCCTCATTTGGGCTAATAACCTGGCCGGTTTCCTTTGCAGTAGCTTAGGCTCACAAATTTATGATTACAAACAAACACTTCCTTTGGATAAAAACAAGTTCATCTCCTTTGGTGCGTATCCTGGGTAGGGTGTGTTCATTTTGGAGAGTTGTCAGAGGTCCAGTTGGTATGGGAATATGCCTCAAATGGCAGCCGTACTGGTGGAGAGATTTCTTCCAGGGTAGGAAATGGAGGAGTTGTAAAATACAATTGACAGGAAAAGGTGAGCAGAGCCAATAGGTGACATTAGCTTCATAAGCCTGAGCAAGAAAATGAGAAAGATTTGAGGTATTGAGTAAGGGCAGAGGAGAAAAGGAGCAGGAAATGGGGAGAACAAGGAGAGGAAACAGAAATAGCAGAGTGAGGATACAAGTTGGTAGCAATAGTATAATTTTTGGCTAACAGGAAAACACCTTACAAAGTTTCTTAATTATAATTTCAGTAAAATGAGTAAGTAGAGATTCCCCAGATAGGAAATACAAATTCTAATGTTCTTAAAAGTCACAGTAAGAGCTGTTGCCTTAGAGCAAGGGAATTAAGGAAATTAAATGTTTTGTGATGCAGGGAGTTCTATAAAGTCCATCTGTAAATCTTCAAAAGGTCCCTGGAGCTGTGGTTCCTGTCCATGTCCCACATTTACAGTTTGTCCAGGATTATAAAGTGTTGCAGGTGGAACATACCCTGGGGACATCATCTGCTACTCAAATAAAATTCCCCACCACTGTTGGCCCAGAGGAGTTTTCAAGTTTGTTTACTGTGATGGATCATAGCCTACACATTTTTCATCAAGCTCCAATTCAGACTGGAGAGGGCAAACAGCAGTCTTGGTATCTCCATTGCCCATCTCATAGGAGGGAACATTGGGTTTCTTCCAATATCTTATTTTACTGTGGCAAAATATACATAACATAAAATTTACTATTTTAACCATTTTTAAGTATACAGTTCAGTTCCATTGAATACATTCATATTGTTCTGCAGGCACCACCACCATCCATCTCCAGAACTCTTTTCATCTTGCAAAACTGAAACTCTGTCCCCACTGAACCATAGCTCCATATTCCCCCCTCCTTCCAGCCCCTGGCAACTACCATTCTACTCCCTGTCTCTATGAATGTGACTACTCTAAATACCTCATATAAGTGAAATTGTATAATGTTTGTCTTTGTGACTGTCTTATTTCACTTAGTATGTCTTCAAGGTTTTTTAATGTTGTAGCATGTGTCAGAATGTCATTCCTTTTTTAAGGCTGAATAATACTCCATTGTATTTATATACCACATTTTGTGTATCTATTCATCTGTCAATGGACACTTGGGTTGCTTCCACATTTTGGCTATTGAGAATAATGCTGCTATGAAAATGGGTGTACAAATATCTGGTCATGTCCCTGACTGCAGTTCTTTTGGGTATATACCAATAAGTGGGATTGCTGGATTATATGGTAATTCTATGTTTAATTTTTTGAGGAACTGCCATTCTCCCTTATCTCTTTTATAGAATCGAATGCTTGTGACTGCAGTTTTCCCAAGGTATCACAGAAGTGGTCTGGAGGCTCTTCAAGGAGAACTACAAACCACTGCTGAAGGAAATAAGAGAGGACACAAACAAATGGAAAAACATTCCATGCTCATGGATAGGAAGAATAAATATCGTGAAAATGGCCTTACTGCCCAAAGTAATTTATAGATTCAATGCTATCCTCATCAAGCTACCACTGACTTTCTTCACAGAATTGGAAAAAAACTACTTTCAACTTCATATGGAATCAAAACAGAGCCCGCATAGCCAAGACAATCCTGGGCAAGAAGAACAAAGCTGGAGGCATCACACCACCTGACTTGAAAGTTTACTACAAGGCTACAGTAACCAAAACAGCATGGTACTGGTACCAGAACAGAGATATAGACTAGTGGAACAGAACGGAGGCCTCAGAAATAATACCACACATCTACCACATCTGATCTTTGACAAACCTGACACACACAAGCAATGGGGAAAACATTCCCTGTTTAATAAATGATGTTGGGAAAACTGGCTAGCCATATGCAGAAAACTGAAACTGGACCCCTTCCTTACACCTTATACAAAAATTAACACAAGATGGATCAAAGACTTAAACGTAAGACCTAGGACCATAAAAATCCTAGAAGAAAACCTGGGCAATACCATTAGGCATGGGCAAAGACTTCATGTCTAAAACATCAAAAGCAATGGCAACAAAAGGCAAAACTGGCAAATGGGATCTAATTAAAATAAAGAGCTTCTGCACAGCAAAAGAAACTATCATCAGAGTGAACAGGCAACCTACAGAATGGGACAAAATTTTTGCAATCTACCCATCTGACAAAGGGCTAATACCCAGAATCTACAAAGAACTTAAACAAATTTACAAGAAAAAAACAACCCCATAAAAAAATGGTCAAAGGGTATGAACTGACACTTCTCAAAAGAAGACATTTATGCAGCCAACAGACATATGAAAAAATGCTCATCATCACTGGTCATTAGAGAAATGCAAATCAAAACCACAATGAGATACAATCTCACGCCAGTTAGAATAGCGATCATTAAAAAGTCAGGAAACAACAGATGCTGGAGAGGATGTGGAGAAATAGGAACGCTTTTACACTGTCGGTGGGAGTGTAAATTAGTTCAACCATTGTGGAAGACAGTGTGGCGATTCTTCAAGGATCTAAAACTAGAAATACCATTTGACCCAGCAATCCCATTACTGGGCATATACCCAAAGGATTATAAATCATTCTACTATAAAGACACGTGCACACGTATGTTTATTGCGGCACTATACACAATAGCAAAGACTTGGAACAACCCAGATGTCCATCAATGATAGTCTTGATTAAGAAAACATGGCTCATATACACCACAGAATACTATGCAGCCATAAAAAAGGATGAGTTTGTGTCCTTTGCAGGGACATGGATGAAGCTGGAAACCATCATTCTCAGCAAACTATCACAAGATCAGAAAACCAAACACCACATATTCTCACTCATAAGTGGGAGCTGAAGAATGAGAACACATGGACACAGGGAGGGGAACATCACACACCGGTGCCTGTGGGGGGTGGGGGGATAGAGGAGGGATAACATTAGGAGAAATACCTAATGTAGGTGATGGGTTGATGGGTGCAGCGAACCACCATAGCATGTGTATACCTATGTAACAAAACTGCATGTTCTGCACATGTAGCCCAGAACTTAAATTATAATAAATAAATAAATAAGTGGTCTGGAGGAACCAGACCATCATTAGTTTGCTGAATATGAATGAGAGCGAATTGTTTAACATACCAGTCAAGGACTTTCCTTTTGTTTCACAGGTTTATTTCCCAGTAGGAGCTTTGACTACACTTACAGCCAATTCCTGGAGCAAGGTTTCTAGTAAAGCTCGACCTTGCTCACCATACTTAATATAAGAAGTACCAGCAGCAGGTAGGAAACCCTGTTGTTTCTGTAGAATACCGAAATTATAAACCACAGCATCGGCACACATGCTTGCCTAGCTGTGTTGTATTTGTAGAGGCCCTTGTGTTTCCCTTAGGTGAAGTTGAGGGCCATAAGACTGTGCATGCAGTTTTCTCCTCATTTATCATACTTTCTTCAAAATACTGAGCTAAGTGTTGTAACTCATGGATGGGTATGACCTGCCCACGTATTTTCTGCTTCTGAACAGCAGCTGATATTTCAGGCTTAGGGCCATTAACAAAAAAGGTGGAGAACTCCCTGGTGGCATCAGCATTAATGCCCAACCTCTAGCATTCCTGATAGTAGTATCTAATTGGTCTCTATAGTTAGAGACAGATTCATCCTACCTTTGTCAACAGGATTGGATTGTTCTCTAGTAATTGTGAGGGGGTAAACTTCAGGGATAGCCTTTAAAAGACACTATCCTATTTCTGGGGCTTTTACATATGCAGAGCAGGTGTTATTTCTAGGAGCATTACCTAAATCCTCATTTATGGTGGCCTTGTCAAACCATGCTCAGGGATCTCCTGGTCTTACTAAAAGGTGTGCTAAATGATACAGGTCAAGGAGCTCAGGCAGGTCAAGGAGCTCAGGGTGGCCAGGTGCAGTGGCTCACGCCTGTAATCCCAGCACTTTGGGAGGCCGAGGCAGGTGGATCACCTGATGTCAGGAGTTCGAGACCAGCCTGGCCAACATGGTAAAATCCTGTCTCTACTAAAAATACAAAAATTAGCTGGGTGTGGTGGTGGGCGCCTGTAATCCCAAGTACTCAGGAGGCTGAGGCAGGAGAATTGCTTGAACCCAGGAGGCAGAGGTTGCAGTGAGCCGAGATTGCACCATTGCACTCCAGCCTGGGCAACAAGAGTGAAACTCCATAAATAATAATAATAATCAGAGATAGTGAAAAATATATACGTACAAAAATATTCTTTACATTTTATGGAGGGAATATCTTTGAGGAATGTATCAATATGCTTTCCTCCTACACATTTCCTTGCATGAATTTCCCTAGTGATTAGTAGAGTGCATTTTCTACCAGAAGGCAAAAATGGGAAATGAAAGAACACATAGCAGCTATAACTAAATTTCAAGACTAGATTTTACTACATGCACTCTAAAAAAAAATCTGGCTTAAAAATCCGGTTGGGCGCCATGGCTCATGCCTGTAATCCTAACACTTTGGGAGGTTGAGGCAGGTGGATCGTTTGACGCCAGGAGTTCAAGACCAGCCTGGTCAACATTGTGAAACCCTGTCTCTAATAAAAAGACAAAAATCAGCCAGGCGTAATCCCAGCTACTCAGGAGGGTGAGGCACAAGAATCGCTTGAACCTGGGAGGCAGAGGTGCAGTGAGCCGAGATCATGCCACTGCACTCCAGGCTGGGAGACAGAGCGAGACTCCGTCTCAAAAAAAAAAAAAAAAAAAAAAAATCTGTACCTACTACACACGTAATAGAAAATATTAGACACAACAACAGTAGTGTGACATCTACAACTGCCAGGATCCAAGCCAAGTACCTGTTGGGCTGTTTATGATGAACACTACCCCCTGAAGCAGATGCTGTTACCACCCTTAATCTACACTTGTGGAAACAGGCACACAGATGTGGAGTCAGTTGTCCCTGGTCTGTCAGACTCTATATTACACACTGGCTTGCAGAATGCTTTCCTGTCCCCAGTATAAGAATAAAAGACACACTGGGGAAGTGTTTAAAAGAGCCAGCAAAACATTTTTAAAAAATCATGGCAGTCACTGCTCACAGAAATAGTGCAAAATGGAAAGAAAAAATAAACCATGTAGGAAAATGTTCAAAGAGTAGGACCTAAGTATTATGAAATGATATCTTTTTTTTTTTTTTTTTTTGAGACAAGGCCCAGGTTGGAGTATAGTGGTGCAATCAAGGCTCACTGCAGCCCTGACCTCCTGGGCTCAAGCGACCCTCCCACTTCAGCCCCCTGTGGCTCCCAAAAGCTGGGACTATAGGTACACACCACCACAGCCTGCCAATTTTATTGTTTATGTTTTGTAGAGACAGGATCTCACTGTGTTGCCCAGGCTGGCCTCCAACTTGATCCTGGGATCAAGCAATCCTCCTGCCTTGGCCTCCCAAAGTGCTGGGATTACAGGCCTGAGCCACGACGCCTGGCCTATTTTTTTTTTTTTTTTAAATCACCTGGAAGACATTAGGCACTTGTATTTGTATTCATCAAATGTCTATATTGACAAGACAAAGCTAGGCACTGTTCTGGTAATGTGCTGAAAATACATTGGTGAGCAAAAACAAAGCAAAACAAATATAGTTCCTGTCCTTATAATGATCACTTTCTGATATTAACCTTTGAAATAGGGAGTCAGGGGTTATTTCTGTTGTCCAGCTTAATTGTTAAATTTTTTTTTTTGCTCTTCTATACTACTACTCTTCTATACTACTTCTATACTATATTTTTTATTCATGAATAAAAAATGTTCAAGTCTTTTTGAAATAATTTGTGGGACACCTTAATGCTAAATAGTTTAAAAATTTTTGAAAGAAATGATGCAAACATCAATCTCAGTATGTTTAAAATGTACCTTTATAGATGAAAAACCACTAAGGAAATAAAAAAATCTGATTACTGATGATGGCATGTTGATGGAACTGTGGATAGTTTTCTTCACTATATTTTATCTCTCAGTGCTATGAAAAGATTGTTTCTACACGTATAAAGAAAAATGACGGGAAATATAAATATTTTATTTCACAATGTTTATTAGGCACCCAGTAAATTCTAAGTGCCCTTGCAGGTACTGAGGACAAAAGACTGAAACACACACAGACCACAGCTCCTGCCCTCATAAGAGAATACGGTGACAGCTGTCTTTGGATCACGAGTTAATGAATTGTGCACTGGAGTTTTACAGGAACACTGAACATTCTAGAAAACGTTTGCATTATTTCAATCAAAACGACGAAAATCACAAAAACCGTTTTTCAAAAATGTGAAACCGAGTTTTAAAATAAGGATGTTGAAGTCGTGACGCCAAGTAGGAATGTATGTGGAAAATGCACCTTTATGGATGAAAAACCCTCTAAGGAAGAAATTTCACAAAGCATAATGAATGGCCACCGCTGAGTGATAGGACGGTGGCTAATATTCGTTTTCTTTATTCTGCGTTATCTCGCCTCGCATGTTCTCCAGCAAGACTGAACGCCCTACCTAATGAAAGAATACAGTGATGAAGGCCCACGGATTCCAGGACGACGTGGGGGAAAGACCATTCAGAGCAGCAGAATAAGGGTTGCTAAGGGACGCGGGCAGGTCCGCGGGAGACAGGCCGATTTGAAAAGCAAAAAGGCTTTGTCCACCAGTGCTGAGTTTCAGCGAGGGACGCCCCCCGCCCCCCACCCCCGAAGGCGGCAACTTAGGCTCCAGGACCAGCCGGTTCACACGCCAGGGAAGGAGAAAAAAAAAAGACCTCTTCCCTCGGAAAAAGATGGGCAACGTTTTTTCGCTCGCGAAGGGCGGGGCGGAAGGCGAGGAGGGGGACTCCACAGTGCAACACTGCCACCTGCCGACCAGAGAAACCGAACACCACCAACCGCAGAGGAAATTCCATCTTCTCCTCTGCTTTTCGGCACCAAGCCCGGAGAGCGCCACTGGGGCAGGAAAGGAGAGCGACGAACAGAGAAGGGACTGGAAAGGGCCGCAATGGCTCCGGCGAACAGGGAAGAGGGACTCACCCCTGCACAAAAGCCTCCCCTAGTCCCGCCCTCGCAACCATAGCAACTGCGCAATAAGTTCCTGCGGCGCCAGACACCCCCCACTAGTCCCGCCCTCGGAACCATAGCATCCGCGCAGAAAGTTCCTGCGCCGCCGGAAAAACGCAGTCCGGAGGGCGGGGCTGGCCTAGGAATGACGAGCTCTGGGCCTGCGCGTCGGAGCCCGGGGAGGTCGGCTCGTCTCCTTATCGGGGTTCGCCGCATGCTTCCTTCCCTGCGGATGGGAGCTAACGGCTGAGGGACGCGACTGCCCAGCCGCCCCGCGTTCGAGACCTGTGCCAGTCCCAGAGCCATTCTCCTCCCACCCAGCCAGCCTTTGAACACGCTTCCCAAGGGGCACACCCCGTGTTCCCCGCAGCCCTTAATCCGCCGATCCTCCCTGGCGATTTCAGCGCCCCCAGGGGCTGACCAGGCCACCGCCAGAACCTCTCCGTCCTCAGGGGTCTCCTCCTGCCCACCTAAGTCTCTTCTGCCAGCGGTCATGCCCTGGGCCTCAGGAAAGACCGCGCCCCTCCACGATGTGCAGTAAAGGATGGGCGCCCGGCCTTTCAGGAGCTGAGCACTGATGAGAAAAAAATGCCTTACTTACTGTTGTACCTTTCTCCATGACCAAGAGAGATTGCTTCTCACTTTCACTGTCATCCTACATCCATTGCTAACATACTCCCCAAGTATGCTAGGAACCCTCTTCCATTTCAGTGGCCTACCCTAAGGATTCATCGAGAAGACAGAAGCAATCCACTGGGAACTCTTAGAGCTTCCCAAGCCCGGTCTACCCGTGCCTGCCCTGGCATTCTCTGCCGCCCTTCTGCATACAGTGCTCCTAACTGAAGCCAGCTCCTCACCTCAGCTCAGGATCCCATACCTCCCACCTTCTCAGGGGCTTTGCTCCTGCAATGATCCCTCCTCCCTTCAAAGTCATCAACTGCCCCCTCTACGTTGGAGCACTCCACAAGCAAAGGAGGAAAAACCCACCCTCTCCCCACATGTCCTTCAGCAGCTGCTGGCACAGAATGTGCTGCCCTTCAACAAAAGCTGCCTGGAGTTCTGAGGCCACGGCCTCCTCAACTCCCTTCAATAGAGCTTTTGTCCCTAATCTGTATTTTGGGGTGGCTGAGGTGGGAGGATCTCTTGAAACCAGGATTTTGAGGCTGCAGTGAGCTATGATCGTGCCACTATAGTCCAGCCTTGGTGACAGAACGAGAGGGTGTCTCAAAAAAAAAAAAAAAAAAAAAAGAGAGAGAGAGAGAGAGAGAAACAAGAGGGAAAAATCTCCCCTTCTTCTTATAAGTAAGAAGCAGTAAACCTTTGGCTTACTGCTTTTTCCCTAGGCGTCCTTTCCTGGCTCTGGACACATTTTTTGAATCCAAGCTCCATGGCTCAGGCCCTTGGAAACATATTCTACCGTTGTTCTGAACCAAGTACAAATTCCCAACTGTGACCTTCTTGACCTGGATATAACAGGGCAAGTCTGAGGTGAACATGAAAGACAAGCCAAAGAAAGTGTCCTGTTCTGGTCACAGGGGGTAGGAGGTCCCCAGAGGCAGGAATCTCAGAGGAGGAATCTCAGAGGAGGAAGGTGTGACAAGGGAGTGGAGAGAAGCTTCGAATAAAAGAGGGTTTTACCTCATGCAAATTTGGAGCTCGTTTTGCAGAATGGCCCAGTAGCCTCTTTGGGCAGAGGGATGTCTGGAGTTGAGGAATTTCACTTTGTAGAGCTGATCTTGGTTCCTGCTGTTTTGGGAGACCTCAGTGCTCTACATTCTCTGAGAGGGGAATGTGGAAGTGGCTGATTCAAAACCCAGCGGTGCTACCATGAAGCAAGCATAAGCCAGATAGGAGCTAGGAGACCCTGCAGCTGAGGCTGTGGAGTGGACAGCACTGGTCAGGGGTCGGGGAGAGCATGAGGCCCAGACTCAGAAGGGTCCGCAGATGCCAGCACAGGTGGGCTGAGGTCAAGTCAGCCAGGGAGCACAAGGTCCTGATCAAGATGAGAGAGAGACAAAAATGCAAGTTATGCCAGCCTCACACATGGGTGAGCAGGGCAGCGTCGCCAGCAGGACCTGGGGACAAGAGTGAGCCTTCCCTCAGAAACCACCGAGGACACTGCAGTCAACATACAATGTCATAGGCCCCTTCCCACATCACCATGGAGACTCAAAAGCCATATATGCCCCTTCCCCATCTTGGACAAGAGTAGGGAGGTGGGGTGGCAATCCAAGAGACTGATCATTTTCGCCAAAACAGACTGAGCATTTATACAAATGGACCGGTTACATGACAGCATCAGATGACACCAGATTGGACGAAAATCCAGTGCGTTTGTTTCCCCTTACTATCCAGTCCAGAGGGTGGACAAGCAAGACAAATGTCAAATCAGTCAGAGAGAATAAATAAACCAGCGTGCTTGTGGGGTGTGAGGGGCTTGAGTGAGTTTGTGCTCTCTGCATACCATTCCCTGCGACTCCTCCTCTGCACACTGTCTTATCAGTCCACAGTAGCAAGGGAATGGGACATACTTGTCTTCCCTACTGTAACCCAGGACAATTTTAACCCCTCATAAGCAGACTCCCAAAACAGGACACAGAAAGAGCAGAGAATCTGACAGACACACAGAATAGAGAAGCTGTCGTTCCCCTCCCCATGCAAGGCCAGGCTTTACTGTCCTTTATTAAGACAGACCCCATTTCCCAGGGCCTGAGCCATGGAGCTTGGAGTCAAAAAATGTGTCCAGAGCCAGGAAAGGACGCCTAGAGAAAAAGCAGTAAGCCAAAGATTCTTATAAAAAGAAGGGTTTTTTTTCCCCCCTTCTTTTCTTTCTCTTTTTCTTTTTTTCTGTCACCTAGGATGGAGTATAGTTAGCATGACTGTAGCTCACTGCAGCCTCAAACTCCTGGGCTCAAGAGATCCTCCCACCTCAACCACCCCAGTAGCTGGGAGTACAATCTTGCACGACCACAGCCGGCTAATGTTTTTATTCATTGTAGAGATGAGGTCTCATTACGTTGCCCAGGCTGGTCTCCAACTCCTGGGCTCAAGCATCCTCCGGCCTCAGCCTCCCAAATGATTGGGATTACAGGTGTGTACCAGTGTACATGGCTGCCACCTCTTCTTTAATCATCTGAGATGATATTAACGCCCCATAAATAGACCCCCCCCCCCCAAACAGAGCACAGAAAGAGGAGAAAACCAGACACACACAGAGAGTGGAGCAGCCAATGAGAGTGTCACCGAGGTGAGCAGGGCCTCCTTGAGGGCCATCATTGACATCCCCAGCCACGCCGGGCTCCAGTGTTCTTTATTAAGATAGACCCCACTTCCCAGGGCCTGAGCCCTGGAGGGTGGAGTGAAAAAATGTTTCTACAGCCAGAGAATGACGCCTGGAGGAAATGCAGCAAGCCAGAATTTCTTATTAAAAGAAGGAGGGCTTTTTTCCTTCTTATTTCTTTCAAATGTACATAATGCCAGTTTCCTCCCAAGAGTTGACAGGTACAGGGGAGAACTTCAGTGGCTCCTGACAGACCCAAGAATTGTCTCCCATCGTTGTATCCTGGCAGAAACTCATTCTCCAAGGCAGAACCTCCTCATTTCTCACAGACGCCACGCGCCCTAGTGCACTGGCATGGCCCTTTGGGCAGGTCTCGCTTCTCCACCCCGGGGCGAGTCAGCTGTCTTGGGCCCCGTTGAGTGTTTTCATTTAATAGTAAAACTCGGTTACTAATAGATGCAGCCGCCACAGTTAGGCAGCAAAAACAAAATCAGTAATAGCACTCTTACTTCACATGGAGCTGTAAGATTTAGAAAACATTTATATACGCATTGCCTGATTCGGTTTTGTGGGTTTTTTTTTTGATATAAGGTCTTGCTCTGTCACCCAGGATGGAGTGCAGTGGTGCAAACATAGATCACTACAGCCTTGAACTCGGCTCAAGCCATCCTCCCACCTCAGCCTCTCGAGTACCTGGAACTCCGAGGCCACGCCACCACTTCCAGATCCTGACTGGGCTCTTGACGCTGAGAAAATCATGACTTCTACAGCACTTCTTCACGCCCCAGCAGCGCTCTGAGGCCGAAGAGTCTGGCAAATGCACACCAGGAACCAGACCCAGAGAGGCCCCCGGGGCCCTTGTGTCTCATCCTGGGATCTCTAAAGGGGTCAATTTGGAGGAAGGGCATGCTTCTCCTCTTGTCACATTCATGCCCCATGTGGTCCCCTTTTCTTACAGGGGGTACCGCCCAGGTAGACACCCGGAGACCGCCCCCCCCCCACCCCCCCCCACCGCCCACAGAGAGTTTAAGGAGCTTTGCAATGACGGGTTTCCCTGACAAAGACCTTCAGTTCCCGATGGCACCTGGGCTGTGGCCAGGTAGTGATGGCCGGAATCTTTCTTGCATTGCACCCTGCTCCTTCAACTGGGGAACATACCCCACCATTATTTATGGCGGCCTGGTACAGGTGGCTCGCTGCAAGATATCTGAACCTCCAGACTCGGGGCTCTCCTTGCATTTGCAAAGAATACTGGAACACGGGGCCCCTCGCAGTTCCCATGGAGAACTCCCAGGGGAGTTCTGTTGTGTCACCCTGTGGCTAAGTCTCTCTGATCCTCCCTTGAAGGGCCCAAAAGCACAGCCTCCTCACCACGAGGGATAACACTTTGAGGCCGCTCTCACGATAGGGCTTAGGTTTACAGAGGCTGGAAATCCATCCTGGCCAGGGCCACAGACACGAACAACCTCTTCTGGCTTCTGATGGCTCCTCGTGCTTCTATGGTCCCAAACAAAGAAACCTCTTCACACCAGGCATTCGGTGTGAATCTCCAGACCAAGTGCCCAGCCCCTTCCATCACCCCAACTCCAAGCCCCATAGGTCCACCACTCTCATCACAAGACTGCTCTGTGCTCCCCCAGCGGGACTCCTCCTCCCTCTTGCGACCTTTGCCCTGGACACTCCTCATTCTGTAGGTGACCCTGGGTGCCCACATGGCCACCCAGACTTGGTTCCGTCCTTCTCCGCTTGTGTGCTGATGGATTCCTGCATCACGAACTCCACCAGGAAAATCCCAGCTGAGCCCCAGAGCCCCCACAGGGCATGGTTTCAGGAGCATGTCCACTCAGATATCCCACAAGCCCAACAAATCAGCGGGTGACCCCCAACTGTGTCCCTTGTCTCATGGGTTGGCACCGCCATCCACTCAGTTCCTGAACCCCAGAACCTAGGAATACTGCCAGGTTGGCTGCAGATCACCCCGTGACTCTGCTGCAAGGCTCTGGAAAAAGCCAACCATGACCTCCACATTGCCACAGATGAGCAAAGAGTCTCCCGTGAAGGCTTCGTATTGGCAGAGGCTCTCTACAGGCACCCGAGTGGAGGCCCAGACCCTGGCTGGGGTGGCCCCCACAGGGAAGGCCAAAGAGCAGACCCGGGCCCTGTAATATATCTCAGAGACCGAAATGCTCATCTCCTCCGAGAACTCAACAGATAACCTCCAAATCCCTAAATCGGGACATGGCAGTAGGAGCCCATCATTTAGAGACACAGAGGTTAATATTCAGAAGAAATAGCTGAAGAAAAAAAAGAGAAGTTTGCGGAGGTGGGTCTCCACGGGTGCACATGAAACAAGGGACTGCTGAATTGTATTTTTCATCGTACATTTCCTAGTCCTCTATGGCCCTTTAAGCAGAAGGATTCATCTGATATCACTAATTATAATAACATGTGAAAAATGCATCTCAACACAATAAGTAAGCCTGGGAGCTGATTCATCCACATCGGCTAATACAAATCTGAGCCATCTCTAGATTCAAGGAATGACTGTGCAATGTCTCGTGAACGTATCTATGCAGTGTTTTACTCACCTTGAAAATAACTACCATATGATCCAGTAATCTCACTTCTGGGTATTTATAGTCCAGATACTCCCCATGTTCTTTGCAGCACTATTCATAATAACCAAGATATAAAACAACCTAAGTGTTCATTGATGGATGAATAAAGAAAATGTGGTAGATAAATACAATGGAATATTATTCAGCCTTAAAAAGAAGGAAATTCTGACATTTGTGACCACGTGGATGGACCTTGAGAACATTATGCTAAGTGAATATGCCAGACACAGACTGTGTGACCTCACTTATATGTGGAATCTAAAATAGTTAAACTTATATAAACAGAGAGTAGAATGGTGGTTGCCAGGGGCTGGTTGGGGCAGGGAGTGGAGGGTTGATGGTCAAAGTTGCAAAGTTTCAGTTATGCAAGATAAAGAAGTTCTAGAGATCTACTACATGGCATAATGCCTATAGCTAAAAACACTGTATTGTATACTTCAAATTTACTAAAAGAGTAGATCTCTGGCTAAATGTTCTTACCACACACACACACACAAATAATAATCATAATAATAATAATAGTAATAAAAAAGAGGGTGTGTGGAAAGTTAAAAAAAAGAAAAAAAAAGAAAATAACTCGAGCATAGGAGACCCTCACCAGAAACAACAATAAATTTCACTGGCAAATGCAGCATGTTAACGTGAAAATTTTGATTTCAGGAATATAGAAGAAGGTGAGCACAGTGTCAGCTGTAAAACACGCACTCACATTACTTTGAATGTTTTTGACCTTTCCTCAGCCCGGGAAATCTATTAGCCCTAGAAACTGCCAGCATAGCAGGGAGCAAAGACGTCCTGCTTTCCCTTTGGCGAGGGACCTTGTGTTTCAGATATGCTTTACTTCCTATGAGGATGGTTCCGTTTCTGCAGCTGCCACCTCGTCTTTCATAAGAGGAGTTATAAAATGATACTCATGCTGGGGCCACATTCCAGACCTGCTAAGTCAGACTCTCTGGGGATGGGGTCCGGCATCTGCTCTTGGACAAATGCTCCACGAGAGACCTGATGCACAGCTGACGCTGAGAGACATAAGCACACACTCCCTTTCACCTGCCCTGATTTTTAAATATAACCTTGGACTTCATAGCCTTGTTTGTAGTTAATGAATTGGAAAAAAAAAAGTAGGGGTTGCCTTCTCTTTCAAGAGCATCTTTTGACATATTTATTCTACAGCCACGTCTAGAGCAATTTCAAGGACTTAGGAGGGTGGTTATGCCACAGCTTTCCCTTTCCGACCTGATGCTCGGCAGGCCCAGGAGAGGGAGAAGAGCCTTGCAGGTGGAAAGGGGTCGAGCATTCTGTTGTCTTGGTAACCGTGCTGCCACTCATCCCATTGGGGTGCTCAGCTCCGGCAGGGGCCCTGTGGGTGAGACACCACCCCTCCCCACTCTGGCTATCTTCCTGTGCTCAGAGGTCGAAGCTAAGGGCTGAGGCTGGTTACCAGGGAAACTGAAGCCAGGTCCTTGAGATTGGTGAACAGAAAAACCGGCAGTGGAATTCAGGACGTAGCACGGATTATGGGAGCCAGCCCACAGACAGAGGATTGACAGTCACTAGTGCATGCACCCACAGGGTGCCTGCGCAGGAACGCGCGCACACCGCACACAGACACACACGTAGACATGTGCACTCACCAGCACTCCCTCTGCCCAGGTGTGCACAGTCTATCTGGCTGGAGCATCAAGTGCACGTGGAGGGGCCAGGCGACCAGGCAGGACATGTAGGCAGGACGCGGAACAGGGAAAGAGAGGGGATGTTGCTTACTGTTGTAGAAAAAAATGACTGCATACTCTTTCCTCCGTGACTTACGGTCACACTTGCACTACATTTTTTAAATGGCTTTACTAAGGTATAATTTGCTTGCCACAAACTTCACGTACCTAAAGGGAATAACACAGGGAGTTTTAGTAAATTCACACAGTTTTGCAGCCCTCACCACTATCCAGTTTCAGAATACTTCCATCACCCCAGAAAGATCGCTGGTACCCACTAGCAGCAGTCAATCCCCATTACTTTACCTCCAGGCCCACCCAGGCAACTAGTAAGCTCCTTTAGAGCTGCCTCTCTGGGCATTTCCTATAAACTGACTTGTGCAATAAGTGGTCTTCTGTGTCTGACATCTGTCAATTAGCATAATGTCTTGGAGGCTCAAACGTGCATCAGCAGTGTGTTCTTTGTCACGGCTCAGTAACATTCGGCTGTACGGATATACCACTTCTTTATCCCTTTACTGGTTGGTAGACACTTGGCTTGTTTCCATCTGGGGCCTTCCTGCAAAATGCTGCAGTGAACATCTGAGCACATGTCTTTGTGTAGACATGATTTTATCACTAATGGGTGTCAGATATTGTCAAATACTTTTCTCTGTCTATGAAGATGATGATATAGTTCCTGTCCTCTATTAACAGGGTGGATTACCTTAACTGAAATTTGAATGTTAAGCCAATCTTGCATTCCTAGAATAAATGTCACTTGGTCATGTTGCATGACCCACTGTATGTGTCGCTGGATTGGGGTTTGTTAATATTTTGTTGGGGATTTTTGCACGCATATTCATGATGGATATTGGTTTATGGTATTCTTCTGCTGTCTCTGGCACTATTATTATTATTACTATTTTATTATTGTTTTTGAGACAAGTCTTGCTCTGTCACCCAGGCTGGAGTGCAGTGGTGCGATCTGAGCTCACTGCAACCTCTGCCTCCCAGGTTCATGCAATTCTCCTGCCTCCGCCTCCCGAGTAGCTGGGAATACAGGTGCCCACCAGTATACTCAGCTAATTTTTGTATTTTTAGTAGAGTCGGGGTTTCACCATGTTGGCCAGGCTGGTCACAAACTCCTGACCTCAGGTGGTCCGCCCACCTCAGACTCCCAACATGTTGGGATTCCAGGCGTGAGCCACCACGCCCAGCTTCTATCTGCCTTTAGTAGCAGGGTAAAATACAATTTTCAAAGGATAAGTTGGGAAATGTTCCCTCCTCTGTAGTCTGAAAGAATCTGTGAAGGGTTGGTATTATGTATTTTGTAAATGTTGGATAGACTTCACCAATGAGGCAGTGGAGCCTAGACTGTCCCTAGTGGGAAGATTTTTAATGTAGTCTTTCTATTTCCTTACATTCTCCGGGTCTACTCAGATGTCCCACGTGATCACTGCATTTGCACCTTTCTCTGTCCCAATCCTCTCTAGCCTGCTGGTGCCTTTGGTTTGGTCTCTACTCTAAAATGTCGCATGCTGGACACCTGTGGACATCACGGGACTGCAGATCCTAGTCTATAACTTGGGATACTATGGTGTCTCAGACACGACCCCCAAGTCCCATCCACCCCCCATACACAGGTACAGGGACAAAGACCTGGAGGTGAGGATGTGGAGGGTGTGCCGAGTGCCTCAGTTACCTCCACCCACCCATCTTCCATGCCTGTTCCTGGCGACCCTGTGGCATTGTGCATCTGTGACCTCCCTGAGCAAGCCCCTGATGCCTGCTTTTTCCAACTCAGATCCTTCTCACTCCTTTCATCTCCTGAGACTGGGACCACATGGGATCAACCACCTGTTCTCTGACACAACGATGCGTATCTGCTAGCGTTTCAATATTTGTGTTTCCTCCAAAACTCACAGTGAAATTAATCCCCACTGCAACAGTGTTGGGAGGTGTGGAATAACAGCAGGTGTTTAGGCCATCACGGCAGAGCCCTCGTGACTGAATGAATGCTGCTATGAAAAGAGCTTGCAGAAGTGAGTTTGCTCTCTCTTTTCCTCTTCTGCTATGTGAGGACATAACATTCTCCCCGGCTTGTCCTTCCACCTTTTGCCACGTGAGGAAACACCAAGAAGACTCTTGCCAGATACCAGATACTGGTACCTTTGTTTTGGACTTCCCAGCATCCAGGGTCACGAGAAATAAATTTGTTTCCATTACAAATTGCCAGCTGTCTTGGTCCATAACAGAATACCTGAGACTCAGTAATTTCTAAAGAAAATTGGAGGCCAGGCACGGTGGCTCATGCCTGTTAATCCCAGCATTCTGGGAGGCCAAGGTAGGAGGATCACCTTCAGGCCTGAAGTTTGAGATGTGCCTGGGCAACACGGCCAGACACTATCTCTACAAAACATTTAAAAATTAGCCTGGCATGGCAGTACATCCTTGAGCTACTTGGGAGGCTCAGGTGGGAGGATCCCACCTGAGTTCAAGGCTGTAGTGAGCCATGATCGTGCCACTCCACTCTCGTCGGCAACAGAGCATCACCCTGTCTCTTAAAAAAAATTAAAATAAATAAATTTTTTAAAAAGAAAAAGTTGGTTTATCTGGCTCACAATTCTGGTGGCTGAAACATTCATTTTTGGGCAACTGCATCTGGTGAGGGCCTCGGGCTGCTTCAACTCATGGTGGAAAGTGGAAGGGGAGCTGGCGTGTGCAACGAGATCACATGGAAAGAAGGAAGGGAGAGAGAATCCAAGGAGGCCAGAATCTTGTGAACAATCCACTCTCCTGCGAACTAATCCATACCTGTGAGAGTTAAGAACTCAGCCCAACAGGATGGCATCACAGGACACTGACTCATTCATGAGGGATCCCCACCATGACCCAAACACCTCCCACTAGGACCCACCTCCCAACACTGCAGCACTGAGGATTCAACTTCAACCTGACTCTTGGTGGGGATAAACACACCGTATCCAATCCAGAGCACCCAGCCTGTTGTATTTCATGATATAGTGGAAGGACACAGACTAAGATGGGGTCGGATCTCTCTCCCTGATGAATCGCTCAATCCCCCGGAGCGGGGCTACCTCTGCAACTCCTCCTCACCTCCCCACCACGACAGTCGATGTAGCCCAGAAGGGAGAGAGGCAAGGTGAGAAAATGGAAACCCTGATGATTGCTGAAATGATGACTGTCACTGGCAGCACGGACCTGGTGTGCTTGCTGAGCTGACTGAGAAGGTCCGCAGAGAGCATTTGAGTGGTTGGGGAGTGAGACAAAGGCATGCATCTCTGGCCACCACTTTAGGACCTGCACAAACTCTCCACAAGGTGGGGATGATTGTACCTGGCCCACGGCACTGTGTGGAGGATTCAGCAATGGATCTCACCAAGACTTGGTGCTACCAGCTATGAAATGAGCACCAAAGCCCGGCTCTAGGCACTTCACCCACAGCCTTCACAGAGGTGAACTGCTGAAGGGGGGCCAGCTCCGATCCCAGCCTGCCTAGGTTCGGGTGCTAGTTCTACCTCTTACTGCCTGTGCCACCGTGGGCTAGTTCCCTAACTTCTCTGGTGTTCTGCTTTCGAAGTTCATAAAGCGGAACTGAAAATGTTGCTAGAGGATGGGTGTGTGGGAGTGGAGGAAGGCAGCTGACATGTGGAAATGGGGAAAATACCATCAGAACCCTAGGAAACATCAGCCAAAGGGCAACGCCTCGAACCCCTTTGAAACCCTCCCGGATTCACTGGTCTCCATTTAGGCCTTTGTGTTTCAAGAAGGAATAGCCCTGCTTTTTTTTCCCTTCTCCCCTGGAGCTAGGTCAGTTCAACTGTCGACTCTCTCATGAGATCTCAGCATCAGAATCTAAGACACTTACTTACCTGTTTTCAAGCCACTTCTGTCGGCAGGAGATGCGTAGACTTTTGCAGCAAGACAGCTCTGGGGACTACCTAAAACAGACCGACACAAAGCAGAATTTGTTTTCGGTTCAGAGGAGTCACACGGGTACTGGCTGGGTTCACATCTCAGGATTCTGCAGAGGTTAAAAAAACAGGTAGATTTAGTCATTTGTGCCTCCTAAAATTAAAAGACACACATGTCTAAATCCCAATAAGATGTTGGAAGAACCCAAGGATGCTCTGGTTCTCACAAAGCAGGTGCAAACTGCTGCTCAGTTTCACCCACCCGGGCCCACCACACAACAAGCAATGGCGCCGCAGCCCCTAAGCCAGGGCACCAGCACCAATGCGCAGGGCTCTCACCGTGGGCGGCGGACTCTGCTTCCACGTCTCCTGTGCACAGGAAGCCTCTCTTCGAAGCCATGGCCCTGCCTCGCTGGTCTGGATGCTGGTCCCGCTGCAGGGCTCAAACAGTGACTGGGCTGTGTTCTCTGGTGCCCTCCCTCCCCCGTTCCCAGTCTCCACAGCGCAGAGCTTCCCTCAATAAACCCGGATCCCCTGCTGGGAGATTTCAAGGTAGCCAGCTCAGATCTAATGAGAAACAAACCAATACTGAGGAACAAACCTGAATTCTACACCCATTTTCCATTCCTACATGTATTTATTTGGTATTGATGATGAGGAACCCCGTCAAAAATTCCTGTAAGGGAGACTACTACTCGACTGTTAGGGGTATTGCAACATTTACATACATGTAGCTTATCACATACATAAACATTTACACAAATAGTATAGCGGTGAACCACCAAGTTCTCATTCCACATTCCTTTCCCACACTGCGTTTACCTGCCCATTCTTGAAACTGGATCTCAAGGCAGCACATTGCATTTCAACAGGCCTAGTGCTGCTTCTCAGAGGCAGTCAACTCAATGGTGCAAAAGCACAGGACAGCGACAAGGCATTCACACTACACAGACATGTGATCTCTTACTGACAGCAGGAAGGGACGAGAGATGGAGATCCCGGGTGGGAAAGCAACAACATGCATCACAGGAGCCATGTGAGACGTGGCGAGGACCGCTGGTACGCAGCGTCCCTTGCCAAGGAATGCCTCACAGCCATCCAAGAATGACAGGCACGAAAGATGAGGACCTTCCTCGGGTCGGTCAAGCATCACGCTGGGAGGATTCCCACGTGTCCCGGTACACAGGTCCTGGCACTCATCCGACCGCAGCTTGCTGTTTGGTCCCCAAAATGGGCCCACACCCAGGCGCTGCCAACACGGCGGCTCCGTCTGAGTCCCTTCGGGTCTCCATCCCACGTGGGTGCACGTCTCAGTTTTCCTCTAACCACTGCTTGAGCAGCCTCTGAAACATTATTTTGCTCTCCTGCTGCCTCTCTCGCTGGCGCTTCTCCTCTGTCTCCTGTGGTTGGAGTGCCGCTTCAGGCAGAGGCCCGGGCTGGTTGGTGCCTAGGCTGAGAGTCAAGCCACTGAGGCCCTGCACCAGCGTCTCCCAGGAGGAGGGATGTGGGGCCCTGTTACTCTCCCCAGGGATCCCAGAAAGATTCGGCCTGTGGCTCTGGCAGTATCGACATTCACATCGGAATCGATTCTGACTTCTGTCACCTAACGGGGAGATTCTGGCTTCCCTCCCAACAGCATAGGGGGCCATGTGATCGCGGTGTCTCCTCCTCACATGCCGCAGGAATGCTTTCTTCCTCTGAAGGAACTCCAGCCT
This sequence comes from Pongo pygmaeus, assembly GCF_028885625.2. Classification (NCBI taxonomy): domain Eukaryota; kingdom Metazoa; phylum Chordata; class Mammalia; order Primates; family Hominidae; genus Pongo; species Pongo pygmaeus. Next base: position 53,446,617 of record NC_072396.2, on the reverse strand, counting down.
CTCCCACCGCCGCTCTTCCAGCGTCTTCTCCTCTCTGTACCGCTGGCGGAGCAGCCCCTCTGGGAGAGGCACGGCCTGGCTGGGGCCAGGACCGGGGCTCAGGTTACTGAGGCCCATCATCGGCTGTTCTGAGTATGAAGGCTGAGAGGGCGCTGGACCTTCCTGGGAAGTCTCTGCAGCTGTCATCGGGGAAGATTTGGAAGGCGATGCTGGATTCTGTTTCTGGAGTGGATCCATGGAGGTCTGGTCCCAGCTGGAAGCTCCGCCAGGTCCAGAAAAGGAGGTGAAGCTGGAGGTTCTCAGACACCAAGAAGGTAGCGAGGAATGTGTGCGGGCAGAACCCAGACTGCAACGCAAGGTGATAAGACAAGAAAACACAGAATTATTCATCTTACTCAACCTCTCTGTCCCTCCACTTCCTGTGTGTAGAATGGGGATTATAGAGAGACCCTGTCCTAGGCTTCTTCTGAGGATGACGTGAGATCACACATCTCACCAGCTTAGAATATTAATGTCATCTAATAAAGGATTTAGAAATGATACCGATTAATGCATCCACGTGACACGGGGTGCAAAAGGATGCGATGCAGTTCGACGATGTCAATTGCCTGCTGACATTTTCCAGCCCCTTCCCAAGCATCATTTGTAGAATAATCAATGTGTGACTCACAGGTGCTCTGCCCATGAGCGTTCATTTTCATCCAGTCACAAGGGAGACTTTTACTCAACTGTAAGCGTTTGCACCATGGGGACACACCCTTTTGTATGTTCGCCTTCCTGACCACTGGGTTTGCATCTAGTCGAAAAGGCTGCTCATGCCTATGGAAATCGTTTCCAAATTCCTAGTGTGGATAAGAATTTATTTTGCTAAACAACAGAAGCATAAACCCCCAGGAGACTTCAAACAGAAAAACACATAGATGAATTCAATTAATCCAGAAAAAAAGCTGGTTCTTTGAAGTGATCAATGAAATTGATACACCCGTGGCAGGACTGGCTGGGAAAAAAGAGGGCAAAGAAACAAGTTACCAATATCAGGAATGCAAGAAGAGATTTCACTCCAGACCCGGAAAACATAAAAGGGTCAATATGGTGAGAATACACGCAACTCTACGGATTCACATTCCACAGGTCACAGGAAATGTAGCACATACTTGAAAACCACGAGCTACAGAAACTCACACAGGATGGATTTCAAACACTGAACTGTGTGCACAGTCCTATATGTTTTAAAGAAGCTGAGTTCACAGGCAGACACATTTGCAAAAAGATCTCTGGGCCAAGACAGTTTCACTGGCCAAGTCTACCAAACGTTTAATGAAGAAATATCACCAACTTACACAACTTCTTCTAGGAAACAAAGCAGAGGGAATGCGCCCCACTGATTTTATGAGGCCAGCACCACAGGGATACCAAGAAAAGGACAGACCAGTATTCTTTCCTAATACAGGCACCAAAGTATTCAACAAAACCTAGCAGTTTGAATTCAGCAATATGTGAGAAGAAGAATAAGCCACGATCAAGTGGGTTTTATAGCGGGAAGGCAAGGGTTGTTCTTCCCACACCTGAAAATCAATCAATGTAACCCACAGATTGAGAGATCAGATGAAGAACAAAAATGACAGGATCACATCAAGCTATGCAGAAAAACCATTTGATAAGATTCAAAGTCCACTGGTGATATAAAAGCTCTAGCACACTAGGAACACAAGACAACTTCCTCAACCTGAAAAAGGGTGTGTACAGTCAGACCTACAACTAACAAGCCACTTAATGGTCAACGACTGGATGCTTTCTGCCGAAGGATGCGAACCAGGCAAGGACGCCCACTCTCACCACAGCTATTCAACGTCACGCTGAGGCCTAGTCAGTGCTATAATGCCAGAAGAGTCACGGCACACGCCGGAGAAAGCAAGAAACCAAAGTACTCCTTTTCATAGGTCCTGTGATCGTCTACGTGAAACAACCAATGTATCTCCCCCAGACTCTCAGAGCTAATAAGAGCTTAGTGCTCATTAATGAGAGCTTACCAGCGATACAGGAGAGAAACTCAACACACGGAAAACAATCCTATGAGTAACCGGAAACCTAAATTTAAGAAATAATACTGTTCTACAGAAGCTACAAACACAATGAAATGGTTATGTATAAAGCTAAAATACGTGGACGGGGTCTGTATGCCCAAAACTATTAAACGGTAATGAAAAAATCAAAGAAGATTTAGTTAAATGGAGAGAAACAATGTGTTCCCATATTTAAAGACCCAAAAAAGTTAACAGTCCATTGTCCCCAACTTGATCTGTAGAATGAATGCAGTGCCTGCCAATCAGAATCCTTGAGGGACATTTGCATGCATAAACAAGCAGATTCTACAATTCACGTGGAATATCTGATGTTTCAAAAAGCAGAAGGGATTTTAGAGAGATGATGTTACCAGATTTTCAGATTTGCTCTAAAGCTGTAATAATCGAGATTGCTGGCTTACAGGGGTAGACGAGTAGATCCATGGAATAAAATAGAGTCCACGAATCCATCCATAGAAATGTGTCCAATGAGTTTTGACATGGGTGTGAGAGTGAATCCAATGGAGAAGGGATAAGCTTTTCAATACATGAGGTGGCCTATCCTTATGCAAAAAGATGCACCTCAACCTCAACCTTTACACGCAATTAAGGAAAAAGGGTTCAGAGACCTACACGCCAAAGTTCAATACTATGACTTTTGGTAGAAACCGTAGGAGGACATCTTTGTGAGGGGAGGCTAGGACATGACCTGAGATGCATGATCCACGGAAAGGAAAGATGGATGAATAGGAGTTTCGCAAAATTTAAAACTCTGGCTCTGGCCGGGCGTGGTGGCTCCTGCCTGTAATCCCAACACTTCGGGAGGCCAAGGTGGGCAGACCACTAGAGTTCAGTTGTTGGAGACCAGCCTGGCCAACATGGTGAAACCCCGTCTCTACCAAAAGATACAAAAATTAGCTGGCATGGTGGCACATACCTGTAGTCCCCAGCTACTGGGGAGGCTGAGGCAGGAGAATTGCTCAACCCAGGAGGCAGAGGCTGCAGTGAGCCGAGATAGAGCCACTGCCCTCCAGTCTGGGCGACATAGCAAGCCCCTGTCTCTAAATAAACAGAACAGAACAGAACACAACACAACACAACACAACACAACACAACACAACACAACACAACACAACACAACATAATACAACACAACTTTGGCTGTGTAAGAGCCAGTGTGTTCAGAGAATGAAAATCAAAGCTGCACCACTAGGAGGAAATGTTTGAGAATCACCGACCTGACAGATCTTAGATCCAAAATACATGGCGTGTTTTCAAAACTCCACAATAAGGAAATCAACACCCCAACTAGAAAATGGGGGAAAGACTTGAATGGGAGCGCAAGAAGCCATATTTAACATCATTCAGCATTAGGGGAATGCAAATTAACACCATGGAGACTGGCAAGGCCAAGCGAGGAGAACATGTTGGGTGACTGGAACTCTCACACTTTGCAGCTGGGAGGGCGAAATAGCACAGCAACTTTGAGAAGCAGTTTGGCAGTTTCTTGTAAGTCAAACAGATGTTTACCATAGGACCCAGCCATCCCACTCCTGGGTATCTACCCTAGAGAAATGAAAACTTAGGTTCACAAAAAAGCCCGCACTGAATTGTAAAAGCAGCTCGATGCGAAACTGCCCCACACTGGACAGAGGAAAATGTCATTCAGTAGAAGGATGGCTGAACACCTGTGGTCTTCCACACAGTGAAACTGCCTTCATGAAAAAACAACAGCCTATGACAGAGGCATCTGACACTCATCCGAGATGTTCACTGGGCCAAAAGAAGGAACATCTCACAAGGCCACAAACTGTATGGTGTCATTGACATAACACTTTCCCCAAGACAAAACTAGAGGGAAGGAAACAGATCACTTTACACCAGGGATGATGGATGAAGAAGGGGTAACCGCAACGGGGCAGTTCCAGGGAGTGTCCTGGGGTGATGGGACTGTTCTGGATCCCGACTGTGGTGGTGGTGACAAGAATGGATGCCCGTGTCAAAGCTCACAGAACTGTACTCCTGAGGGAAAAAAGTCAATCTTGCTGTAGGTTAAGTGAAAAAACCCAATGGCATATTTTGCGATAAGGGTATCTCTCTGTATTGTTTTGATAAATACATCTTGGATGAGTGCAACCAAAAATTGACATTAAATGCTAAATGGAAACTTTAGATCAGCCTCCCAGGCTCTATTCTTTTCACAAACGTGGAAACCAAGAATTCACTAGTTTTCTTCAGAGGATACTGGTCCTTTGAATGTTTATTCACCAAATCGTGGCTATCAGCACACACTGGGGCAAGAAAGACAGAACCCTATCAGCAACAGTTTGAATATGTACTGAACACAAACACATATAAACACACACACACACATCCCAGAAAGAGTTCTTAACTTTTCAGAAATTGCAATCTATCTTTCCTACGAGTTAGTTCCCTGACATCCTTTGGGCCACCACTATCTGACACAAACAGTTATGTGTGAAACGTTTGGAAAATGATCTTAACCCAATTATCTCCCAGCCAATTCTCTGTGTCACAAGGACTCTCTCAGGATCTATTTCTACATGTAGAAAGCCAATTCTTAGAGAGAGAAAAGACCTTACAACCCCCACCCCCCATGTTTCTTTTGTTGTTTTGTTTGTTTGAGGCAGGGACTCGCTCTGTTACCCAGTCTGGTGTGCAGTGGCAAAATCTTGGCTCATTGAAACCTCTGCTTCCTGGGCTCAAGGGATCCTCCAGTCTCAGACGCCTGAGCAGCTTGCGCTACAGGCGTGAGCCACCATGCCCGGCTAATTTTTGTATTTTTTGTAGAGACGGAGTTTTGCCATGTTGCTTAGGCTGGTCTACAACTTCTGAGCTCCACATGATCTGCATGCCTCAGCCTCCCAGAGTGCTGGGATTATAGGCATGAGCCACTGCTCCCAGCCACAAACACTTTTATGAGAAGAAATGTGAGCCGGGTGTGGTGGCTCATGCCTGCAATCCCAGCACTTTGGGAGGCCGAGGCAGGCAGATCACCTGAGGTCAGGGGTTTGAGACCAGCCTGGCCAACAAGGCGAAACGCCATCTCTACTGAAAATACAAAAAAATTAGCTGGGTGTGGTGGCGGGCACCTGTAATCCCAGGTAATAGAGAGGTTGAGGCAGGAGAATCACTTCAACCCAGGAGGCGGAGGTTGCAGTAAGCCGAGATTGCACCACTGCACTCCAGTCTGGGCAACGGAGCAAGACTCTGTCTCAAGAAAAAAAAAAAAAGAAAAAGAAAAAAAAGAAATAGGAAGATTCTGGAGACATCAACTGACAACCGGCCCGCATAGTCATCGCTCTCTTTTCTCTCTTTCTCCCTCCAGCAATTTTGTGAAATGAAACATTTTACCGTCCTATGTGTAGGTTCATCCAGAGATTCTCAAACCACACCCATGGAGTTGCTCATGATCCCTGACAGAGCCATTAAGGACAGTGAGGCCTAGAGAAGTCCGTTGTGTGTGTGGAGGGGAGCAGCTGCAGCAATACATGTGACTTCCCTTCCTTCATCATCTCACCAATGTCATTTCTTCAACAGGCACTTGCCCCCAGGTAAAAGACCTTGTATCAAAAATCTCTGCATGAAACACCACAGCCTCAAGTTTCCTGCATCATGTCATGCAGCTACTGAAGAAAGAGAAGGACTACTGGAGACAGGAAACCCAGACAGTTTACCAGTCAGACCTTCAGCATGAGAGGTGATGCCTCTGGGTACCAATCCCTCACTGTGATGGTTTTATCGGTCAACTCGGCCAGGCTTGGTGCCTGGTCCCTTTCGGTCAAATACTACTCTAGTTGTTGCTGGGAAGATATTTGTGGACATGATTAACATTTACAATCACGCTGGGCACAGTGGCTCACGCCTGTCATCCCTGCTTCGGGAGGCTGAGGCGGGTGGATCACTTGAGGTCAGCAGTTCGAGACCAGCCTGGCCACCGGGGTGAAACCCCATCTCTACTAAAAATAAAAATTAGCCGGGTATAGTGATGGGTGCCTGTAGTTTGGGACTGCCATGGCCCTTGGCAAGACTTTCACCTCTCATTCACCCTGCATGACTCAGCTGAGATAGGACTTCTCCCAGGAAGCCTTCTCCAAGCTCCTAAAACGCCCTGTATTTCCCCTCTCCCAGCCCCAATCCCACTCAGCTGTCAACAGATGGTTATTTCTCTGTCAACCCACTAGCCCAGGAGCTGACAGAGGCCAGGGACTTTGTCTTGTTCACCCATCACAGAGCCTTGAGCCCAGTGGACATTCACAAATATCTATCAAATGAAACAAGAAGGATGTGGGGCCCGTGATAAACATCTCACTGAGTATGTCAAGTCAACCCTGCAGAATCCATATTTTCCCACGTTGCAAAGGCAGAAATTCCTGCATGGAGAGGTCAAGTAACTTCCCTCAGATCACACAACCACTCAGGGACAGAATTCCCTCCCAGGTCTCCCTGACTGCAGATGAACACACCCTTGGTGGCACTGCCTCTCTGGGTGTTCAGCCTCCCCTGACACCTAAGCGAGAAAGTAATCCTGAGGGAAGAGTTTAGACAGCAGAGTCCTAGGGGCTGACCCACATGTCCACAGCTGCCCGGGGATCGGGTGCAATGCTGCGAATCCTTACCGTCACTTCCTCCTGACCAGTTCTGCTCCCATGCCAGAAATGCTGCACCGAACACACCTCTCACACTCCCCACTCTCATTCGCTTCAATTCTCCTGTGCGGAAGGAGAAAGAGAACAGCTAAGCAAGTGAATCCAGACTACGTCCTGGAGATGAGCGCCAGGAAGAGCTTTGTGTTTCTTTTGAAACACATGCAATGCTTTTTTCAATCTTCCACAAAGATATGAGATACCCTTATAAAGTGCATTTATTTCAGTTTAAAGACACAGATTTCATTTAATAATCCCAATTATATACGGACTTTTTTCTAGAAATGGCAAAATCCTACAGCAAAATGACTAAGATCCATGCAAGGTTGCTGGGTGCTGAAAACTGTGCTCCTAGTCTCATGCCGTGTCATGGCAAAGGAATCTAACTCCTAGCCACGCAACGCCACACAGATTAAGGAAAGAGTCTGTCCTACACACAACTTGGAGACGTTCTATATTGTTGATATCTACACAGATCATCTCTATCCTACTGGGTCTGGAGTGGAGGAGATACAATTTTTAGCAGCTTTGTAACAAAAGAACAGGTAGTCAGTAAAGCCAGCAATGCCCACTTTTAAGAAAGAAAGAAGAAAATGAAGACAGCAGTGAAGCGTGGTGCTGGCATCAGGGGTCTCCCAGCAGGTGAGCACACAGAAAAGCAGCGGGAGTACAACCGGGAGTCCAGGGAGGGGAACAGGGGAGGGACCAAGAAGAGTGGCCAGAGCAGCAAGAGGGAGACAAGGAGCAAGTCCGCTCTGGCGAGAATGGAGCTTGCCTAGACTCACCCAAGGCAGTCAGGTCGCTGGGTTCACAAGGTCGATGCTGTGGGTGTAGGCCGAGTGACTGCTACACCTTTCACCTACAAAAGAAAATAACCTCACTGGCCAGGTCACATTCCTCCAGGTATTTACTGAGGGCCCACTCCATTCAGCGGTGCCTTCAGTGAATTATCCAATGCAGCCCCATCCCAAGGACGTGTCTTAATCTGAGAAATAAAATATTGTCCAAGGAGCCAGGAATGGTGGCTCACGCCTCTAATCCAAGCACTTTGGGAGGCTGAGGTGGGAGGACTGCTTCAGCCCAGGAGTTTGAGGCTAGCCTGAGCAACAGGGCGAGACCACCATCTCAACAAAAAATTTAAAAAATTAGCCAGGCATGATGCTGCACAGCTATGGTCCCAGCTACTGGGGAGGCTGAGGTGGGACGATCACTTGAACTCAGGAGGTTGAGGCCAGTGCAGTCCAACCTCGGTGACAGGTGAGACCATCCCGCAAAAGAAAACAAAACAAAAAGACAACTATGGTAGGCATGAGACGGGGGTACTTCTGACACAGAAGTCAAAACCACCATAGCCCAGGTGGCCAGGAACAGCTTCTCCCAGGGCTTGCTATGATATATATCGTCATCCCCAGTTGCAGATGATGTAACAGGATCAGAGAGGTTAAGCAACTCACTCAAGGTCACACATCTAGGGAGTGGTGGTGACCATTTCTCACTGAGGTCTGCTGAAATACAAAAGCCACTTCACCATTTGTGACACCAATCTCTCTTTATATTGTCACCCGTTTTAATTCGCATTCACAGACATATACTTACCTGTGGCTCTCCTTACCTTCATATTGTCATAAGCGGCTAAATACAGTTTAGATTTCATTTTAGCACATCAGGCCTTTCCCTTAAGGAACCTAAATTTCCCGTGCCCGGCACGATTGCCCAGCCCAGAACTGAACACTTACTCAAATTAATCTTCCAACCACACACTAAGGAAAGAAAATGGATTACTGCCACGTAGAGATTTAATTTGGGTATTGCGCGAATTCTGAACTACGATTTGAAATGTAACCACTGTCCAACCAGAAACAGTAAAAACAGTGCTTCCCTATGAAAAGTATTCACAGGACATTTTATTAAATGCCAAAGCATTCCAGGTAAGACACACTGCCCGTTTTACAGGGAGTTGTTGAGATTCTGCTCCTAAGAATACAGTAGTCCTTTCTCTCTCCACTGCTAGCACCCTGATAAGCTCGGCCAAGGAAGGCCATTCACTTTTCCTTTTGCGAGGAAACATATGAAACTACCCTCACACCCACGCACAAATCCAACGCACCCAACAGGGGTATGTTAGTAGAGGGAAATGGTAGTGGAGATGCGAATGGAAATCTGTGCCTACTCAGAGCACATTTCTGATGGCGCAGAGGGCTACCGCCCAGGGTCGCCTGTACTCCAGCAAGGTGGACGACGGACAGGCCCTCCTTCTCTAAACATGAGACTCTGCAGCTTGTGCGGCTATTGGACACAAATGGCCTGGACCATTCCTGCGCACGAATGCAGGAATCACAGCGCCCTTTAAACGCACGTCTACTCATATGTCACAACATGACCGTCTCTCTGTCACACGTCCGAGAAAGGGTTTCTCGGACGGTTTGTTTCAATAGAGGCAATGCAGTCCTCCTTGAAAACTCTCCAGTCACTTGTCTCCTGCCGTGCGGTGGGAGAGGAGGTGGGGAGGGAGGTGATGCCAAGGACACGGTGATTTCTGAACCCGCTGAACATGATCCTAGCCCAGGTGCAGCCCGGCCGGCTACGAATGCCCGCGGCGTCTCGGGATCCTCTTTCTCCGCCGAAAAAGAGCCACCCCCAAGCAGGGAAACAGAACAACGCCACCCGCAGAGTGCACGACCGCCATTCTCATATTGGCGAGATATGGACGACGGGGAAAACCACCTGCTTCCTCCCAAAGCCCCGCTCCCACCCGGCCCAACCCAGGGATTCGAGTCCCAAGACACCCAGCCTGTGCTAAGGACAGCCTCGGTCTCGGCCTCTCGCTCTGTCTCTTTGAAAGTCTCTCTCCCACCCACCCCTCCCCGCCCCCGCTCTCAGTCTCTCCCGCGCGCGCGCTCGCTCGCTCGCTCTCCGTCTCTCTCCGGCTCTCTCACGCGCGTTCTCGCTCCGGAGCCGGTTCCAGCCGTCCAGGCGCCAGCGCGGCGCCTCGTTTCCTCTGCGTTGGAAACGCAGCGCGGCCGGCTCGGAATTGAAGGGTTAAGACAACCGGGAGGAACCGCCCACCGGCAGGCTAGAGGGGCAGCAGCGCGGAAGCTGGCGCCGGCGGGGTTTAGCCGGCGTCACAGGGACGCGACGCTGGCCAGAAACTGGACCTTCGATTGGCCGCCGCGAGCCGCCGGAGCCGGGAGAGGGAGCGAGTGGGTGTCTATGTGAGAGCGGCTGGGTGTTTTGTCGCGAACCACGCCGCCCAGCTCGGCTGAGACAGGAGAAGGTGTGGAGGCCGCACTTTCCGGAGGTGCGCCGCGCCGTTCCTAGAGCGGCCCTTTCGGGAGCGTGGCTCATGAACTGGACGAATGCTTCCGGAGGCTATGGGAGAGACTCCAGGAAGCGGATGTGATTTTATGGGCGAGGGACCAGGGAACTGGGCTGGAGGCTTGGGAGGAGGCCGATTTCTCCTATGATTGGCTGGGAGATTTGCGCTAGGTTGCGCCTCTGAGAACCCATGTCTGGCGTTTCATTTTCGTTATTTACTGTGTTTGCATGAGCGGTACAGGCACCCTTTGAAGCCAAAAAGCAGACAGTTCAAGACATTGAAATTATTCAGGCTACTGCCGTAGGGAGAGCGCCCCGGAAGTGGAAACCACACTGTCGGGGTAAGCGTGGAGCAGGGGGGTGTCTTTTACTTTCATAGGAAGGAGTAGACCGGTTTTAGTGGGGAGATTTATGGGGCAGGGGTTGTTTTTGTAATCAGCGGAAGTCTCAGCCAGCTGAACAGGGAATGTTTCTCTCTGTGCCTAGCTACTTTCAGGAGGACAGACCTCTCGTCTAAGTGAATCATTCCTGAGACAAAAGAACAGGTAGTGGTTGGGTCGGCCATCTGGGAGTCATGGCACAGAGTGGACAGACAGCATCCCTTATATAAGTCCCATGGATAATATTGGTCCTTTGTGGTCAGCGATTTCCCAGAACACGAAAGTGTGCAGAGATTTCTTTACCGTGGCGTATGTCAGGAGTCAAGCGACATGCAACAATGTTTGTCCTAGCAGATACATGAATAATACATTCCTTTTTAATCCTGGAAGAAGACACCCCATGAACAGAGTTTATAGTTCTCAAAAAGTAATATTTTTGTGGTTTAAGCGAAGGAAGGAAACATGAACCATTATCCCAGAATATTATCATCATTTCATTATACAAATGAAGTAACTGAGCCACAGAGAGGTTAAGTAACCTTTCCAAAGTCACAGAAGATATTTAAAAAATGGTGGAGTCTCGATTTAAATCCAGGTGTCTGTGACTTCATCCCCTTCGTGCTGTGCAGCCATACACTGTCATTTCCAAATCCACACATGTGGCTTGATCCTCTCCCTGAATCTACAGATTTCCTGCGCTAACTGACAACCCCACAGGCCCGTTGCACTTACCTCCTCCCATCCAGCATCCTAGGCAGTTGAAGATGACTTCCCAGAGAAGAGTGTGTTAGAGAACCTGGGTCCCAAAGGCCCTACCCCATCCCCTGGAAGGAGAGGTGGGCTTCAAGAGGAAGATTAGAGGATTTGAAGGGAGAGTATGTTTGTCTGAGAGACAGGCTGATAGGCCATTATGGCACACGTGATAATAAACACCAGTTACTTTGAATTTTTTTTTTTTTTTTTTTTTTTTTTTTTTTTTAGTATTGGCAATACATGCTGAATGGTGGTGATATCCAAAGCAGATAGGTAAAATCAAGCCACTGTATGGGCACGTTGAGACATTCCCATTTTACCTGGGAGGACCTGACAAGAAAATACCACTCTGCGGTATAAAAGGAGAACTGTCTCCGAGACTCAACAAATGAAACAAATTAGTAATTTTTTCTAATTATTCTTATTCTCCCATTACAGATGAGGCATGGTAGGCACAGAGAGATTAGATCAGCTCTGCGAAGTCATTCAAGTCATAAGTTGCTGAGTCCCATAGCAAGTACTACTCTGCATGTCCCAAAATGAACCCACCAATCCCCACTCTCGGCATGCCTGCCCCTCCTCCTGTGCTGCTGGACTCAGTGACAGGCACCACGTTTTACCCAGCAGCTTGGGCCAAAGATCTTGAAAGCCATCCTTGATTGCTGCCTCTCTGTCACCACCCCCACAGTGACTAAGCCTGGCCAGTTCGACCTCCCAAGTCTTTCTAAGTGAGATCTTTTATTTTATTTTTTTTGAAAGTTTTTTTTGAAAAAAATTATTTATTATACTTAAAGTTCTGGGATACACTTGCAGAACGTGCAGGTTTGTTATATAGGTATACATGTACCATGGTAGTTTGCTGTACCCATCAACCTGTCATGTAGGTTTTAAGCCCCACTTGCATTAAGTATTTGTCATAATGCTCTCCCTCCTCTTTCCCCCTACCCCCCGACAGGCCCTGCTGTGTGATGTTCACCTCCCTGTGTCCGTGTGTTCTCATTGTTCAACTCCCACTTATGAGTGAGAACATGTGGTGTTTGGTTTTCTGTTCCTGTGTTAGTTTGCTGAGAATGAACATGAACTCATTCTTTTTTTATGGCTGCATAGTATTCCATGGTGTGTATGTGCTACATTTTCTTTATCCAGTCTATCATTGATGGGCATTTGGGTTGGTTTCCAGTCTTTGCTATTGTAAATAGTGCTGCAGTAAACATATGTGTGCATGTGTCCTTATAGTAGAATGATTTATAATCCTTTGGGTATATGCCACCAACAAGTCATAGCTCATCCTCTTGCCACCAGTCTTGACCCTGTCCCACGCATTCTCAGTGCCAGTGTGTGAGGCAACTTTCTTAACTCCTTATCTGGTCATGTCAAACCTTTACAAACGCTACCAGGGCTGCCTGCTGCCCTTAGGATAAAGTCCAGCCTCCTGGACTAGGGACATCAGACCCCGGCTACCCCCAAATGCATCCTGCATAGCAGACGCCTCCTCCTGCTGCACCCACCCTCAGTATTCCACATTCTAGACCTCTTTGTGTTCATCAGTCAACCAACGCTTGTGGACTCTCTAGCATGCGCACTCACTTGCTCTCTCTGTCATGTCGGCCACCTCACACCTGCCCTTCCTTCTGTCTGGCCTGCACTTGTTCCCTCCCCCTCTGCATGATTCCTCCTTACCTTCAGCTCTCAAGTGAAGGAGAGCAAATTATACTTTACCTAGGGAGCAATTGGATGAAAAGGCATGCTTAGTGGGTTTGATATTTTTACTGAATAGCACATGATAGGGATTCATGAAAATTCCCCCAATGGGCCAACCAGTTGGAATGTCACCTGAGAGTAGGGTTTTTAGGAAAAGTTTATTTGCAAAAATAGGATGCAGGAAGGTAACTGAGGAAGGTGACAGGTTCATTTGCCTGACTATAGCAATTATTTCCTGTGTGTGTGTGTATAACAACATGTTTTATACCTTAAATATATACAATAAAAACATAAATAATAATAAAGATACACAGCATAGATCTCTCCTTCATTCCTATAGACTCATCATGTGTGAACATGGAGTTTGGAATTGTGGCCCCAGGTTCAGTACCATGAAGTGATGTGGGCTGAGGACCTGCCTCACAGCTGGTTCTTCCTGCCATAGAGTGAACTGTGAGGCTTAGCTTCATTTCAGCTCCTAGCATTGCACACCTGAATATGAACGGAAGTGTCTGCTTTGGACATATGGACAATAAAAGAGAAAAGACGGAAATGGCCCTGGTCCTGCCACCATCAGCCCAAGCCCAAACCCTGGCTGGAGGGTAGACTGGACTCCCACTGTCCTGGCACGCTGGCCTCCACATTGATGTGCCTCTAACATGGCACAGTGTGAATGGCTCTCCCTGGAGCCTGGTTGTTGATGACCTACTGTGTGCTACTCATGTACAGTGTTGATTTCCCAAAGACCCAGAGAGGTAAGTATCAAACTCCCATCTACAGATAAGGAACCAAGCTGAAAGAGGTCAGGGCACTGAGGCAGAAAAGGCTGGATCTGGGACTCACACGCGGGTTCTGTCAGACTCCAAAGCCAGGCCTCTTTAAACTCACGACAACGTACTTTGCTTATGCTCCCCTCGCTGAGCTGCAGATATTCCATGATGGGACAGTCAGCCTGGTCCCAACACCACGTCTACCTGTGAGATCCAGGCCCCTAGCAGGGCAAAGCCATCCTGAAAAGTTCTAACACAGTCCACAGGAGCTGCCCTGGCGTCCCTTGTCTTACAGCTACCAGTCAAGTTTAGCTTCTAGGCCTCTTTGCCCTATCACAGAGGCGCTTTGCCCTATCACAGAGACACTTGCAATCCACCCCCGCCCTAAATTACATCTCCATCAGCCTCACTTTATTTAACAGATAAGAAGAATCTAGAGGCAAACAGCAGAGGCAGCGTTAGTAGCTGCAACGCAGCTGTGGAGTTGATCAGACTCTAAATGTGGTATGGAAATCAACAGACTGAGAATGGGAATGTAGTTCCTCCTGTTGTTCAGCTGTCTGGACTGTAAGCTGTGCAGAATCAAAGTGCCTGCCGCACAAACCTCCCCTCTTCTGAAGAGTCTGCCCTGACCCAACCCTTGCGCACACACATCCCTCAGGGGAGGGTAGGGTGGTCTCCTGTGTGCTCCTAGGGGACCGTGGGTTGAATTCTGCCATGGCTCTCCTTACCCCCCAAGTGTGGGGGTCATCTGCCAGCAAGCATACAGCTAAAACCTCCCCCTGTCCCCAGAGTGTCCGGTCAGCACTTCAGAACAAGTTTATTCGGTTAATAAAGGAATTTCACCCAGAGTACTTGGTCAGTAATGGCTATGATGGTAGCAGCTCTGTGTGCATTAGGAATGCTTCAGGAGAATCGAGTGAACAGAGGACATCTGTGCAATGAGATTCTCCTCCCCTGGAGTTGGGGAGGAGGGTTGTAACTTTCCTCTCTTTCCTAATTCCAGAACTCCTAGTAAAAGAGGCTACAAAATTATTTATTTTAGATGGAGACTAGCTCTGTCACCCAGGCTGGAGTGCAGTGGCACAATCTCAGCTCACTGCATTCTCCACCTCCTGGGATCAAGTGATTCTTGTGCCTCAGCCACCCAAGTAGCTGGGATTACAGGTGTGCGTCACTGCACCTGGGATTTTTTTTTTTCATATTTTTAGTAGAAATGGGGCTTCACCATATTGGCCAGGCTGTTCTTGAACTCCTGACCTCAAGTGATCTGCCCGCCTTGCCCTCCCAAAGTCCTGGGATTACAGGCATGAGCCACTGCACCCTGCCAGAATTTTTAAATATGTCTTGGCCAGTATGTTACTCCATGTGGCCTCCCAGTGGGACTGCAGTGATGGGTTTACCAAAATGTCAGAGTACCCTAGGGCAAGTGCATGTGGGCCACCCCCAGGGTCTGTAGGGAAAAACGACTATTGATTGGGTTCAGGCGTCCTAATTGAGTATGTGGTTCTGTGGCTGCAACACAGATGTCCACAGCGACAAGGACATGAACACCTGGATGAACGCGTCTGTCAAGTCCGGGTGGGCTGCATCAGCGCCTTTGCCTGTCCTATCTCTTGCCTAAGCCCTCCTGGTTCTGACTGCTCCTGCCTGGGTCCCTCCTTCGCCTGAACTCTGCAGGCTGCACAGACATGCTTTCTGCATCTGTGGCCCTTCATTGTCCCTTTCCGTGTCCCTGGCAGAGCAGAAGCTTACCTGGCCCGACAGGATCCCGTCCTTATCACCGTGGCACCTCCAGCCTTCTGTTCAGCTTCCTGCTGGTGTGCTAGTGTCCTTGTGGCATCTGCGTCATGTTGGAACGACTCAGCCTCTGACTTTTTTCCAACTGTTCCCTCTGTCTGGAAGGCCTTCACCACAGATATCTACTTGACTGACTCCTCCCCCTTCATATCTTTGTCAAATTGTCACCTTCTCAACCCAGCCTACCCTAGTCACTGTCATAATTTACCTGCAGCTAACCCAGTTCCTCCCCCAATTCCCAATCCCTGTACCATGATCTGTATATGTTTTCTTTTTTAGTACAGCCCCCATCATCTTTGTAAACTAAAAATAAAATTCTAAGCCCCACTCCCCAACCATCTGAATGGACCCTTCCTCTCGGCCAAGGCTATTCCAAAGTTAGCCTGAAAAAGTACTTCAGGCCATGATGGGAAGGGTGGGTCAGACATGTGTCGTTACACCCTTCTCCCTATGGAATTCAGGCACAACTGACCAGCATTTATGTTAAGGCAGAGATCTTAAGACTGTGGCAATAAGACACCAAGTTCCAGCCTGACTAGTATAGCATCACATAACAAATAGGCCCTGAAAGAAGTCAAAGTGTTTCACCCAACGATATATTTCTTTGACACATTTTGAAATAGGCCTACAAAGCCATCTCTTGTGAGGAAGTCTACATTCTGTAGAGAATCCCTTTCCCTTTCCAGGTCTTTTTCCTGGTCTAGGAGAGAATTAGCTAAGAGTCCAGCAACTTTTAAGGTCTGATAAGAAATATTTACAGTCTATTCTCTCTGAAGCTGGCTACCTCGGGACTTCATTGGCATAATAAGAACCTTGATCTCCACAACCCCTTATCTTAACCCAGACACTCCCTCCTATGGATTGGAGGTCTTTAGATAAACTCAAGCAATTGCCAATCAGAAGATCTTTGAATCCACTTATGACCTGTAAGACCCCACCGCCCCCCCACCGCCCGCCAACTTGTAGTTGTCCCGCCTTTTCAGAACGAACCAATGTATGTTGTACATGCATTGATTGATGTCTTATGTCTCCCTAAAGTGTATAAAGCGAAGCTGTACCCTGACGACCTTGGGGATGTTTCGTCAGGACCTCCTGAGGTTGTATCAGGGGCACGTCCTTAACCTTGGCAAAATAAACTTCTAAATTGATTGAGACCTGTCTCGGGTACGTTTTGATTCATAACTTCTAACGTTTCCTAGATTCCCTTGTGGAGGGTTTGCTGTCTGCCACCTACCACGTCCTCTTCGGGGAATGTCAGATCCAGGGCAGGGATTTCTGTTGATTTGGTTCCCTGAGGTATCCCCACACCTCAAGCAGTGCCTGGCACATAGAAGACTTTCATACATATTTGTTGCCTGAAGGAACACATATGCCTCCCCCACTAGACTGTGAAACCATTCAGGGTCTCGTTCTCCCCTGTATGATGGAGCCCTCTATGCATGCTTGTGTCATGGTGCAAAGAGTCTCACAAAATAACAGAATTAAACCGTGCATGTCTTAGAGATGGAGGAGATACTCTGGAGGTAGTTTCTACTTTCTTCAGCCCAACACACATTTCTCTTGAATGGTCTGTGCCCATTACTCCTACATTTCAGCTGAGACGGTCTCGGGCCCACACCGCCCCCTGACCACAGATGGCATCTACCTGTGTCCCCTCCCTTCCGTAGCCTAGAATTCTGCATTCAGAAGCACTGTGTGTTTGCAGGAAAGGGCTGAGATGCTGCTCTGTAGATCCTCATTATGTAAAGGTGAAGTTAAGGTTTGGGAAGATGATCCAAACAGCTAGAGACTCCTGCCATCCCACCAGGGCACAGGGGATCCCGGGTTTGATGCATGTGTTCTGGAGAGCTGCAAGAGGGATGTCGTGTCCAGGTTATTTTCTGGGTGTCAGTGACATCTCGCAGGAGACAGACCACACGACCCAGGAACACATGGGCAGGTCCTGTTCATCGCTGAGAGAGAGGGTCCCTGCTCTGTGTCTTTTATCAGAGACACAGAAGAAACTCCTCCCCACAGTGAGATCTCCACAAGTGGTGCTGAGGGGGACCTGTGACTCTCAAAGCAGTCGCATGACTCCAACCCCAGGGGCAGCTGTGAAGGAAGCTGGCTGTGTAAACTCAGGGGTCTAGATAAGTAAGCCCGGCTGTGGCAGGCTAGAGTGGACGAGTCTGGGAAAGTCAACTCGAGACAACCTCTCACTGACTGTACAGGGTGAGACCCAAATATCAGGAGAAGGTCACAAACAACTCATGTCTGAACTTTGCTGTGTGACAGTGTCTCTCATGCTTGAAATGATCTCCCAAACAGCTCAGACGTTTCAATCCCTGGAACACGGAACCAAAGACAGAACAGGCCTCCCTCCAAAACATACATCTCCTACCAGCTCTGAAACATCCTGTCCTGGACACACACACTCTCAGATACCTCAGGGACCTCACAGACTGGGTCACAAAGCCGAAGAGACCCCAATGACACAGAAAACCCAGACAACAACCCAGGAATAAGCAGCTCAGAGACCTCAACCCTGGAAACACAACACTGAACAGTTCGCAGAACTCACGCCTCCAAGAACTCAGTGAAGGAGGACACAGACACTAAACCTGCTCAGAGACATCAGATTCTAAAATTCAGACCCACGTGCATGTGAGCAACTTTAGAACCTGTGATGTAGAAACCAGATTACTTCACGGACCTCACACCCCGGACCCAGAAGCCCACAAAACCATAGTGCGCACACCCTGAGATGCAGACACAGAAACAGTTGAGGGGACCGGGACAGGGAACACAGAGGCCTTGGGCACAATCTTCCCTGCAACAAACACCTAGGAGACCTCAGAGTGTGGGACACACCATTCCCACACAGCACAGAGTTTACAACCTGAGACACAGCAACTCCTCAACATGTCAGCAGCCTCAACCCCTGCGGTGCAGGCTCATAACCGGGTAGGGAGGACACACTCAGGACGCAGGACCCCAAAAGGATCAGACAACTTTCGTGAGTTTGGAATAACCTCAGTGTTCTCACAACCTAGGATATGGAGCCCCAAGGGGCGCTATTGTGTCCTATCATTGACACAGACACTCGGGAGAGCTCAAACCCTACTTCCTGAAATCAGAACTGCTCCCACGCCTTGCATTCTAGACACAACACCTAAAGCAGATCAGACACCTCACATGCTGGGAGAGAACCCTAATCAGCCCAGAGGACTGTCACCCCAGACACAAGCCCTCCACAGCTCAGAGACCTGCCGACCTGGGACGCTACCCTCCCAATTGGTCAGAGGCCTCAGAATCTGGGCACAGAGCCTGGAAAAGCTCAGCAGAATGACATCTTGCATTGGAGACCCCTAAAAAGTCACTTGGTACAGGACATGTGTCAGATGCAGTCACAGCAAGAGATCACCCAGGCTCATGAGGCAGACATGGAGACACAGGGAGACAGAGACAGACAGAGTCAAAGGGAGCAATGAGGTGGGGGAGGGATTGAGGATTAGGGAGAGCATTTCTGGACACCTTCTGTCCTCACGGAGTTAGCCTCGATCTCAGGACCCGGGCCCAGGCAGCCGAGTAACCTCTTGTTTTCCAGGCGAAGGGAGACCCCGGTTTCTGCCCTCAGAGGCTGTTTCTGGGCCTAGGCCACATCCAGGAGGGCAGGAGCTGGCCCGGGCACACAGGGGAGCCCTTTACCCATCAAAATGGGGATCCATTCTAGGTTTGGAGGGTTCATGCCATCATGAGGTGGAACCCTGTGCCCCTAAGGCCCCAGCTGCCCTCCCGCTGAGGTGCTGCTGTCCTGGTGTGGGGAAGGGGTGTCTCTGCCCCGGTGGAATAAGAGCATGAACCTGTGCTGCTTACGAAAGTGCTGGAAGCTTCCCCCAACCTTGGGACTGCTTGTCCACACCCTCTTCATCCGCCCTGAGCAACTCTGCTTCAGCCTCCTGGGCAAGTGCACTCAGGAGGCACGGCGGCCACCTGGCTTCTCTCTGCCCTCTGTGGCCCTGAACAGAAGGGCACCTGCAGATCTTTCGCAAGGGAGTGAAGCAGAGGCAGCTAAAGTGGAGACTGGAGTAGCTGGCCGTGCTGTGCTGAGGCTCCGTGGCACAGACCAAGAGCTGACACTGAGGGGTGCTGCTGTCCCTCCCCAGTTCTCCTCCCTGTGCCATGAGAGACCCGTCCCCCCGACCCCACCCCCCACCTCTAAATGCCTGATTCTGCTTTACAGGAGACAGGACATGAGGGTATCCACGCTTGCTGCAGGGCTTTGTGCAAACGGAAGGAGCCCAGACATCTCCCGGCCCCATCTCCTCTAGACCAGCCCTAGGGCAGGGCTATTTGCTCATGGATGAAAACAGCTGTAAGGCTGTGGAATTTGGGGACTGAGGCCCAGGTGGGCCTGGCCGGTAGGCCTGATCCTCCTGGCGGACACACTCAGTGGCCCATCTCTGATTCCCTGGTGGACGTGCACTCCCGCAGGACCACAGGAGCCCAGTGTCGCATCTGCAGCATTTCCTGAAGCGCTCTGAACACAGTCCGGGCTTAATCAATGCCTGGTGGGATGCTCTCTGACTGAAGAACCCAGCTCTTAGCTACGCTCACCCAAACATCTGTCCCTGCTTAACGCCTAAAATCCCATATTTAGGCTGGGCACAATGGCTCACTCCTGTAATCCCAGCTCTTCAGAGGCTGAAGTGGGAGGATCAGTTGAGGCCAGGAGTTCAAGACCAGTCTGGGCAACATAGCGAGACCCTGTCTTTACAAAAAAAATTAAAAATGAGCTGGGCAGGGTTGTGAGCACCTGGAATCCCAGGTACTCAGGAGGCTGAGGTGGGAGGAAGGTTTGGGCCCGGGAGGTTGAGGCTGCAGTGAGCCTTGATTGCGCCACCACACTCCAACCTGGGTGACAGAGCATGACCCTGTCTCAAGAAAAAATAATTAAAAAAAAAAACCCCATATTTGCTTATTTACAAAAGATTGATTTATAAAAGATTGAAAAGATTTGCAAACTATTCATTAGACAGGGTGTTAATATCCATGATATACAAAGAAGTCAAACATCTCAACAGCCAAAAAACCCATGCAAGCTCAAATAGGGAAATTATCTGAATAGATGTTTCTCAAAGGAAGACCTACAAATGGCCAAGAAATGTATGAAAAAATGTTCAGCATCGCTAATCATCAGGGAAATGCAAATCAAAGCCACAGTGAGAGCTGGCTGAGATGGAGCAGGCCTGTAGTCCCAGCTACTTAGGAAGCCAAGGGAGGAGGAATGCTTGAGCTCAGGACTTCAAGACCAGCCTGGGCAACATAGTGAGACCCTGTCTCCAGAAAAGAAAAGAAATAACGGTAAAACCACAATGAGTTATCGTCTCACACAGTTACAATACCTGTTATCAAAAAGACAAAACAAACAAACAAACAAATGCTGGCACTCTCACCCAACTAGAATGCCTATTCTCAAAAAGACAAAAAATAACAAACACTGGCAAGGATGCAGAGAAAAGGGAAGTGTCATACCCTATTGGTGAGAATTTAAACTAGTAGAGACACTATGGAGAACAGAAGGGAGGTTCCTCCAAAAACTACAATAGAACCACCATATGATCCAGCAATCCCACTACTGGGCATTTATTCAAGGGACAGGAAATCAGCATATCAAAGAGACATCTGCACTCCCACATTGATTATAGCACTATGCACAATAGCCACGCTATGGAATCAGTTTAGATGAATGGATGAAGAAAATGTGGTACACGTACACAATGCAATACTTTTCAGCCCTAAAAAAGAATGAAATTCTGTCATTCTGAGCAATCCTGGGTGGAAGTGGAGGACTTTATGTTAAGTGAAATAAGCCAGGAACAGAGACTTAAACACCACATGTTGTCATTCATATGTGGAAGCTAAAAAATGCTAATCTCATAGAAATAAAAAGTAGAACAGAGGATACTAGAGGCTGGAAAGGGTAAGGGGTGGTGGGGATAGAGGAGATTTGTTAAAGGATACAAAATTACAGTTTGATAGGAGAAGTAAGTTATAGTGTTCCACAGCATTGTAGGATGACTATAATGAACAATAATATATTATATAGGCCGGGCATGGTGGCTCACACCTGTAATCCCAGCACTTAGGGTGACTGAGGTGGGCGGATCATCTGAGGTCAGGAGTTTGAGACCAGCCTGGTCAACATGGCGAAACACCGTCTCTACTAAAAATACAAAAATTAGCCAGGCGTGGTGGCGGTTGCCTGTGATCCCAGCTACTCAGGAACCTGAAACAAGAGAATCACTTGAGCCTGGGAAGCAGAGGTTGCAGTGAGCTGAGATCACGCCACTGTACTACAACCTGGGTGACAGAGCGAGACTCTGTCTAGAAAAGTTAAACAAATAATATATTATATAGTTTCAAATAGCTAGGAGGACATTGAATATTCCCAACACAAAGAAATGATGAATGTTTGAGACAATGCATATGCTAATTACTCTGCTTTGATCACCATACATCATATGAATGGAAATATCACTACTTCTCCCACATATATATATATACACATACATACGTATATGTATATACACATATATATGTATGTATGTATATATATATACATATATACAATTATTCTGCTAATTTTTTTTTTATGGATTCCATTTTCTTTTTTTTTTTTGAATTTAAAGGAAATATTTTTATTATTAAAAATTTTGTACATAGTGAAATATAAAACCCGTTACATTAGATCTACCAATAAGACAACATATTATGAGGTAATATTTTTAAATGTGTGATTTCTTATTGGGTCTGTTGGACAATATCTACTTAATTGGGCATAGAAGTTTTAAAAACTGAATCTTTATTTCTTTTTTCTTTTTTTTTCTTTTTATTATTATTATTATACTTTAGGCTCTATGGTACATGTGCGCAACGTGCAGGTAAGTTACATATGTATACATGTGCCATGCTGGTGCGCTGCACCCACCAACTCGTCATCTAGCATTAGGTATATCTCCCAATGCTATCCCTCCCCCCTCCCCCCACCCCACAACAGTCCCCGAAGTGTGATGTTCCCCTTCCTGTGACCATGTGTTCTCATTGTTCAATTCCCACCTATGAGTGAGAATATGCGGTGTTTGGTTTTTTGTTCTTGTGATAGTTTACTGAGAATGATGATTTCCAATTTCATCCATGTCCCTACAAAGGACATGAACTCATCATTTTTTATGGCTGCATAGTATTCCATGGTGTATATGTGCCACATTTTCTTAATCCAGTCTATCATTGGGGTTAGGGTTAGCCAAAATTGACAAATTTTGTCAAATTAGCCAAATTTTGTCAATTAGCCAAATTAGCCAAAATTAGTCAAAATTAGTGAATTTGTCAAAATTAGTCAAATTTTGTCAATTAGCCAAAATTGACAAATGGGATCTAATTAAACTAAAGAGCTTCTGCACAGCAAAGGAAACTACCATCAGAGTGAACAGGCAACCTACAAAATGGGAGAAAATTTTTGCAACCTACTCATCTGACAAAGGGCTAATATCCAGAATCTACAATGAACTCCAACAAATTTACAAGAAAAAAACAAACAACCCCATCAAAAAGTGGGCGAAGGACATGAACAGACACTTCTCAAAAGAAGACATTTATGCAGCCAAAAAACACATGAAAAAATGCTCACCATCACTGGCCATCAGAGAAATGCAAATCAAAACCACAATGAGATACCATCTCACACCAGTTAGAATGGCAATGATTAAAAAGTCAGGAAACAACAGGTGCTGGAGAGGATGTGGAGAAATAGGAACACTTTTACACTGTTGGTGGGACTGTAAACTAGTTCAACCCTTGTGGAAGTCAGTGTGGCGATTCCTCAAGGATCTAGAACTAGAAATTCCATTTGACCCAGCCATCCCATTACTGGGTATATACCCAAAGGACTATAAATCATGCTGCTGTAAAGACACATGCACACGTATGTTTATTGCAGCATTATTCACAATAGCAAAGACTTGGAACCAACCCAAATATTCTGCTAATTTTTAAAATGAAAATAAAGAAGAAATACAATTGATATTTGCATAGTGGTATCTTGTACCCTGAATTTGAAGTATTGTGTTATATTGAAAATAACTACAGCAACAACACAACTGAAGGCCTGTTCAGCTACTGAAAAGATTGATTCAAACCCCAGCACCAACACCCTTGCAGAAAAAGAAGACACACTACATACAGAAGAACAATTTTAAAGTCATCCATCAGACTTCTCATCAGAATCTGTGCAACCCAGAACTTTGTATTCAGCACAAGCAATTTTTTTATATGAAGGTGACATAAACATGTTTACACAAACAGGTAAACAAAAATGGGGAGAAAAGTCATTGTCAACACATTTGTCCTACAAAACATGCTAAAGGAAGTTCTTGGGTCAGAAGGAAAATAGAAGGAAATTTGGAATTACACACAGAACTTCACCGTGCTGGACAAAGAACAACTGTGGGAAAGTGTAAGATTTTTTTTTTTTGGAGATGGAGTTTCCCTCTGTCGCCCAGACTGGAGTGCAGTGGCACGATCTCAGCTCACTGCAACCTCTGCCTCTTGGTTCAAGTGATTCTCCTGCCTCAGCCTCCCAAGTAGTTGTGACTACAGGTTCACGCTGCCATGCCCGGCTAATTTTTTTGTATTTTAGTAGAGATGGGGTTTCACCATGTTGCCGAGGCTGGTCATGAACTCCTGAGCTCAGGCAATCCACCTACCTCAGCCTCCCAAAGTGCTGGGATTACAGGCATGAGCCACCAGGCCCAGCTGATTGTTTTTTAAAAAATTTTAAGTTTCTTTCTTTTTTTTATTATACTTTAAGTTTTAGAGTACATGTGCACAATGTGCAGGTTAGTTACATATGTATACATGTGCTATGTTGGTGTGCTGCACCCATTAACTTGTCATTTAACATTAGGTATACCTCTAAATGCTATCCCTCCCTGCTCCCCCCATCCCACAACAGGCCCGGGTGTGTGATGTTCCCCTTCCTGTGTCCATGTGTTCTCATTGTTCAATTCCCACCTATGAGTGAGAACATGCGGTGTTTGGTTTTTTGTCCTTGCGATAGTTTGCTGAGAATGATGGTTTCCAGCTTCATCCATGTCCCTACAAAGGACATCAACTCATCCTTTTTTATGGCTGCATAGTATTCCATGGTGTATATGTGCCACATTTTCTTAATCCAGTCTATCATTGTTGGACATTTGAGTTGGTTCCAAGTCTTTGCTGTTGTGAATAGTGCTGCAATAAACATACGTGTGCATGTGTCTTTATAGCAGCATGATTTATAATCCTTTGGGTATATACCCAGTAATGGGATGGCTGGGTCAAATGGTATTTCTAGTTCTAGATCCCTGAGGAATCACCACACTGACTTCCACAATGGTTGAACTAGTTTCCAGTCCCGCCAACAGTGTAAAAGTGTTCCTATTTCTCCACATCCTCTCCAGCACCTGTTGTTTCCTGACTTTTTAATGATCGCCATTCTAACTGGTGTGAGATGGTATCTCACTGTGATTTTGATTTGCATTTCTCTGATGGCCAGTGATGATGAGCATTTTTTCATGTGTCTTTTGGCTGCGTAGATGTCTTCTTTTGAGAAATGTCTGTTCATATCCTTCACCCACTTTTTGATGGGGTTATTTTTTTCTTGTAAATTTGTTTGAGTTCATTGTAGATTCTGGATATTAGCCCTTTGTCAGATGAGTAGATTGCAAAAATTTTCTCCCATTCCGTGGGTTGCCTGTTCACTCTGATGGTAGTTTCTTTTGCTGTGCAGAAGCTCTTGAGTTTAATTAGATCCCATTTGTCAATTTTGGCTTTTGTTGCCATTGCTTTTGGTGTTTTAGACATGAAGTCCTTGCCCATGCCTATGTCCTGAATGGTATTGCCTAGCTTTTCTTCTAGGGTTTTTATGGTTTTAGGTCTAACATTTAAGTCTTTAATCCATCTTGAATTAATTTTTTTATAAGGTGTGAGGAAGGGATCCAGTTTCAGTTTTCTACATATGGCTAGCCAGTTTTCCCAGCACTATTTATTAAATAGGGAATCCTTTCCCCATTTCTTGTTTTTGTCAGGCTTGTCAAAGATCAGATGGTTGTAAATATGTGGCATTATTTCTGAGGGCTCTGTTCTGTTCCATTGGTCTATATCTCTGTTTTGGTACCAGTACCATGCTGTTTTGGTTACTGTAGGCTTCTAGTATATACAGTTTGAAGTCAGGTAGCATGGTGCCTCCAGCTTTGTTCTTTTGGCTTAGGATTAACTTGGCAATGCAGGCTCTTTTTCGGTTCCATATGAACTTTAAAGTAGTTTTTTCCAATTCTGTGAAGAAAGTCGTTGGTAGCTTGATGGGGATGGCATTGAGTCTATAAATTACCTTGGGCAGTATGGCCATTTTCACGATATTGATTCTTCCTACCCATGAGCATGGAATGTTCTTCCATTTGTTTGTATCCTCTTTTATTTCATTGAGCAGTGGTTTGTAGTTCTCCTTGAAGAGGTCCTTCACATCCCTTGTAAGTTGGATTCCTAGGTGTTGTATTCTCTTTGAAGCTATTGTGAATGGGAGTTGACTCATGATTTGGCTCTCTGTTTGTCTGTTATTGGTGTATTAGAATGCTTGTGATTTTTGCACATTGATTTTGTATCCTGAGGCTTTGCTGAAGTTGTCTATCAACTTAAGGAGATTTTGGGCTGAGACGATGGTGTTTTCTAGAGATATAATCATGTCATCTGCAAACAGGGACAATTTGACTTCCTTTTTTCCTAATTGAATACCCTTTATTTCTTTCTCCTGCCTGATTGCCCTGGCCAGAGCTTCCAACACTATGTTGAATAGGAGTGGTGAGAGAGGGCATCCCTGTCTTGTGCCAGTTTTCAAAGGGAATGCTTCCAGTTTTTGCCCATTCAGTATGATATTGGCTGTGGGTTTGTCATAAATAGCTCTTATTATTTTGAGATACATCCCATCAATACCTAATTTTGAGAGTTTTTAGCATGAAGGGCTGTTAAATTTTGTCAAAGGCCTTTTCTCCATTTATTGAGATAATCATATGTTTTTTGTGTTTGGTTCTGTTTATATGCTGGATTACGTTTATTGATCTGCGTATGTTGAACCAGCCTTGCATCCCAGGGATGAAGCCCACTTGATCATGGTGGATAAGCTTTTTGATGTGCTGCTGGATTCGGTTTGCCAGTATTTTATTGAGGACTTTTGCATCGATGTTCATCAGGGATATTGGTCTAAAATTCTGTTTTTTTGTTGTGTCTGTGCCAGGCTTTTGGTATCAGCATCAGGATGACACTGGCCTCATAAAATGAGTTAGGGAGGGTTCCCGCTTTTTGTATTGATTGGAATAGTTTCAGAAGGAATGGTACCAGCTCCTCCTTGTACCTCTGGTAGAATTCGGCTGTGAATCCATCTGGTCCTGGATTCTTTTTGGTTGGTAAGCTATTAATTATTGCCTCCATTTCAGAGCCTGTTATTGGTCTATTCAGAGATTCAATTTCTTCCTGGTTTAGTCTTGGGAGGGTGTATGTGTCGAGGTATTTATCCATTTCTTCTAGATTTTCTAGTTTATTTGCATAGAGGTGTTTACAGTATTCTCTGATGTTAGTTTGTATTTCTGTGGGATCGGTGGTGATATCCCCTTTATCATTTTTTATTGCATCTATTTGATTCTTCTCTCTTTTCTTCTTTATTATTCTTGCTAGCTGTCTATCAATTTTGTTGATCTTTTCAAAAAACCAGCTCTTGGATTCATTGATTTTTTGAAGGGTTTTTTGTGTCTCTATTTCCTTCAGTTCTGCTCTGATCTTAGTTATTTCTTGCCCTCTGCTAGCTTTTGAATGTGTTTGCTCTTGCTTCTCTAGTTCTTTTAATTGTGATGTTAGGTTGTCAATTTTAGATCTTTCCTGCTTTCTCTTGTGGGCATTTAGTGCTATAAATTTCCCTCTACACACTGCTTTGAATGTGTCCCAGAGATTCTGGTATGTTGTGTCTTTGTTCTCGTTGGTTTCAAAGAACATCTTTATTTCTGCCTTCACTTCGTTATGTACCCAGTAGTCATTCAGGAGCAGGTTGTTCAGTTTCCATGTAGTTGAGCGGTTTTGAGGGAGTTTCTTAATCCTGAGTTCTAGTTTGATTGCACTGTGGTCTGAGAGACAGTTTGTCATAATTTCTGTTCTTTTCCATTTGCTGAGGAGTGCTTTACTTCCACCTATGTGGTCTATTTTGGAATAAGTGCAGTGTGGTGCTGAAAAGAATGCATATTCTGTTGATTTGGGGTGGAGAGTTCTGTAGATGTCTATTAGGTCTGCTTGGTGCAGAGCTGAATTCAAGTCCTGGATATCCTTGTGAACTTGCTGTCTCATTGATCTGTCTAATGTTGACAGTGGGGTGTTAAATTCTCCCATTATTATTGTGTGGGAGTCTAAGTCTCTTTGTAGGTCTCTAAGGACTTGCTTTATGAATCTGGGTGCTCCTGTATTGGGTGCATATATATTTAGGATAGCTAGCTCTTCTTGTTGAATTGATCCCTTTACCATTATGTAATGGCCTTCTTTGTCTCTTTTGATCTTTGTTGGTTTAAAGTCTGTTTTATCGGAGAGTAGGATTGCAACCCTTGCCCTTTTTTGTTTTCAATTTTCTTGGTAGATCTTCCTCCATCCCTTTATTTTGAGCCTATGTATGTCTCTGCAGGTGAGATGGGTTTTCTGAGTACAGCACACTGAAGGGTCTTGACTCTTTATCCAATTTTCCAGTCTGTGTCTTTTAATTGGAGCATTTAGCCCATTTACATTTAAGGTTAATATTGTTATGTGTGAATTTGATTCTGTCATTTTTTTAGAGAAAAGATCTCCCTATGTTTCCCAGGCTTCTGTGAAACCTCTGAGCTCAAGCAATCCTGTCGCAACCTCCCAAAGTGCTGAGATTACAGGTATGAGCTATCATGCTCAGTCAAGATTTTTTCTTGTAGCTAATCTCTTTAAAAGAAAATTGGGCCGGGTACAGTGGCTCACGCCTGTAATCCCAGCACTTTGGGAGGCCGAGGCGGGCGGATCACGAGGTCAGGAGATTGAGAACATCTTGGCAACATGGTGAAACCCCATCTCTACTAAAATACAAAAAATTAGCTGGTGTGTTGGTGCATACCTGTAATCCCAGCTACTTGGGAGACTGAGGCAGGGGAATCACTTGAACCCGGGAGGCGGAGGTTGCAAGTGAGCTGAGATTGCACCACTGCACTCCAGCCTGGTGATAGAGCAAGACTCCGTCTAAAAAAAAAAAAGAAAATTGACTGTCAAATAGTAACAATGTATTTTGGGGTTCTGACATAGGTAGAAATATAATGTAAGACAACAATAGCAGAAAGCTGGGGAGAAAGGAAATGGAAGAATACAGCTGTAAGAGTCTTACAGTGTACATGAAGTGGTAGGATATTACTTGAAGTCTGGCAGGAATTTTTGCATTTTATGTGTGGGATCAGTAGATTGACCATTATCCTACAATTTGACATAAACTCCATGAGGGCGGGGATGTGTCTTTTTTTATCGTATGCCCCAAACACTCAGCAGAGTACCTAGAACATAGTTGGGGCTTGGTAAATGACTGTTCAACAAATGAAGTCTTTTTTTTTTTTTTTTTTGAGACAGGGTCTCACTATATTGCCCAGGCTGGAGTGCAGTGCCCTGATCATGGCTCACTGCAACCTCCACCTCCTGGGCAGAGAAAAGTGACTTTATTTCAGAGAGCCAGCAAGCCGAGACGATGATGGACTAACGTCCTGTGGAGCCATCTTAAGGGGCATGAATCTCAAGTTTCTTTTTACAGGCAAGGGAGAATCAGGAAAGGGTGAGGTCAGGAGGAGAATGGTAACCACAGACATCTAGGTGTCAACGGGAGCCCGGGGAGGTTGCAAAACATCTTTGTCCTTGGTCAGGTCACAGTGCTCCCATAAACCTTTCACACAACATTGCCGCTTGTGTGTACACCCTTCTCATCTTCTCGGGGCTGGGTTCCGAAAGGGACTATTATCATCCTTGCTTTGAAGTTAAACCCTACACTAAATTCCTCCCATAGTTAGCTTGGCCTACGTGCGGGAATGAGCAAAGGCAGTTAGCTCCTCAGGTCAGAAGCAAGACAGAGCAAGCCCTGGTCGATTTCTCTCACTATTTCAGGTGCGCCCTCCCTCTCTGTTAAACACACACACACACACACACACACACACACACACACACACACACGCACACACACTCCCCTGGCACTGATTCAGAAGATCAGTGGGCAGCTTCTGGGCAGCCTCCTGACCTGCATTAGGAGGCTGAAGGGCACCAGAACTTTAGCTCGAGGGTGGCTTCGAAGCTTCCTGAAAGTGTCATGGCATGATACGCAGTTGGGCTGAAGAGCTTTCTGGGTGTGTGGGTGGTAAGGGCCGGGGGATCTTCATACTATCATACTGGTATCTTGTACCCTGAATCAGAAGTATTGTGTTATGTTGAAAATAACTGCAGCAAAATAATTTATGCATTCAGTGCCCCCTTGTCACAGCTTTTGGCAAATCTTCAGAATGCTCATCACTAGATACAGTCATTCCCTGACACACCTAAGGCCAGGGAAGCTTCTCACCACAATAATGGAGCACTCCATCATCTTAGCAGAAAAACAAACCTAGGAAACATAAGCTTAGCCACTTGTGCACTAGTAATGTTATAGATCGCATTGGCATTCACTCCCCCGATTATTCTTTCAGGGACCAATCCAACCCAGCCCTGCTCATCCCAAACTAATGACCACAACAACTTATATGTGCCTCTCGCTTTGCACTGATGGCGTCATTGGGGGAGCATTGAGTCTAACTATGGCACTATGAGTTTTCTCTGTTTCCCTGATATGAAACTGTAGGCTTCCAGATACCAAGATAGGTGCCCCAGGCCACTCTTGGTGGTGATGCTGCAGGTGGGCTGGGCCTTGACCTCAGCACAGCTCACCAGCAGCAGTGCCTTGTCAGGGCCATGTGCTGCCAAATTGCGCCACTAGAGCTGAAGGAGAGGAAAGGTCTAAGGAGACGTCATAAAGATCTCCATCTCGATAGCACAGCAGCCTCCTCTTATGGACATGCGGGTGTTTTGGTTTCTTTCAACATGTACTGACTGTGGCATTTTTCAGGATGCCTGGGGTCTTCAGCTAACCTTCCATCCACACCACTCTGCCTCCCCCACTGCCCCTCTCTACCCTACCCCAAATCTTCCTTCTGTTTAAATGCTGCCCCTGAGGGTCACTGACTGGTTTTCCTCCTGATAAGGATATCAAAACACCTTTTACCCCTAATCCTCAAGATACCTAAAAGAATGAGCCTTCAGAACATCTATCTTAAAAATTATTATAGCAACAGTGGCTGAGTAATAATAGCAAAGAAAATGCAAGTAAAACAGTGAAAGGAATGTTGTTTCAAAATGATTGAGAGTTTCCCACATAGAGAACAACACTTCATATGTGGCGCGTTCCCTTCCAGGCTTTTTTCTATGCATTTTTTAAAAAATTATGAGATTGGAGAATAAGTAGTGTGTTTACAATACTGCATCTGTTGTTTTGCTTAATATTATACCAAAGCTATTTCCGATAATGACAGTGACAGAAATGTTGCTGTTAGCATCCATGGTAGCAAACACATACAGAAAGCTTGATATGGACCACAGACCACCTTTGTGCTTTCCTGGTATTGACTCATCACCCCGTATTATCGAATGCACTCAAGAGACCTCATGTTGAATCCACACGCAGATAATGTCATCTCATGAATGCTGCTGGACACTTTCACTTGTCTTCTTATCTGGAGGACCATTCCACACTGCAGTGCATTCCAGAGTGTCAGGGTCAGATTGAATGTGTCTGTACACCCCTCTCTAGCCTGGGTACCAATCTGACTCTGCCCTTGCTGGCAAGGTGACTTTGGGCAAGTTCCTTAGTCTCCTAATGTGTCTCAGTTTCCTATTCTATAATAAGAGGCGATAACATTAATAACACACCCATGACAGTGTTGCTATGAGCACTAAGTGACTGTTGTTATATATACATATATATATATAAAATTTAAAAATATAGTCTCTCTCTCTCTCTCTCTCCCCATATACATATGGGGAGAGAGAGAGAGAGAGAAGAGTGCGCTAAAAGCGTCTGGCCTAGAGTAAGTATCTGTAAAGTAAAAGTATCTGTAAAGTAAAAGCATCTGTAAAGTAAAAGCTGTAAAGTAAAAGCATCTGTAAAGTGAAAAAAAAAAGCTGTAAAGTAAAAGCATCTGTAAAGTAAAATCTGTAAAGTAAAAGCATCTGTAAAGTAAAAGCTGTAAATTAAAAGCATCTGTAAAGTAAAAAAAAAAAAGCTGTAAAGTAAAAGCATCTGTAAAGTAAAAAAAAAAAAAAAAAAGCTGTAAAGTAAAAGCATCTGTAAAGTAAAAGTATCTGTAAAGTAAAAGCATCTGGCCTAGAGTAAGTATCCAGAAGTTTGAGCTTCTATTCTCTCATCTCTGATCTTCTGCTTTCTGCTCTTCCCCATTATTCCTTGCCCCTGTCTGCCCCAGATCTCTCTCCCTGCCCCAACACATCTTCACCTCCCCTCCACACTCCACTCTTTCCCCATTGCCCATTTCCTCTGACTCTGGATCTGAGTAAATTGATATCATCTTCTCGTGATTTCGCTCAGAAAACAGTAGTATCATTGGTCTATTATTAAGTCACCAATGAATTTATTTTTTTGAGACAAAGTCTCGCTTTCTCACCCAGGCTGGAGTGTAGTGGCATGATAATGGCTCACTGCAGCCTCGACCTTCTGCAGTCCAGTGATCCTCCCACCTCAGCCTCCTGAGTAGCTGGGACTACACATGGGTGCCACCATGCCCAGCTAATTTTTAAAATTTTGTAGATGTGAGTTCTTGCTATGTTGTCCAGGCTGGTCTCAAACTCCTGGCTTCAAGTGATTGTCCTGCCTCAGACTCCCAAAGTGCTGGGATTACAAGTGTGAGCCACTGCACCTGGCCTGTTCGCCCCTTCCTTTTTTTCCCTTTATCTAAGTCTTTGCTCCAGCCCAGAAAACTGATTTTTTCTCACCCACTTGGAGGAAAGAGCAATCAAACTTTCAGGATTTTTGCCTCCTCAAAGCTCACCTTTGGCAACATTTGAGTCCTTTCCCCTCCTGCCTGGAGGAGAAAACAAAAGCCAAAGTCAGCACCTGGCTGCACCTTCCCCGGGCACCCTGCATTATTCAGCATAGAACAGCGACTCAGGGATCCAGTGAGCCAACTCTCTTGCCGTTGGAGGGATTACTGTGAAATGCAGTGAGTACATGTATTTTTCACAACAGACAAGAGCTCGGCTGCTGCTTCCTATTATGGGCAAATCCACAGTCTCCCAGGTGTTACAGCTTCGTCATGTCTGCTTCTTCATTCTTTATTCAAAGAAGGCTTTCATTATATTTTAGTGAGTCAGGGTCTTGCTGGTGAATCACACTGTTGTTGCCACTGTGTCAGGGATCCCCAAGACCAACCTCACTTCCAGTAATTGCCTATGAGGACCCAATGTATAGTTGTGCTCGTGGCTAAGATTTCTTACAGCAAAAGAATACTGAGCTAAATCAGTAATGGGGAAAGTCCACTGGGCAAAGTCTGGTGGGAACCAGCAAAAGCTCCTAAGAGTCCCTTCCCAATGGAGTCACACAATTTGTCTCTCCAGCAACGAATCGTGACAACATGTGTAAAATGTTATCTACCAGGGAAGCTCATTAGAAACTCAGTGCCCCAGGTTTTTACTGGGGACTGGTCACATAGGCGCTCTCTGCCTAACAAGCAACAACATTTCAGATTCCCAGAAGGGAAGCTCATGTTCAGCATAAAACATATTGCTTGAACAAACAGTTTCGGAGGAGTAAACCACTCTTATCAGATGGAGAATGGTCGGAAACCTCCCGAAATCAAGTTCACAGATGCCAGGCAAGGGCCAGTCTTGCAAGCTGGCCTTTCTAAGGATAGTAGTTTCAGACCTGCTATATTACCTCTTTTTTTGCACAGAACTCAACTAGAAAGCTTTAAAATACATAATCAAATCAGACAGAACCAATGGAAAAAAGTCAGTAACATACAGATGAACTGAATGGCACCATGGACTAATTGGATCTAAGTGACACATAAAGAAAGCTCCTCATAATGACAGCAGACCGTGTATTCCCTCATGGGTGGTTTTGAGGGGTTCATGGCTCCAGTGGATGAAGTACCTGCCGACATGGTGGAAATAGCAAGAGAACAAGGGTGGAGCGTGAAGAGATGACTCAACTGCTGCCATCTCATGATAAAAATTTAACCTGTAAGGAGCTGCTTCTTTTATTATTATTATTATTATTATCATTATCATTATTATTATTATTATTATTATTATACTTTAGGCTCTATGGCACATGTGCGCAACGTGCAGGTAAGTTACATATGTATACATGTGCCATGCTGGTGCGCTGCACCCACCAACTCGTCATCTAGCATTAGGTATATCTCCCAATGCTATCCCTCCCCCCTCCCCCCACCCCACAACAGTCCCCGAAGTGTGATGTTCCCCTTCCTGTGACCATGTGTTCTCATTGTTCAATTCCCACCTATGAGTGAGAATATGCGGTGTTTGGTTTTTTGTTCTTGCGATAGTTTACTGAGAATGATGATTTCCAATTTCATCCATGTCCCTACAAAGGACATGAACTCATCATTTTTTTATGGCTGCATAGTATTCCATGGTGTATATGTGCCACATTTTCTTAATCCAGTCTATCATTGTTGGACATTTGGGTTGGTTCCAAGTCTTTGCTATTGTGAATAATGCTGCAATAAACATACATGTGCATGTGTCTTTATAGCAGCATGATTTATAGTCCTTTGGGTATATACCCAGTAACGGGATGGCTGGGTCAAATGGAATTTCTAGTTCTAGATCCCTGAGGAATCGCCACACTGACTTCCACAAGGGTTGAACTAGTTTACAGTCCCACCAACAGTGTAAAGGTGTTCCTATTTCTCCACATCCTCTCCAGCACCTGTTGTTTCCTGACTTTTTAATGATTGCCATTCTAACTGGTGTGAGATGGTATCTCATTGTGGTTTTGATTTGCATTTCTCTGATGGCCAGTGATGGTGAGCATTTTTTCATGTGTTTTTTGGCTGCATAAATGTCTTCTTTTGAGAAGTGTCTGTTCATGTCCTTCGCCCACTTTTTGGTGGGGTTGTTTGTTTTTTTCTTGTAAATTTATTGGAGTTCATTGTAGATTCTGGATATTAGCCCTTTGTCAGATGAGTAGGTTGTGAAAATTTTCTCCCATTTTGTAGTATATCTAGAAAACCCCATTGTCTCAGCCCAAAATCTCCTTAAGCTGATAAGCAACTTCAGCAAAGTCTCAGGATACAAAATCAATGTACAAAAATCACAAGCATTCTTATACATCAATAACAGACAAACAGAGAGCCAAATCATGAGTGAACTCCCATTCACAATTGCTTCAAAGAGAATAAAATACCTAGGAATCCAACTTACAAGGGATGTGAAGGACCTCTTCAAGGAGAACTACAAACCACTGCTCAAGGAAATAAAAGAGGATACAAACAAATGGAAGAACATTCCATGCTCATGGGTAGGAAGAATCAATATCATGAAAATGACCATCCTTCCCAAGGTAATTTACAGATTCAATGCCATCCCCATCAAGTTACCAATGACTTTCTTCACAGAATTGGAAAAAACTACTTTAAAGTTCATATGGAACCAAAAAAGAGCCCGCATCGCCAAGTCCATCCTAAGCCAAAAGAACAAAGCTGGAGGCATCACACTACCTGACTTCAAACTATACTACAAGGCTACAGTAACCAAAACAGCATGGTACTGGTACCAAAACAGAGATATAGATCAATGGAACAGAACAGAGCCGTCAGAAATAATGCCACATATCTACAACTATCTGATCTTTGACAAACCTGACAAAAACAAGAAATGGGGAAAGGATTCCCTATTTAATAAATGGTGCTGGGAAAACTGGCTAGCCATATGTAGAAAACTGAAACTGGATCCCTTCCTCACAACCTTATACAAAAATCAATTCAAGATGGATTAAAGACTTAAATGTTAGACCTAAAACCATAAAAACTCTAGAAGAAAACCTAGGCATTACCATTCAGGACATAGGCATGGGCAAGGACTTCATGTCTAAAACACCAAAAGCAATGGCAACAAAAGCCAAAATTGACAAATGGGATCTAATTAAACTCAAGAGCTTCTGCACAGCAAAAGAAACTACCATCAGAGTGAACAGGCAACCTACAAGGAGCTGCTTCTTATGGATGAATAAAGAGAGTAGTTTCCTGCGATGAAATCTACTCCCAGTGAAGATGCTGTGAACACTGTGGAAATGACAGCAAAGGATGAGTTGATTAGGTAATGGCAGGATTTGAGACATCTGACTCCAATTTATAAAGGAGTTCTACTGTAGGTAAAATGCTATCAAGCAGCATTGCCTGTTACGGAGAAATCTTTCGTGAAAGGAAGAGTACATCAATGGAGTAAATTTCATTGTCGTCTTATTTTAAGAAATTGCCACAGCCCTCCATGTAGTATTAGCTTGTTAAAAAGTAAATAAAAAAGAAAATAAATTGCCACAGCCACCCAATTTTCAGCAACCAGCACCCTGATCAGTCAGCAGCCATGTACATCCAGGCAAGACTCTCTACTAGCCCAAAAGTTACAACGCATTGAAGGCTCAGATGATCTTTAGCATGTTTTAGCAATACAGTATTTTCCAATTAAGTTATGTACATTTTTTGACATAATACTATTGCACAGTTAACTGATTGTAGTGTAGTGTGAGCATCACTTTTATTTTATTTTATTATTATTTTTTAAATTTTTTATTTCAATAGGTTTTTGGGGGAACAGGTGGTATTTGTTTACATGAGTAAGTTCTTTAGTGGTGATCTGTGAGATTTTGATGCACCCATCACCCGAGCAGTATACACTGAAACCAATTTGTAGTCTTTCATCCCTCACCCCCCTCCCACCCTTTCGCCTGAGTCCTCAAAGTCCATTGTATCATTCTTATGCCTTTGCATCCACATAGCTTAGTTCCCACTTATGAGTGAAAACATACTATAAACATCACTCTTATATGCACTAGGAAATAAAAAAACGTGTGCGACTTGCTTTATTGTGGTGTTCTGGAACGGTACATGCAATATGTATGATTTATGCGTTCATAAATTTCTGAAGGGGACATAATTTAACATGTAAAAGTCCACCATCTGGCACCTCAGATTCATGTTCCCTCACATCTAAAATACATTCATCTCATCTCAACATCCTCAAAACTCTTAATTCTTTCCAGCATCAACTCTAAATCCCAAATCTCATTCAAATGTCATCAAAATCAGGAAAGGGTGAGAGTCAGAGTATGTTGTATTCTGGGGCAAAATTATTTTCATCTGTGAACTTGTGAAACCAGACAAGATGTTATCTGCTTCCAAAACAGCATGAAGGTGCAGGCATAGTAGAAACATTCCTATTCCAAAATGGAGAAGATGGAAGGAGAAAAGGAGTCATGGAGTCCAAGCAAGGTTTCAGACTTTAAGAGATTTTAAGGCTTCAGAATGGTCCTCTTTGGCTTGATGATGTGTCCTCTGGGCCTAGTAGGGTGGCAGCTCTGCCCTCTTGGCCCTGAGTGTTAGCCCTGCTCCCTCACCCCTGGGCAGAAGCCCTGTTTTCTGAAATTGAGGAGGTGGCTCTGCCATCTGGAGCTCAGGAAGAGGCGTCTGGATTCCTGTTCCCCAGGTCATTGCTGTCTGGGCCTATAGAGGCAGTGGCAGCTTGCCAGCCTCTGCATCTGTAGCTCTCCCCTCAAAGTCACTCTTCCTTTATTTTGTCCCATTTCTGTCCCTTTCATTTCAGGCTGGCTGTGCTTCTTTTGGTATAAAATCCTCAAAAACATGTTGGCCTCTGATGCAATTCATGGCATCCATGCCAACAGATCCTGAGTCCTCCCTAGATCTTTCCTGGATAAATGCATCTCCTTCCCTGCATTCTGCTGAGATGGTTGACTGGATCCATGACTCACATAGCTCATATCTTTAGTAATCAGTTGTCCCGCTACACCCTTGGCCCTATTTCCAGAGCTTGCTATCTGGGTAGGCTGAGAATCTTCTAAATAATCAAGGGCTGATTCCTTTTTGCTCAGCAATTCTGTTGTTGTTTTATTTCTCCTCCCTTACATTTTGCAACCAGCAGCGAGGAGAAACCAGGCCACAACTTCAATACTTTGCTTAGAAATGTTCTTAGCTACATATGCAATTTCATCACTTACAAGTTCTACTCTGCATCTAAGAGAATGCAATCTAGCCAAATTCTCTGCTACTTTCTTACAAGGATTGTGTGTCCACATGTTTCCAATAACGTGTTCCCCATTCCTGTCTGAGCGCTTACCTTCAACATTCATATTTCTAGGAATATTCTGTTCATGATGATGGATGTATTTTCTAAGATGACAGAAACTTTCTCTATAGTTATATAAACACCCATACAATGCTAGAAACTCTCCTCCATTTGAATGACCTCCCATAATGATTCATTCAGAGGAGAGAAGCGATCTGCTGGGAACTCTTAGAGCTTCCAAAACCCAGTCTACCTGTGCTTGCCCTGGCATTCTCTGCTGCCCTTCTGCATACAATGCTCCTAACTAAAGCCAGCCCCTCACCTCAGCTCAGGATCCCATGCCTCCCACCTTTTCAGGAGCTTTGCTCCTGCAATGATCATTCCTCTCTCCTGAACCACCAACTCCTCCCTCTAAATGGGATCATTCCCCAAGCTAAGGGGGGAACTCACCTTCTTCCCCCATGTCCTCCCATAGCTACTAACACATTTATCTGCTTCCTTTCAAAGCGAAACTGCATGAACTTATACAACCCACTGCATTGGAGTCGTTTTTTCAAAATTCTATGGAAAGGAAAATGAACCAGAACAACCAAAACGATTCTGAACTATAACTTTGGGGAACTCACACTACCTAATTTCAAGAGTCATGTTAATTCTATAGTAATCCAGGGAATGTGGTACTGGGGAAAAATCAACAGATCAGAATGGAGTCCAGCAATATGTTCACAGACATGATAAACTCATTTTCAAAAAAGGTGCAAAGGCAATGTAGAAATATTATCTTCTTGAGAAATTGTGTTGTTTTCTACCTTGCTTCTTGGCCACGACATTCATTGCTCTTTACTCCCCTGGGTCCATTCCCCGTTTATCTCCTTTGCAGTTCAACTGCTCTTCTGTTTAACTGTCTGTCTGCCCCACCACAGTGTGGTAGCCTCCGTGGGACATACCACGTGTGGTTCCTTGGTCTTCACATTTCCAGCATCCCAGATATTTCCTGCAACATGGCAGAAACCCATGCATATATAAATGAGAAAAAAGTATGTATAAATATATATAATAAAATAATTTATTTATGTCACAAAAGGTTTTTCTGAGCCACATCCTCCACTCATGGTGACATGGGACTGTCCCCAGTGTTTCTGGATGCATGAGAATGGTAGGGCAAGAGAGGGAACAAAGCCTCTTTGTCCCTTTCCTTCTACTACTAACACCTTAGGGATGTGAGTCTGGGGACAGTGGGAAAACCCCGGCTGGCCTTGCATGTGCCTGACTCAGCGTGCACGCTCCTTGCTGCCCAAGTCCTTTGTTGTCCATGTGCCTTGCTGTCTGCCTTCTGTCCCCGCAGAGCTGTGCAAGGAAACATCATGACTTCCTTCTGTGTTGCTGACTAGGAGTCAGCCAGTAAGTCCGAAGATCAGTCTTCCCAGAGTTGAAGTGGGAGAGAGTTTGAGGAGGAGCCCGCGGTGCGGTCTATGGCCTCCGGTGGGGAGGTGCTTGAGGTTCCTGTCCTTCTCCTAACAGGTGGCGACATAGCCATGGCCTTGCTGCCGTGGGGGTCCCAGACAGGGGAGGAAGGAGGGCCATAGAGGGGAGGAGGACCTAGTGAACATGGAGTGAGTTTTGAAGGGGGAAACTATTTGTGGTATTTGTGTCCCGGAGGCATATGAAACCGCCCACAGAAGACACATTCCGAAGTCTTCAGTGGGAACCTGGGAGAGGGTAGAGGACTGCGGGGCGCGGCATGGGGTGGGGCGAGGAGAGGCGCCACAGCCCACTAGGCAGGCACCGACCTCACTGCGCATGTCCACTGGGTGTCTTCCCCTGGGCTCCTTTGCCCACGTGGTGAATGCCCTGGAGCTGTGAGGGTGTGAGGGTCGCGTTCCTGCCGTCTGGACTTTTTCTGTCCTACTGAGACGCAGCTGGTAGGTCCGCAGGCCAGTCCTCCCAAGGGTTGAAGTGTGAGTGCGTGTGAGGAGGAGCCAGTGGCTGTCCGGAGCGTGGGACAGCGTGGCCCGTGGCCTCAGAGGCCAAAGGGTCTCAAAGTGATCATCCTTCTCCTCGTGAGGTGGCACTGCCATGGGCCTTGTTGTGGTGAAGTCAGAATGAGGGAAGAAGGTGGGCCGCGTAGTTGAGAGGGGTCAGATGAAGATGGGGTGAGTGCTGGGGGTGCCGGGGCAGGTATCTGAGTCCCTGGAACCCTCGACCGAGGACAGATTTCAGACTCCTCCGTGTCGACCCGGGAAGGAGCCGGGTGGGCATTAAGGAAGGGAACTGGGAACGCTGCGGGTTGGTGACTATGGCCCTGAGGTCTGTAAAGCGCCTGGCAGAGGTGTACAGTGAGGAGGGCCCAGAGCTGTGTGGCAACTTCTCAACTCCACCGTGGAGGTTTGAATGGGCGGGGCTCTGCATTCCAACAAAATTTGATTTTGGGGGGAAATGGGCCTAGCAAATGGGTGTGTGACAAAAGCCGTGGTCACTGCAGTTTTAATTCTCTGGCTGTATTTTCCCAAATGTCTCCACGGAGGAGAGTTCAGTTGTGAAACCAAACCTCATCGGAAATATCCTGTCTTTTGCCAGGAGCCTTAAGAAATTGCTCAGCTAGCTTCACCAACTTAATGGCTTCCCAAGCATTCAGAAGGCACACATACTTACACTTGCCCTGAGACTTAGTTCGAAAGTATTTACAAACTTTTAAAAAATGACAAGTTAACATTTGGTCATGGAAGTGGTCAAATATAGCTGTCTTTTCAAGTGCATTTACCAATTCACAGTATTCTGTTTGCAGTGTGAAATATGATTTGGCGAGGAAGATCAACATATAGGCCTAGACCAAGGAGAAGTGTACCACCTCCTGAGCTGATTGGGCCTATGCTGGTGAGTGCCTTAACCTTTGATGTTTTCTATTAGCAGAAAGTTATTTTTGTAACTTGTTGTTGCAAAACTATGTTTTGTAATTGTTGTTGAACCAGTATAGACATACCAATAAAGGTCTCCCATGCTGATAAAAATAATCATGGCATCTCATGAAGGAAAGACTAGACCAAGAGGATTAAGTTCTTCTGTTGTCTGGATGGATGATCTTGTGTTCCACAGATTTTGCCCATGATTTCCTTCTCATGCTTATTTGCAAAAGATTACACACATTCATCCCAGCTTAGATTAAAACAGCTTCCAAAGCCCTTGAGGGCAGCTGTCTTAGAGTAACCTCTCTGTGGGAAGAGTAACTTTATAAAAAATAAGTATGTGGAATAGTGTTGGAGAAATGTCTTTAGACTTATGATCAGAAATATCTATGTATTCTGTATATTTGTATTATTGAAATGTATTGATAACAAAACTTTTTATCTGCACACACACACCCCTGGTTCCAGGAGCCCAGTGATGAGGAGCCTCAGCAAGAGGAACCACCAACTGAAAGTCAGGATCCTGCACCTGGTCAGGAGAGAGAAGAAGATCAGGGTGCAGCTGAGATTCAAGGTGCTGGGAAGGGAAAGAAAGAACGTCTATGGGGAGGGGAGGAGGCCTATGCCATGACAGAAGGAAAGAAAACATTAGGAAAGGATCTCAAATATTTGCTGAGAGTTGGCTGGAAAAGTGAAGAGTATAGTTTGCAGCTTCATAGAGTCCCTGGATATAATGAATCTTCTCTTACCTTTGAAATATATTTTGTATGCTTGAAAATACAGTCCTTGCTAAATCAGATGAAACTGTTTAATTTGATGTACAAAAATGTACATTATTTCAGTAGTTTACTTTGATCTTCTTAGAATGTTGTTGTCTGATCTTCTCAGCCGAGGTGTCCACAGTATTGTATGCACCCTTTAATAGCATGTAGAATGCCAAGTCACCCTACCTGAATACACTGAATAAAGCTCATTTGCATAAGGATGTTAGCCCCATTTTATAAATAAGAAAACTGAGGCTCTGAAATGGAGGCTTACCAAGAACACTTGACTCATGGAGAAGGAATTCATATTTCATTCCAAGGTTTGTGTTCTCCCTACCATTCACATTAGAAAACGTGAATGATTTTGCTTGAAATGTTAATACTCAAATGTGTCTGTACTGTAAGTACTTCAGTATTGGCTCAGGACAAAACAAAGTTCAGTGAAGCAGGATAGCAACGCCAGAAAAGAGCTCAATGAATGACAGCCACTCTTTCCTTTGCTTTGTATTTTTAACAGTATGTTTGGTAAAATCTGGATAATTCAGGACATTGGCATACAGGTAGCTATATTAGTATGATTTTAAAGGGCTTTTAAAGAGTTGTTTATATACTTTTATAATTAGAAAACTTGAAGTACAATAAGATTATCATAAAACAGAAATTATTTCC
This sequence comes from Pongo pygmaeus, assembly GCF_028885625.2. NCBI lineage: Eukaryota > Metazoa > Chordata > Mammalia > Primates > Hominidae > Pongo > Pongo pygmaeus. The sequence goes on along the minus strand of NC_072396.2, from coordinate 53,404,362 downwards.
TCAACAGATAGCATTTTGAGGTTAAACATTGACAGAATTTGGGTCATGGGTTACTTTAGCAATTCACTGTTAAGGGGTTTCCAGCATATGACTGTCAACAATGCCCATTAATTTTTTTTCACTTAAGTTTCTGTACTCTTGTGGAAGACAGCGATTTTGCTGTTATATTTGGTACTTTTTTGTGAATGGGATTCATTTATGGAAAGTTACATATAGGGCCTTTGGACCTAAGTTTGTTTAATTTTAACCAAAAAATTTTCAAGTGACCTCAACAGGTGATGAGTGTCAGGACTGTAAGATTTGTCATAGGCTCACCAATATATTCATCTAATCTTTCAGAAAATTACATTTAAGTTATTATTAAAATGCTATCCATTGGGCAGTCTTTAGGTTTCCTAGATAGCCGACACTCACTGTTTATAATACACAATGGTAAAGTCTAGGAAATGTAAGTGTGGTGTGATTTTTCCTCAGATTGTCATTTAAGATTAGATTTCATAATACAGGAAAACAAAGGTGGGACATCTTTGCATCACATTTATTACCACAGTCGCCTGCAGCCTTTTATTTCATAACATTGAGGAAAAGAATATTATCATTTCCTTCTTTATCTTTCTTGTTTGCCTGCTTCAATCGATAATCTTTGTATTTTTTAGTGCCTGACCTGGAAGCTGATCTCCAGGAGCTGTCTCAGTCAAAGACTGGGGATGAATGCGGAAATGGTCCTGATGACCAGGGGAAGATTCTGCCAAAATCAGAACAATTTAAAATGCCAGAAGGAGGTATGCTATCCATTATTATGTGCTTTCTGTTTTCCACGATATTATACTTTTGATAATAAGAGAGAACATGACTATCCCTTTAAAATCAGAGTTCAAATGCAGACTTTCTTTGAAAGGTTGTTCAGACCCCAATTGCCTGACTGTAAGACTTAAACACTATCAGACACAGACACAAATTGGGTCAAACCCACATTGAATCATCAAATATGAAAGCATATTCTTACTTCTGATTATACCCAACAACTAACAATTTTCAGATTTTTTTCTAATTTCTGCTTTTAACAAATATATAACGCATTTGTAATACCAGTTTGTGTGAAATATCCTGAGCACCTTAAGCAGATTCTAGTACCAGCTCTAACATTATTTGTGAGATTCTGGATGAATTCCATAAATTCTACAACCATCTTTTGCTGTTATTGAAAATAGTAAATGCAAATCAGATGTATTAACATCTGTTTCAAAGTTGATATCTGTATCCTCATGTTCCGTTGGATAGAATACAAAGATATGATTTGTTTTTCATAACAATCAGTTTCACTCCAGTTATAATATCTGAGTTGAGATTTCATGGTTCCTAAGAAAATGAGTGGGCAACTTGCTTCATGAAAGTATCTTTTCCACATATTTTCCAAATTGATGACTGTTAATCAGAAGAGCTTCTGAATTTATAGGAAGCATTCCATGTTTATGGAAGAAATTGCCTAAATGTTTTTACTCTACACTGCTGAACCATTCCATTAGACTATTTACATGAAAGATAGTTTTCAATTATTTCCAGGAGCCCATTGAACAATCCTCAATTGTATTCTTAGGAAGATAGTCTTAAGTGAATATCTTGTTAAAACAGAAAATTACACGAGAAAGGAAAATATTGATGAAAATTATAAAGAGCAATAGAATAAATCTAAGGGAAAAGGAAAGAGGTACTTAATAAGAGACAGGTATGAAACATTAGTAAAAGGAAATGTAATCCAAAAGTAATACATTTAAAATATTGTTCTTTTGAAAAATAGCTATGAATAGGGTAATAATTTACACACTCTTGAAGAAAATGGAAAAAGCTCAACATGGAATATGAACGAGACCCTAACAGATACTGAATATATGGTATAATCGAAAGTGAATACATTCTTGAATTCTAGTATTTTCAAAATATGAATGAAATGATTGATATGCTAGGAACACATACATTAGTTAATTTATTCCAGTAATACCTGAACATCTAAGCATCACAAAGACTGTGGGAAAACTTCTGAAATTTCCCACTTATCCCTCAAAAACACTTAACTTTTAGAAACAAATATTTGGCTTTTCCAGATGTCTTACTGTCCTTTTCTATTTTCCTCTCCCTCCATTTCTTTTTTTGCCCCACTGTTCATGATATATGCCTCTTTCCCATTTTGATGTCAAAAATAATAGTGATAGATTAAACTGAATGTGACCATGTAATTTATTTTACCAATGGGAATACTTTCAAGTGTAAAAAGAGGGACTCTTCATATTGACATCAGGATGGTAGGTGAAAATCTTGGACAAATGGTTACCGTACCTTACAGACCACAGAAGGATGAACTAGCCCCAAGCAATATTTTTGGACTTCTGTGCAAAGAGAAAAAACAAATGCAGTACTGACCTTTCAATTCACTGCACTTTTGCAGTTCCTAATGTGACATAAACTGTTTCCCAGGAGCTTGTTGAACATCCAGACTATTATTTCAGGGCAAAACATTGCATTACATTATACATTGTTTGTAAATTCCTTTTGTTTCTTAGGTTTGTTGTGTGTTGGTCATATTTTTATTAAAACAATACACAATGTTTCCTTTTCACTTTGAGCCACCTTTTAATAGGTTCACTTGATTTAAAGTGTTCTGAAGTTAGACAGTTTTTGGTTTCCTTGAACTACAGAAAGCAGGATGTTTTAAAAATGTTGCTAATGTATATACTTGGAAGCCTGTCTTCAAAGTCTCTACAGAGGTCTAACTGAATGTTAGCCATCGGGTTACTCTTAGGCTTCTGGTTTTAGTCCATGGTATAAAACCAAAACTTTGGTGTCCTTTGCAAACCTTTAATGTCATCTGAATACAGTTCTGCTACTAATGTTCCCTCCTGTTATATTTCTATTATAGGTGACAGGCAACCACAGGTTTAAATGAAGACAAACTGAAACAACACAAACTGTTTTTATCTAAGATATTTGACGTAAAAATATCAAAATAAACTTTTGCAGCTTTCTCCAAAGAAGTCTTGCACACTTTTTGTTCATTTTATTCCCAAATATTTGATACTATTGAAAATGGTGGCCAGGTGTGGTGGCTCAAGCCTGTAATCCCAGCACTTTGGGATGCTGAGACAGGAGGATTTCTTGAGCTCAGGAAACTGACACCAGCTTGGGCAACATAGTGAGACCTCCTCACTGCAAAATAAATGAATGAATGCATGAATGTATGCATGTATGTATGTAGCCTTAGTCCCAGTTACTCCTGAGGCTACGTTGAGAGGATCCCTTGAACTCAGGAGGTCGAGGACGTAGGTAGTTATGTTCAGGCCACTGCAACTCCAGCCTGGGTGACAGAGTGAGACTCTGTTTAAAAAAAAAAGGAAAAGTATCATTTTTGAAATTTTCTATTCTGATTACACTGGTACACACACTTGTGATATTATGAAATATATAAATATATATTTGGTCCTCTACCCTCTATACTGGCATACAACTCTTAATATTTTTAGAATCTCCACAAAGTGATGTCTTTTTGTATGCTAATGAGTTGGACTGATGCCTAGCAGCCCCTAGGTAGCTTTGGGATGGGGGATTAGAGGGCTGGGACTTTCAGCCCCACCCCAAACCTTCAGGGAAGGGAGAAGGGCTGAAGGTTAAGTTGATCACCAATGGCCAGCCAGTGGTTTAATCGATCACACCTGCATAATGGAAACCTCCATGAAAACCCAAAAGGATAGGGTTCAGAGAGCTTCTGGATAGCTGCGCACATGGAGCGCAGCATTTCCACAGAGGGCATGGACGCTCCCTACCCCTTAACTCATTCCTTACCTTATGCATCTCTTTAACTGGATCCTTTCTAATATCCTGTTTAAATCAACCCATAAATGTATATGTTTCACTGAGTCATGAGATGTTTTAGTAAATTAATTGAACTCGAGTAGGAGTCATGGGAAATTCAATTTATAGCTGGTGTGTCAGAAACACAGTAAAACAACCTAGGGCTTGAAGCAATTGGCAGGGCCCTCTTGTGGGACTGAGCCCTCAACCTGTGCAATCTGATGCTATCTCCAGGTAGATCCTATTGGAGTTGAATGAGAGGATACCCAGCTCGTGTATGCTGCAAAACTGATTGCTTGCTCGGTGTGTGGAGAAAAGCCCCCACATATTTGGTCACAGAAGTCTTTGATGTTACTGGTTGTAGGGCAAGAACAGAAAAAACACTTTTTTCTTCCATTCAACCAACAGGTATCATGTTTGTATATTGTTTTTCTATGCAGTAAACTTGCTAAATATCCTCATTCCAAATTTATCTCTAGATCCTTTCTGATTTTCAACATACACAATCATATCATCTTTGAATAACAACAGCTTGTTTCTGACATTTCAAACACTATAATTTTTCCTTTTTCCTATTTTACAACATTGGATGGACCCACCCAATACAATGCTGATTAGAACTAGTAATTGTGGCCATCCTTCTTTTATGTGTAGTAGGCACTGGAAATTTTTTATTTTTTATTTTTTATTTTTTATTTTTTATTATACTTTTTTTATTATTATACTTTAGGTTTTAGGGTACATGTGCACAATGTGCAGGTTAGTTACATACGTATACATGTGCCATGCTGGTGTGCTGCACCCATTAACTCGCCATTTACCATTAGGTATATCTCCTAAAGCTATCCCTCCCCCAGGGTACATATGCACAATGTGCAGGTTAGTTACATATGTATACATGTGCCATGTTGGTGTGCTGCACCCATTAACTCGTCATTTAACATTAGGTATATCTTCTAATGCTATCCTTCCCCACTCCCCCTACCCCACAACAAGCCCCAGTGTGTGATGTTCCCCTTCCTGTTTCCATGTGTTCTCACTGTTCAATTCCCACCTATGAGTGAGAACATGCGGTGTTTGGTTTTTTGTCCTTGTGATAGTTTGCTGAGAATGATGGTTTCCAGCTTCATCCATGTCCCTGCAAAGGACATAAACTCATCCTTTTTTATGGCTGCATAGTATTCCATGGTGTATATGTGCCACATTTTCTTAATCCAGTCTATCATTGTTGGACATTTGAGTTGGTTCCAAGTCTTTGCTATTGTGAATAGTGCTGCAATAAACATACGTGTGCGTGTGTCTTTATAGCAGCATGATTTATAATCCTTTGGGTATATACCCAGTAATGGGATGGCTGGGTCAAATGGTATTTCTAGTTCTAGATCCCTGAGGAATCACCACACTGACTTCCACAATGGTTGAACTAGTTTCCAGTCCCACCAACAGTGTAAAAGTATTCCTACTTCTCCACATCCTCTCCAGCACCTGTTGTTTCCTGACTTTTTAATGATCGACATTCTAACTGGTGTGAGATGGTATCTCATTGTGGGTTTGATTTGCATTTCTCTGATGGCCAGTGATGATGAGCATTTTTTCATGTGTCTTTTGGCTGCATAAATGTCTTCTTTTGAGAAGTGTCTGTTCATATCCTTGGCCCACTTTTTGATGGGTTGTTTGTTTTTTTCTTGTAAATTTGTTTGAGTTCATTGTAGATTCTGGATATTAGCCCTTTGTCAGATGAGTAGATTGCAAAAATTTTCTCCCATTCTGTAGGTTTGCCTGTTCACTCTGATGGTAGTTTCTTTTGCTGTGCAGAAGCTCTTGAGTTTAATTAGATCCCATTTGTCAATTTTGGCTTTTGTTGCCATTGCTTTTGGTGTTTTAGACATGAAGTCCTTGCCCATGCCTATGTCCTGAATGGTATTGCCTAGGTTTTCTTCTAGGGTTTTTATGGTTTTAGGTCTAACATTTAAGTCTTTAATCCATCTTGAATTAATTTTTGTATAAGGTGTAAGGAAGGGATCCAGTTTCAGCTTTCTGCATATGGCTAGCCAGTTTTCCCAGCACCATTTATTAAATAGGTAATCATTTCCCCATTGCTTGTTTTTGTCAGGTTTGTCAAAGATCAGATAGTTGTAGATATGTGGCATTATTTCTGATGGCTCTGTTCTGTTCCATTGGTCCATATCTTTGTTTTGGTAACAGTACTGTGCTGTTTTGGTTACTGTAGCTTTGTAGTATAGTTTGAAGTCAGGTAGCGTGATGCCTCCAGCTTTGTTCTTTTGGCTTAGGATTGACTTGTTGATGTGGGCTCTTTTTTGGTTCCATATGAACTTTAAAGTAGTTTTTTCCAATTCTGTGAAGAAAGTCTTTGGTAACCAAATCCAGCAGCACATCAAAAAGCTTATCCACCATGATCAAGTGGACTTCATCCCTGGGATGCAAGGCTGGTTCAACATATGCAAATCAATAAATGTAATCCAGCATATAAACAGAACCAATGACAAAAATCACATGATTATCTAAATAGATGCAGAAAAGGCCGTTGATAAAATTCAGCAACCTTCATGCTAAAAACTCTCAATAAATTAGATATTGATGGGACGTATCTCAAAATAATAAGAGCTATTTATGACAAACCCACAGCCAATATCATACTGAATGGGCAAAAACTGGAAGCATTCCCTTTGAAAACTGGCACAAGACAGGGATGCCCTCTCTCACCACTCCTATTCAACATAGTGTTGGAAGTTCTGGCCAGGGCAATCAGGCAGGAGAAAGAAATAAAGGGTATTCAATTAGGAAAAGAGGAAGTCAAATTGTCCCTGTTTGCAGATGACATGATTGTATATCTGGAAAACCCCATCATCTCAGCCCAAAATCTCCTTAAGCTGATAGGCAACTTCAGCAAAGTCTCAGGATACAAAATCAATGTGCAAAAATCACAAGCATTCTTATACACCAATAACAGACAAACAGAGAGCCAAATCATGAGTGAACTCCCATTCACAATAGCTTTGAAGAGAATAAAATACCTAGGAATCCAACTTACAAGGGACGTGAAGAACCTCTTCAAGGAGAACTACAAACCACTCTCATTGAAATAAAAGAGGATCCAAACAAATGGAAGAACATTCCATGCTCATGGGTAGGAAGAATCAATATCTTGAAAATGGCTATACTGCCCAAGGTAATTTATAGATTCCATGCCATCCCCATCAAGTTACCAATGCGTTTTGTGATTTTTCAACAAGCAAAATTAAAACGTGATACAAATGAATGTTTTTCACTATGTTTACCAAGAATTTGTATCAATATAAAGACATTTATGTTATAATGCATACATTTATATAAACATGGGTGTAATCAAGAAGAATATAACATTCTTCCAGATATTTTCTAACTTATGTGTGCTCTTTTTTTATTGACTCTCAATCTATTTCCCAATTACTCATATGAAAGACTATTCTTTTTTTCTATACATAATATTAGGAGTTTTTACAATCATCATTAAACATGGCAGATTATTACTCTACCTATGATTAATATACGTTTGTAGCTTCACTGACTGGCAGTATATCAATATATTAAGCACATAACTAGATTTCTATTCAAAGTTACATCTAAAAATATTACCTATTATTGAAGGAGAATGTTCACATGATAACCATAACTCCAAATGTTATGTTGTTTATAGTACTGATGATGTGTTATTGGTTAGATATGATGGTCACATAAGAATTATCAGGATCACAAAGTAGTATAGGGATATCAGAAATCTTGCTGGCATAGAATTTGGCTACTTTGTCTTCCTAAATATCCTAAGCTGAAACTGAAGCTGAATAGAAAATTTAGGCCAAATATTTGTGAAAAAGCAAACTTTAAATGGCTGCATGCAATAAAAAATATGCTTGGAATGATTAAAGGGACACCTGATTTTAATGAGAAAGAAAACCCTGCATTCTCTTGTAGTTTTGAAGTAGAAGACACACAGCGCTTAATTCCAGGTCCTGACAGGACTTAATTCACAGTCCTCACAGGATAGGGTGAAGAAACCCTCATGAACCCGCAGACAGAGATGACTGCAGATGATTGAGGAATCTCTAGCTGCCTTCATTGCTCACTAGCACATGACACTCCCACCAGCGCCATGACAGTTTACAACTGCCATGGCAATGAACCAGAAGTTCACCCTCCCCTGTCCCCCTGCATTACTAGACAGTTCTAAATAACTCGCCCTTCAATTTGCATTAACCTACCCCTTCATTTACATGGAACTGAAAGTTGGTATAAATGAGTATAAATACAGTTGTCAAGAACCCATAGGTTGCTGCCTGCTGGCGCACTGCCTGTGGGTTAGCCCTGTTCAGAAAGGAGCCGTACTGTTCTATAAAAGTATTGCTGTCTAACACCACCAGCTCATGCTTAAATTCTCTCCGAGGCAAAGCCAAGAACCCCCCTGGAATAAGCTCCAACTTTGGGTCTCACCTATCCTACGTGAGTTTCAAGGCAAGAATTTTCCTGATAGTCTACAATTGTGTATTTCTCAAGTTGATTTGTTAATAATGTCAAAATCTCAGACTCTTTGATTCTATGTCTTGGTCAATATGTCATTTAAGCATAATGGTGACATAAAAGCTGAAGTGTAATAATTGTTAGTCTGATTAGAAATTCAGTAGGATTATTGCCCTGTAAGATCTTTTATTGTTACATTCACTGGAAGCGTGGCATAAAACCCAGAATCACAGAAAAAAGTGATTAATCAAAGCATGTATAAAAATTGGCCCAGGTGGGAAGATCACTTGAGCCCAAGAATTTGAGACCAGCATGAACAACATAGTGAGATCACTCTCTAAAAAATAAATGAATCAATTGCTCAGGTGTTGTGTCCACACCTGTAGTACCACCCACTTGGGAGGCTGGAGGATGAGGATTGTTTGAGCCCAGGAGTTGTGCCACTGCCCTCCAGCCTTGGCAACAGAGCAACATCCTTAGGAAAAAGCACGTGTAAATACAGACATAAAATTCCTTATTTCTGTCAGAAAAGAAATACATCTTCCACTAAGGGTGACATGGGACTGTGTGTTTCCAGTGTTTCTTGATGCAGGAAATTGTTTGGGCAAAGAAACAAAAGCTCTCTTATGTCCCTTTCTTTTTACTAAAAAATGCCCTGTGGATGCGGATACAGGTGTTATGGGATCTTTGGGGTGTCGATTTTCTGGCTGGAAACCTCTGTGGCTGGTGTCGCCTTTGTTCAAGTTCTTGTCCTGCATCCAGGAAGTATAAGGTACGCAGACAAGTGGAGGGTAAACAAGACAAAGAGGACTTTTCAGTCGGGCACTGAGTGGTTTTTTGGATCATGTCTGGTGGCTCCATGGATTATAACAGAGAACGTGGCAGCCCAGAGGGTATGGACCCCGATGGTGTCATTGAGAGGAACTGGAATGAGATTGTTGATAACTTTGATGATATGAATTTAAAGGAGTCTCTTCTTTGGGGCATCTATGCTTACGATTTTGAGAAGTCTTCTGCTATTCAGCAGAGAGCTATTATTACCTGTATGAAAGGGTATGATGTGATTGCTCAAGCTCAGTCAGGTACTGGCAAGACAGCCACATTTGCTATTTCCATCTTGCAACAGTTGGAGACCCAAGCACTAATGCTGGCCCTCACCAGAGAACTAGCTCCACAGATCCAAAAGGTAATTCTGGCACTTGGAGACTATATGGGAGCAACTTGTCATGTCTGCATTGGTGGAACAAATGTTCGAACTGAAATGCAAAAACTGCAGGCTGAAGCACCACATATTGTTGTTGGTACACCTGGGAGAGTGTTTGATATGTTAAACAGAAGATATCTTTTTCCAAAATGGATCAAAATGCTTGTTTGGGATGAAGCAGATGAAATGTTGAGCCGTGGGTTTAAAGATGAAATCTATGAGATTTTCCAAAAACTAAATACAAGTATTCAGGTTGTGTTGCTTTCTGCCACAATGCCAACTGATGTATTGGAAGTGACCAAAAAATTCATGAGAGATCCAATTCGAATTCTGGTGAAAAAGGAATAATTGACCCTTGAAGGAATCAAAAAGTTTTATATTAATGTTGAGAGAGAGGAGTGGAAGTTGGATACACTTTGTGGCTTGTACGAGACACTGACCATTACGCAGGCTGTTATTTTTCTCAAGGCCCAAAGTGGACTGGCTGACTGAGAAAATGCATGCCAGAGACTTCAGTTTCTGCTCTGCATGGTGACATGGACCAGAAGGAGAGAGATGTTATCATGAGGGAATTCTGATCAGGGTCAAGCCATGTTCTGATCACTACTGACTTGTTGGCTCATGGGATTGATGTGCAACAACTGTCTTTGGTTATAAATTATGATCTACCTACCAATCATGAAAACTATATTCACAGAATTGGCAGAGGGGGACTATTTGGGAGGAAAGGTGTGGCTGTAAACTTTGTTACTGAAGAAGACAAGAGGGTTCTTCATGACATTGAGACTTTCTACAATACTACAGTAAAGGAGATGCCCATGAATGTGGCTGATCTTATTTAATTCCTGGGATGAGAGTTTTGGATGCAGTGCTCGCTGTTGCTGAATAGGCAATGACAATGTGTATTGTGGTTCTTTCTTTGGGACTATTTGAATCTTGTCTCAATGCCCATAATGGATCAGAAATATAGATTTTGATAGCAAAGCTACATTAGTCATGAGCTCTTGTGAGGAAAGTCATTGGCTTCATCCTCTTTAGAGTTAGACTGTTGGGGTGGGTATAAAAGATGGAGTCTGTAAAATCTTTCTTTCTTAGAAATTTATTTCCTAGTTCTGTAGAAATGGTTGTATTAGATGTTCTCTATGATTTAATAATATACTTGTGGGCTAAAAGATATAAGTGCTGTATAAAATCAGCCAATTATGTTAAACTAGCATATCTGCCTTTATTGTGTTTGTCATTAGCCTGAGTAGAAAGGACTTTAAAATTTTTTTTAGAAAGCATTTGAATGCATTTTGTTTGGTATTATATTTATTCAGTAAAATATTTAATCAGTGCTAAGTGTGAACTGGACCCTGTTGCTAAGCTCCGGCAAGCAATCATCCTAGATAGGGTTTAATCCCCAGTAAAATTGCCATATTGCACATGTCTTAATTAAGTTTGAATGTTAAGTAAATTGTATATTCACTTTTTTAAAAAACAAGACAAAGAGGAGCTTTATTGTGTGTTAGAACAGCTCAGAGGAGATCCGCAGTGGGTAGTTCCTCTTTAGGCAGGTTGTTCTGTCAAGTGTTCAGCTCTCAGCAGAGAGGAGGCCCTGAAGAGTGTGGCTCCTCTTTGCAGGCAGGTCTTTCCAACGTCTGCAGCTCTCAGCAGAGAGGAGGCCCTGGAGAGGGTAGCTCCTCTCTGCAGCTGGTCATCCCATTTTCTCTCCATCCTTTGCCCTGCTCTGGCTGAGTCCCAGGCATTTACGGACCTCAGAGGGGAGAAAGTGCATGTACATTGGTCCATGGGTGGCCACGGATGGGCCCAGAAAAGGCACCACAAGTCCACACTCTGGTCTCTGGGATTGGCCGCCTGGCCAGTACCTGGTCTGAAGGTGGGGCCTTGCCAGGGACCGCCCCTTTCTGCTCTGGAGCCTGTCTGCCTCCCACTGCAGTCTATGGTGCCCAGGCTGCTCACACCAAGGGGCATCTGCAGGCCTCCACCCAGCTGCCCTCAGCACCCCCTTGGCTTCCCGTCTCATGTTCCTCAAAAATCAAATTCTGGAGGTGTCTGAGGTGGCAGGGGGATGGCACGCCAGTGCTGGCCTGGCTATGTGCACACTTGGCTGAGCTGTGACAGTGCAGGGGCTCAGCTCCCAACCTGCTCTGAAATCAGAGTGGGTTCTGGGAGCAGGGAGAGATCAGGCAGTGGGAGCTGACACTTCCAAACCTGCAGGGACAGTGGGGGCCTTCCTGGGCTTCAGAGAGTGCAGGCTGCAGACACGCCTGGGTCTTCCACCTGGGAGGGCAGTTGCAGCTGCTCCTGGGGAGCTCCCAATCCACCAACTCTGAAGGGGTGGGGCTCCCACTTGTCCCCAGCTCCTGGGTCTGCAGCCATAGATCGTTTGGTTGCAGCTGCACCCGGGAGGGCAGAGATCCTGCCTGCTCACGGTCCCCCCAAGAGGACAGGGAGGCTTGGATCTGCAGCCACAATATGCCTGTTCCATGGAGCTAGAGGTCTGGGTCTACAGCTGCAGTTTGGGCAGCTGCAGGTGCACCCAGGAGCTCCCTCCCCAACTCGTAAAAGGTGGGGAGCCCACTTGTCCCTGGCTCCTGCTGCCTCCACAGAATATGCAGCCCTGGCTGGGCCTCCCTGCTGCAGCCAGTGTGATGGCAGCAGCTGCTGCTATCATGGTGACAGTGAGGAAACTCTGGCTGTCCCTGAAAGTCCCTGGCTCAATGTGCGTGACCCTTCCTATGCAAGTTCCTGCTGCCCGTGGGTCTTGCTGTCTGCCTTCTGTTCCTGCAGAGCTGTGGGAGGAAATGTCGTGACTTCTTTCTTGCTGACTATGACACATCAGGTAGGTCCACAGATCAGTCCTCCCAGAAGTTGAAGTGTGAGTGAGTGTGAGGGAAAGTGGGCAGACTTCCCATGGGTTGGGCCACTTGGTCCATGGCCTGATAGAGAGCCTCTTCCTCCTACTAGAAGTCAGCGACACCACCATGCACTTGCTCCCTTGAGGGGCCTGGAAAAGGGAGGAACAAGGGCCATAGAGGGAGGAGGGTCAGGTGAACACGGAGTGAGTTTTGAATGGTGATATTTGGGTATTTGAGTTGCAGAGGCATAAAAAAAAACACACAGGGAGGATGGATTCCAAAGTCCTTAGTGGGGTCCTAGGAAGGGATGGAGGAAAGAGCAGGGGGAGGGGGGACAAGGACGGAGACACCACAGCCCTTAAGGCAAGCGCACATCTCACTGCACATGCTCTTTGGGCGTCCACCTCAGTGCACATGTTCACTGAGCGTCTTCTGCTCTACCCCTTCGCCCACGTGGTGAATGCCTCGGAGCTGTGAGGCCAAGTTCCTAAGGTCTAGATTCTTTCTCTCCTACTGAGATGCAGCAGGTAGGTCCACAGGCCAATCCAATTGGGAGTTGAAGTGTGAGTGAGGGTGAGGAGGAGCCAGTGGGCTTCTGGAGGGTCATCGATGGGAGGGAGACTCAGAGGGAGAAGGGCCTCCAGGTCTTCATCCTTTACATGTGGCACTGCAGCCATGGGCCTTTTTTTTTGTTGGGGCCACAACTAGGGAGGAAGGAGGGCCTCGGCATGGAGGGGACTGGGTTATGATGGGGTGCATACTGGGAGAGCTGTTGGAGGTATCTGAGTCCCAGAAATGCCTCAAGCCCCCGACAGAGGACAGATTGTAGACTCCCCAGCAGGGACCCAGGCAGAGATGGCGTGGGTGGCAAGGAAGGGGCCTGGGAACTGGGAAGGCTGCGGGTTGGTGACCTTGGCCCCGAGGTCTGTAGAGTGCCAGGCACAGGTGTCCAGTGAGGAGCGCCCAGTGCTGTGTTGCAACTTCTCAACTCCACCGTGGAGGTTTGAATGGACGGGGCTCTGTGGTCGAGCAAAACTTGACTTTAGGGAGGAACTGGGCCCAGGAAATGGGTGTGTGAGAAACATTGTGGTCACTCCCAGTTTAATTATCTAGTTCTATTTTCCTACATGTCTCCATGATGGAAATTCCAGTTGTGAAACCAAATCACATCAGAGCTATCCAGTGTCTCTTGCCAGGAGCCTTAAGATATTACTTTGATAGCTTGACCACCTTAAGTGATTGTGCAAGCATTCTCTTCAGAAGACACACAAACTTATACTTGCCCTGGGACTTACCTTCAAAGTATTTCCAAACTTTAAAAAAGTGACAAGTTAACATTTGGCCATGGAAGTGCTCAAATATAGCTATCCTCTCAAGTGCCATTTCCCAATCACAGTGTTCTGTATTCTCTTCGCAGAGTGAAATATAATTTGGCGAGGAAGATCAACATGTAGGCCTAGACCAAGACGAAGTTTACAACCTCCTGAGCTGATTGGGAGTACGTGTGAGTGCTTTAACATTCGTTGTTTTCTATTAGCAGGAATTATTTTTTTTGTGTGATAGTGTCATTGAATTAGTATACATAACACTGTTAAAGGTCTTCTGAGCTGATAAAAAATGATCATGGCATCTCATGAAGGAAAGACTGATCTGAGAGGATTACGTTGTGTGTGTGTTTTTTTGGAGACGGAGTCTTGCTCTGTCACCCAGGCTCGGCTCACTGCAACCTCTGTCTCCTGGGCTCAAGCAATTCTGCTGCCTCAGCCTCCCGAGTAGCTGGACTACAGGTGCATGCCGCCTCGCCCAGCTAATTTCTTTTTGTATTTTAATAGAGACAGGGTTTCACCATGTTGCCCAGGCTGGTCTTGAACCCCTGAGCTCAGGCAATCCGCCTGCCTCAGCCTCCCAAAGTGCTGGGATTACAGGCCTGAGCCACTGTGCCCAGCCTACATTCTGGTTTTGCCTGGATGGATTCCCCAGATTTTGCCCATGACTTCCTCTGTATGCTTATTCATAACAGATTGCACACATCCATCCCAACATAGATTAAACTGCCTTCCAAAGCCCTTGAGGGTAACTCTGTCTTAGAGTAACCTCTCCATGGGAAGAATAACCTTATGAATAATAAGTATATGGAATAGTGTTGGAGAAATGTCTTTAGACTTATGATCAGAAATATCTATGTATTCTGTATATTTGCATTATTGACATGTATTGATAACAAAACTTTTTTTTTTCCCGAGATGGAGTCTTGCTCTGTCACCCAGGCTGGAGTTCAGTGATGTGATCTCAGCTCACTGCAACCTCCGCTTCCCGTGTTCAAGCATTTCTCCTGCCTCAGCCTCCCAAGTAGCTGGGATTACAGGCATGCACTGCCACGCCAGGGTAATTTTTGTATTCTTAGTAGAGACAGGGTTTCACTGTGTTTGCTAGGCTGGTCTCAAACTCTTGACCTCGTGATCTGCTTGCCTTGGCTTCCCAAAGTGCTGGGCGTGAGCCACCGCGTCCAGCCAAAACTTTTTATTTGTACACACACAACCACAGTCCCAGGAGCCCAGTGATGAGGAGCCTCGAGAGGAAACACCAACTGAAAGCTGGGATCCTACACCTGGTCAGAAGAGGGAAGATCAGGGTGCAGCTGATATTCAAGGTGCTGGGAAGGGAAAGAAAGAACGTCTATGGGGGGAGGAGGCCTATGTGTGCATCAGGCATTATGCCATGACCGGTAACAGGAGGAAAGAAAACATTAGGAAAGGATCGCAAACATTTGCTGAAAGTTGGCTGGAAAAGTGAAGAGTACAGTTTACAGCTTCAGGCAGTCCCTGGATATAATAAGTCTTCTCTTACCTTTGAAATATATTTTGTATGCTTGAAAATACAGTCCTTGCTAAATTGGATGAAGCACTTTAATTTCATGCATAAATATGCAGTGTGCCACTAGTTTAATTTGTTCTTCTTAGAATGTTGCTATATGATCTTCTAAGCCATTGTGTCAACAGTGCTGTAAGCACCCTTTAACAGCATGTGGAGTGCCAAGTCGTCCTACCTTATAACTCCCCGAATAAAGCCCATTTGCATAAGGATGGTAGCCCCCTTTTATAAATAAGAAAACTGAGGCTCTGAAATGGAGGTTTACCAAGAACCTTTGTACTCATTGAGACAGAATTCATATTTTGTCCCAAGGTTTGTGTTATCCATGTTGTAATAAGAAAAGGTCAGTGGTTTTGCTTAAGATACTTACTATTCGAATGTGTGTGTACTGTAAGGTACTTCAGTATTGGCTCAGGACAAAACACAGTTCAATGAAGCAGAATAGCAACTCCAGAAAAGAGCTCAATAAATGACAGCCACTCTTTGATTGGTATCCTTCGGTATTTTTTCAGGATGTTTGGTAAAAGGTGGGTAATTCAGGACACTGGCATACAGGTAGCTATATTAGTATGATTTCGAAGGGGCTTTTAAAAGTTGTAGAAGCACTTTCATAATTAGAAAACTCAAAGTACCATAAGTTTATCCTGCATCAGAAGTTGTTTACTCAGTAGATAGCATTTTTGCGTTAAACACTGGCAGAATTTGGGCCATGGATTATTTTAGCAATTCACTGTTAAGAGGTTTCCAGAATATGACTGTCAACAATGACCACTAATTTATTTGCACTCAACCTCCTGTACCCTTACTGGAAGACAGTGATTTTCCTGTTATTTTTGGTACATTATTCTAAATGTGATTTATTTGTGTATAGTTACATATAGGGCCCTTAGACCTAAGCATAATGTTAATTTATCTAAATAATTTTCAAGTTACCTCAACAAGGGATGGGTGTCACAATTGTAAGATTTCTCATAGGAAGGCCAATACATTGATCTAATCCTTCAGAAAATTGCATTTCATTTAGGATTAAAATTCTATCCACGTGGCAGACTTCAGATTTCTTAGATAGTCGATATTCACTGTTCATAATTCACAGTGGTAAAGTATGGGAAATGTAGGTGTGGTGTGATTTATCCTCAGATTATCATTTAAGATAAGTTTCCATAATATAGGAAGACAAAAGTGTGACATCTTTACATCACATTTATTACCACAGTAGTCTACAGGCTTTTATTTCATAACACTGAGGAAAAGAATATTATCATTTCCTTATCTGTCTTTCTTGTTTGCCTGCTTCAATCAAGAACCTCTGTATTTTTCAGTGCCTGACCTGGAAGCTGATCTCCAGAGCTGTCTCAGTCAAAGACTGGGGATGAATGCAGAGATGGTCCTGATGTTCAGGGGACAATTCTGCCAAAATCAGAGCAATTTAAAATGCCAGAAGGAGGTATGCTATCCATTAAGATGCAAAATTATGTGCTTTCTGTTTTTCACAATATTATACTTTTGATAATAAAAAGAGAGAACACTACTGCCCCTTTAAAAACACAATTCAAATGCAGGCTTTCTTTGAAAAGTTGTTCAGACCCCAAATGCCTGACTGGAAGACTTAAACACTATCAGATACAGAAACAAATTGGGTCAAAGCCATATTGAATCATTAAATATGAAAGCATTTTCTTACTTGTGACTATAACCAATAGCTAACAATTTTCAGATTTTCTAATTTCTGCTTTAAACAAATACATAATGCATTTGTAATACCACTTTGTGTGAAATATGCTGAGTACTGAAGGAGGTTCTAGTACCAGATCTAACATAATTTGTGAGGTTTTGGATGAATTCCAAAAATTCTACATCCATCTTTTTCTATTGAAAATAGTACATGCAAATCAGATATATTAAAATCTGTTTCAAGATTGATTTCTGTATTTTCATATTCTGTTGGATAGAACACAAAGATATGATTTGTTTTTCATAACAGTTTCACTCCAGTTATAATATCTGATTTGAGATTTCGTGGTTCCTAAGAAAAAGAGTGGGCACCCTGCTTGATGTTTGTTTTCCTGTATGGAGACCTAAATGACTGTTCTTGGATTTTGCTAAATTTTGAATTCTCTGGTTCTTAAAGAATAATTGTATTTTAAATCCTTCCTGCAGTGAACCCTTGAATGACTGAATAATAAAATGGCAAGAGACAGTCAGGTTTCTGTGGCCGATGTAGTAGGGATCATGCGTGTAGGTCAGTGATGCTCAAGGTGGATGTAAGATGCCTGTGCTAAGCATGCTCCCTGCCCTCCTGTCAGTCTTCATGAGCTACTGTGTGTAATTAGATTGAAGACACATATGATAGAATCACCTCTAACCATATCAGAGGTTACATATTACAGGTTTCTGCCTTGAGACATCGGATGATACGACTTACAGTTCAAAGACTATAACATCCTAATTCGTGAGTAGTCGACATAAGTATCTTTTACACATAGTTTCCAAATTGCGGACTGTTAATAGAAGAGCTTCTGAATTTCAAGGGAGCACTCCATATTTAGGGAAGAAATTACCTAAACGTTTGGGCTCTACACTGCTGAACCATTCCATTATACCATTTACATTCAAAGACAGTTTTCTTTGGGAGGCCGAGGCGGGCAGATCACGAGGTCAGGAGATTGAGACCATCCTGGCTAACACAGTGAAACCCCGTTCTACTAAACAAAACACAAAAATTTAGCAAGGTGTGGTGGCGGGTGCCTGTAGTCCCAGCTACTCGGGAGGCTGAGGCAGGAGAATGACGTGAACCCGGGAGGTGGAGCTTGCAGTGAGCCGAGATCGCGCCTCTGCACTCCAGCCTGGGCGACAGAGCGAGACTCCGTCTCAAAAAAAAAAAAAGAGAGAGAAAGACAGTTTTCAGTCTATTTCCAGGAGCCTATTGAAGAAGCCTCAACTGTATTCTCAGGAAGATTATAGTCTTAAATGCACATCTTATTAAAATAGATAACACATTACATGATAAAGGAGAAGAATAAAAAATAAAAAAAAATAAAAGAGCAATAGAATAAACCTAAGGGGAAAGGAAAGAGGAAATGAATAAAAGACAGATACGAATCACTAGTAAAAAGAAAACGAATCCAAAAGTAACAAATTCAAAAGATTTTTTTGGGGGAAATAGTTATGAATAGAGTATCCAGTAGTTTACACACTCGGAGAAAATGGAAAAAGGTCAACACGGAACATAAACAAGACACAGATATTGAATATAGGTTATAACTGAAAGTGAATACGTCCTTGAACTCTAATATTTTCAGTGTATGGATGAAATGGTTGATATGCCAGGCACGTATACATTATTTAATATATCCCTATAATATGTGAATACCTAAACATCACAAAGACTGGAAGAACTTCTGAAATTTGCTAGTTGTCCCTCAAAAACACTTACTTTTAGAAACAAATAGTTGGCTTCTCCAGATGTCTTCCCGTCTTTTCCATTTTCCTATCCCTCTATTTCCTTTTTTTTTTTTTTTTTTTTTGGCCACACTGTTCATGATATATAACGGTTTCACGTTTTGACATCAGGAATGATAGTGATAGCTTAAAACTAATGTGACTACATAATTAATTATACAAACGGGAATACTTTCAAGTGTAAAAAGGCAGTATTCATATTGACATTAGCACTTTTGGTGAAAATTGGGGAAAAATGATTACTGTACCTTAAAAACCACAGAAGGGTAAACTAGCCCAAAGAAACACTTTTGCACTTCTGCACAATAGAGAAAAAACAAATGCAATAAACTGTTTTCTTAAAAGATAGTTTTCAGACTATTTCCAGGAGCCTATTGGACATCCAGAACGTAGTTTCAAGCTAAAGCATTAAATTAAACATTTTTTGTAAATTCCTTTTGTTTCTTAACTTTTTTTGTGTGTTGGTTATATTTTTAGTAAAAGTATACACAATGTTTGCTTTCTACTTTGAACCACTTTTTAATAGGTTCACCTGATTTAAAGTGTTCTGACCTCTAACTGTCTTTCGGTTTCCTTGTAGCACTAGAAACCAGGGTGTGTTTAAAAAGTATTGATAATGTATATGCTTGGAAATCTATCTTCAAAATCTCTACAGAGGTCTAACTGCATGTAAGCCAATGGGTGACTCATAGGCTTCTGGTTTTGGTCTATGGTATGAAACTAAAACGTTGGCGTCCTTTGCATACCTTTAATATCACCTAAATACAGTTCTGCTAGTAATGTTGTCTTCTATTATGTGAAAGGCAACCACAGGTTTAAATGAATACAAGCTGAAAGAATGCAAACTGGTTTTGTATTAGACATTTGACTTAAAAATATCTCAGAGGACCTCACATGCAGAAGGAGGGCAGAGAACACTTGTGGAATTGTAGTGATCTCTACATGGTTGGATGACCAAACCCTAAGTCACAGTGATGAGCCACGTGGATGTCAGTCTGCAGAGGGTGGGAGGGGAATGCCACAGGCCTCTGCTTTAGGAGCCATGCAGCAGAGTGAGACCAACCTGCAGTACTGATCTCAGTTATGCCCTTTAAGGGTCCCAGACATATGCAGCCTATTGGTTAGGGTTCCTCATTGCGTGCGCGCGCGTGTGTGTGTGTGTGTGCGTGCACACATGTGTGGGTGGGTGAGTGGAGAGAGAGAGAGAGAGAGAGACTGAGTTTGAAGACCTAGCCCATGGAAGTGTTGCGACTGGCAAGTCCAAATCTCACAGAGCAGGATGTCAGGCTGGAGACACGGGGAAGAGGTGATATGAGAGCTCAAATCAAGGGCAGTGTGGAGGCAGAATTTCTTCATCTTGTGGAGGACCCCTGTCTTCTTCTCTGAAGGCCTTCAAGGAACTGGAGGAGGCCCACCCACACTGGGTAGGGCAATTAGGTTTACCCAAAGTCTGCTGATTTAAATGCTAGTTTTCATGTAAAGAAAACCCTTCACGGAGACATCTACTCTGGTCAAAGTGAACATTTCTCATGCATCGTGGCGTAGCAAAGTTGATACATCAGATTTCCCATCACATCCATCTTATATAAATCCTAATAATGATGAAGGCCTATCTGACAAAGGCAGGTGACTTCCTAACTAAGATTCTGTATTAACCATTTTTATCCAGCCCAAGCCAGCATTTCAGGCTCGACACAACTATGGCCAGGAAGTTGAAGCTGATGTCAATGCCTTCCAGGGATGAGGCAGTGATGGGACATTCAGGGCGCACAGGTAAGAACAATCCCAGAGTGCACAGGTGATACCCCTGGACAACAAGACTTTACCCTTGTTAGGGCACCCGCAGCAGGACATACATTCGTCAGGTAGGAGCTGGCCAAGGCCCCCAGTGTGGCCTCCCACTAAGGGACCCTTCCCTCTAGGGTTCCTCGTCCAGTCCAAACAACTGATTTGCATCTTTGGTTTACGGGAGCTGTCAGCAGGCAGCCAGTTCAGGGTAGCCATTGACACAGGTTCCTCCTCTTCACAAGCATGGATGACATCCCTAAGGTGTTCTGTGTGAGATGTTCGGGAGCTGGGTCACCCCTGCTGTCCCATAGTTGCAACTCGGTCAGGTGTGATCTGGGGTTCAGGATTCAGTGTGGTTTCAAAATTGGCCTTACGGTATGACTGTGGGCTCCTCACAGGCAGAGAGACCCACCATCTGTGCTGTCACTGAGTATCTCTGATTCAGTGTGATACTGTAGGACTAGGGACACAGTGCTGACACATTGTTAATCTTGCTTTTGCTGAGTCTGCAAGTAATCAACCACTTTGATCCATTTGGGCTCATTGTCTTTTACCTGCCAAATCTATGAATATATGACAAGCCAAAATTACAACTGCACTGGTGATCCTTGTGGCCCCGTTAGCCACCACAGGGCTGCTTAGGGACTGCCTGAGCTCTTGACACACTATGATATTGAGTTCTGTGGTGTTGACTGACCGGAATAGACTTATTCTTCATGGCATCACACACACCAAACGAGTTTTCAGCACATAGTACTGACATAGTGTTGGCCTTGTCACACCTCGGTTATTTACAAATCAACTTCAGAATCAATGCCATGTCTGATGCCAGCTACACTGCTATTTAATTTACATATTTACATCAAATCAGTTTCTGAAGTCAAATGCATTTAAAAAGGTAGATTGATATTCCTACTTGAAATTCCAAAGCAGTTATCACATACTAGAGGTGTAGTTGTAAAGAAAAATGGAATGAAAACATTTGAAATTTTAAAGGGATTAAGGAAAGATAACTAGTAAATTTATCTGCAATGTAATGCCTGCATCGTATGTTGTTTCATTTATTCTTCGTAGCAAGTATTTAGTCTAAATACTCTAATTTCAACTTTAAAATGGGGAAACAGTCCCACAGGATGTAAGTATCTTGCCCACCATCTCAAGGCCAGTGTGTAAGAGGCAGGATGGCTCTTACACCCATGGCTATGTCATGCCATCGCCTGTAAGGAGACAGTGTAGGTAGGATCCAAGTAATTTTGCTTCAGCAAGTTGTCCTAGTTGCTTTCCCCTCTCTTCTACCTAGGCCCTAGTTCTTTCATCCAGCTCTACAGCCTGGGGAATTCTCACATATTTTGTGGAAAATAGGATATCCTAACAAAGGATGCAGATACAGAGATACATAGGGGAAGGAATGAAGGAAGAGGCAGGGGGCTTCCATGGCCTCTACGGGCATGCTACCCTCCATGTGTTCCGCTAGGCAGAAGCTCTATGAACCCTGTCCTTTTGGGTTTTGATGGAGGTTTTCATTATATAGGCATGACTGACTAAACTGTTGGCCCGCCACTGGCAATCAACTTAACCTTCAGCCCCTCTCCCTGTCCTGAAGGTTGGGGATGTGGCTGAAAGTGTCAACCCTCTAATCCCCTATCCTAGAGCTACCTAGGAGCTGCCAGCCAATGGTCAACTCACTAGCATACAAAAAGACGTCACTACGTGGAGATTCTAAAACCTGTAGGAGTTGTATGACAGTAAGCAGGGTCCAGGACCAAATATATATATTTCACAATATCACACATGTGTATACCAGCTCAATCAGAATGCAAAGTTGCAAAAATGATACTATTTTTTATTCAGACAGAGTCTCCTTCACCCAGGCTGGAGTTGCAGTGGCATGAACATGACTACCTGCATCCTTGACCTCCTAGGCTCAAGGGATGCTCCCACCTCAGCCTCCAGAGTAGCTGGGACTACACCTACACACACATATGCATATATTCATGCATTCATTCATTTATTTTGCAGAGAGGGGGTTTTGCCATGTTGCCCAAGCATGTCTCAATCTCCCAAGCTCAAGCAATCCTCCTGCCTCAGCATCTCAATGTGCTTGGATTACAGGCATGAGCCACTGCACCCGGCCAAAATTTCCAATAGGGTCTAATATGTGAGAATAAATGAACAAAAGATGTGTGATACTTCTTTGGAGAAAACTGGAAAACTTTATTGAGATTTTTAAAAGTCAAATATCTCTGATAAATCCAGTTTGCATTCTTTTGGTTGTCTTCGTTTAAAGCTGTGGTTTCCCTTCCTCTGCAATAGAAACATAACAGGAGGGAACATTACTAGCAGAACTGTATTCAGATGAAATTAAAGGTATGCAAAGGACACCAAAGGTTTAGTTTTATACAATGGACTAAAACCAGAATCCGAAGAGTCTCCCTACGGCTAATATTCAACTAGACCTCTGTAGAGACTTTGAGGATACACTTCCAAACATATACATTAGCAACATTTTTAAAACACACCCTGCTTTTAGTGCTAGAAGGAAACCAAAAGACAGTCTGAGGTCAAATCACATTAAATCAAGTGAATCTATCAAAAGGGGCTTAAAGTAGATGGCAAACATTGTGTAGAGTTTACTCAAAATACAACCAGAACACAAAAAACCTAAGAAACAGAAGGCATTTCTGAAAAAAAAATTCCTCCAGAAAAAATGCATAATTTAAAGTTTTGGCTTGAGTATGGTCTGAATGTCCAATAGGTTCCTGCAAACAGTCTGAAAACTATCTTTTGAGAAAACAGTTAATGTCACATTAGGAAATACATAAGTGGAATGAATAGAAAGTCCAGTATTGCATTTGTTTTTTCTCTATCGTGAAGAAGTGCTATGATATTGCTTTGAGCTAGTTTACCCTTCTTTGTTCTTTTTTAACATACACTAACCATTTGCATCCAGTTTTCACCTATAGTCCTCATGTCAGTATGAATGACACTTTTTTCACTGGAAGGTATTCCCGTTTGTATAATTAATTAAATGGTCATATAAGTTTTAAGGTATCAAGATCATGATTGGTATTAAAATGTGAAAGAGTTATATATCATAACCAGTGTGGAAAAAAAAAAAGAAATGGACGGAGAGGGAAATGAAAACGGAGAGTAAGACATCTGGAAAAGCTAAATATTTGCTTCTAAAAGTAACTGTTTTTGAGGGACGACTAGCAAATTTCACAAGTTCATGCACAGTCTTTGTGGCGTTCAGATATTCAGGTATTGCAGGGACATATTAAATAATGTAGGCATCCCTAGCATGTCAACCATCTCATCCATACTCTGAAAATACTAGTGTTTAAGAATGTATTCACTTTCAATTATGCCTTACATTCAATATCTGGGTCTTGTTCATATTCCATGTTGTGCTTTCTCCATTTTTTTTTAAGATTGTTTAATCTACTGGATGCTGTCTTCCTACCCATTTCCCAAAAGAACAATCTATTAAATGTATTACTTTTGGATTAGTTTTCCTTTTGTTAATGATTCATACCTTTCATTTACTGCCTGCTTCCTTTTCCCTTAAGTTTATTCTGTGACTCTTTTATTATTTTTTATGTCTTAGTATTATTTTCTTGTATCATGTAATTTGTTATCTATTTTAATAAGATATGCGTTTAACGCTATGACTGTCCTAAGAATACAACTGAGGCTTGTTCAGTAGGCTCCTGGAAATCGTCTACAAACTATCTATTGATGGAATTAGTCTAATGGAGTGGTTCACCAGTGTGGAGTAAAACATTTAGATAATTTCTCCCCTAAAAATGCAGTGCATCCTTTAAATTCAGAAGTTCTAATTAAGTCAGGAATTTGAAAAACATGTGTAAAAGATACTTATGTGGACTACTTAGGACTTAGTATGCTAGTTTTTGACCTTTAAATCATATCATCTGATGACTCAAGGCAGAAACCTGTAATATATAACCTCTGATATGGTTAGAGGTTACCATATGTGTCTTCAATCTAATTACACACAGTAGCTCATGAAGATTGACAGAAGGGTAGGGAGCATGCTTAGCACAGGCATCTTCCAACCACTTTGAGCATCACTGACCTACATGCATGTTCCCTACTTCATGGGCCACAAAAACTTGACTGTTTCTTTCCATTTTATTCTTCAGTCATTCAAGGCTTCACTGCGGGAATGGTCTGAATGTATGGTCTGAATGTCCAGTAGGTTCCTGCAAATGCAATCATTGGGTCCGGTGAGGGAGATGGTTCACACCTGTAATCCCAGCATTTTGGGAGGCCAAGGCAGGTGGATCACTTGAGGTCAGGAGTTCGAGCCCAGACTGGCCAACATGGTGAAACCCCGTCTCTATTAAAAATACAAAAGTTAGTTGGGCATGGTGGCACGCACCTGTAATCCCAAATACATGTGAGGCTGAGGCATGAGAATCGCTTGAACCCAGAGGCGGAGGTCACAGTGAACCAAGATTGGACCCCATCCTGGGCGGCAGAGCGAGACCTCGTCCGAAAAAAAGAAAACAAAAACAAACAAAAATAAATAAATAAAACAATCGTTGTTTAAGAGCCTGAGAGAATTCAGGATTTGACAAAATCCAAGAACACTCATGAAGGTCTCCTTATGGAAAAACAAACATCAAGCAGAGTGCCTGCTCGTTTTCTTAGGAGCAATGAAATCTCAACTCAGATATTACAATTGGACTGAAGCTGATTGTTATGATAAACAAATCGTGAAAATCCGAATATCTTTGTATTCTCTCCAACAGAACCAGAGCATGTAGAAATCAGCAATGAAATGGATTTTAATCTATCTGATGTGCATTCACTACTTTCAATAAAAGCAAAAATGGGTGTAGGATTTATGTGATTTGTCCAGAATCTCACAAATTATGTTAGAGCTGGTACTAGAATCTTCTTCAGGGATCAGCATATTTCACACAAAGAGGTATTACGAGTGTATTATATATTTGTGAAAAGCAGAAATTACAAAATAATCTGAAAATTGTTAGCTGTTGGTTATAATCAGAAGTAAGAAAATGCTTTCCTATTTGATGGTTCAATATGGCTTTCACCCAATTTGTGTCTGTATCTGATAGTGTTTCAGCTTTGCAGTCAGGCTTCTGGGGTCTGAATTACCTTCCAAAGAAAGTCTGCATTTGAACTCTGTTTTTAAAGGGGCAGTAATATTCTCTCCTTTTATTATCAAAAGTATAATATTGTGTAATACAGAAAGTACATAATTTTGCATCTTAATGGATAGCATACCTCCTTCTGGCATTTTAAATTGCTCTGATTTTGGCAGAATCTTCCCCTGGACATCAGGACTATCTCTGCATTCATCCCCAGTCTTTGACTGAGACAGCTCCTGGAGATCAGCTTCCAGGTTAGGCACTGAAAAATACCAAGGATATCGACTGCAGCAGCCAAACAAGAATGATAAATAAGGAGATGATCCTATTCTTTTCCTCAGTGCGATGCAATAAAAGCCTAGAGGCTACTGTGGTAATAAATGTGAAGCAAAGATGTCCCCCGTTTGTTTTCCTGTATTGTGATATCTTATCTTAAATGACAATCTGAGGATAAGTCTCAGCACACCTGCATTTCCCATACTTTACTACTGTGTATTATAAACACACAGCTACCTAGGAAAACTGAAGACGGCCTCACGGATAGCATTTTAATCATAACTTAAATGTAATTTTCTGAAGGATTAGATCAATGTACTGGTGAGCTTATGACAAATCTTATGGTCCTGACACTCATCCCCTGTTGAGGTATCTTGAAAATGTTGGGGTTAAACTTTATTAAAGTAATTCTTAGGTCCACAGGCCCTATATGTGACTTTCCATACATGAATGTCATTAAGAAAAAAAGTACGAAATGTAACAGCAAAATCACTGTCTTCCAGTGAGAGTATGGGAACTGAAGTGCAAAGAAATTAATGAGTATTGTTGACAGTCATATTCTGGAAACCCCTTAACAGTGAATTGCTAAAATAATCCATGGCCCAAATTCTGTCTCTGATTAGTTTGAAAATGCTATCCGTTGAGAAAACAATTTCTGTTTCACGATAATCTTATCGTACTTGGAGTTTTCCAATTATAAAAATACTGAAACAACTTTTAAAAGCCCCTTCCATATCCTATTAATACAGTTACCTGCACACCAACATCCTGAATTATCCACCTTTTACGAAACATGCTGTAAAAAATATACATCAAAGGAAACAGTGGCTGTCATTCATTGACCTCTTTTCTGGAGTTGCTATCCTGTTTCACTGAACTGCGTTTTGTCCTGAGCCAGTATCGAAGTACCTTATAGTACAGACACATTTGAGTATTAAGCATTTTTAAGCAAAATCATTCACATTTTCTAAAATAGATGGCAGGAAGAATGCACACCTTAGAACAAAATATGAATTCCTTCTCCATGAGTCAAGTTTTCTTGGTAAGCCTCTATCTCTGAGCCTCAGTTTTCTTATTTATTTATTTTTATTTTTTGAGATGGAGTCTCACTGTGTCACCAAGGCTGGAGTGCAGTGGCGCGATTTTGGCTCACTGCAGCCTCCACCGCACAGGCTCAAGAAATTCTCCTGCCTCAGCCTGCTTAGTAGCTGAGGTTACAGGTGTGTGCCACCATGCCCAAATAATTCGTATATTTTTAGTAGAGACAGGACTTCACCACATTGGCCACAGTGGTCTCGAACTCCTGACCTCAAGTGATCCGCCCACCTCAGCCTCCCAAAGTGCAGGGATTACAGGGGTGAGGCACCACGCCCGGCCTCAGTTTTCTTATTTATAAAATGAGGTTAACATCCCTTTGCAAATGGGCTTTATTTGGGGTGTTATATGGTAGGGTGACTTGGCACTCCACATGCTATCAAAGAGTGCTTACAACACTGTGAACACCATGGCTGAGAGGATCTCACTGCAACATCCTAAGAATATCAAGTTAAACTGGTGAAATAATGTACATTTTTATACAACCAATTAAACGGTTTCATCTGATTTAGGAAGGACTATATTTTCAAGCATACGAAATGCATCTCAAAGAAAAAGAGAAGATTCGTCATATCCGGGGACTGCAGGAAGCTGCAAACTATACCCATCACATTTCCAGCCTCTTGCAAAACTCTCAGCAAATGTTTGAGATCCTTTCCTATTGCTTTCTTTCTTCCTGTTACTGGTCGTCGCATAAGGCGTGATGCACACACAGGCCTCCTCCCCGCATAGACATTCTTTCTTTCCCTTCCCAGCACCTTGAATCTCAGCTGCACCCTGATCTTCTTCTCTCTTCTGACCAGGCGTATGATCCTGACTTTCAGTTGGTGGTTCTTCTTGTTGAGGCTCTGGCACACTGGGCTCCTGGGACAAGGGCGGGGGGGTCGTGGTGTGTGTGTGTGCAGATAAAAAATTTTTCTTATCAATACACGTCAATAATATGAATATGCAGATTACACAGACACTTCTGATCATATGCATGTTTAAAGACATGCTCCAACACTATCCCAAAACGATTCCACATACTTATTCTTCATTAAGTTACTCTTCCCATAGAGAGGTTACTCTGAGACCGTTACCCTCAATGGCGTTGGAAGCCATTTTAATTTATGTTGGGTTGAATGGGTGTAATGTGCTATGAATAAGCATGAGGAGGAAATCACCAGTGAAATCGAGGAACACAAGTTCACACATCCAGGCAGAAACAGTATGTAGACTTCTTGGGTTACTCTTTCCTTCATGAGATGCCATGATCATTTTTTATCAACATGGGAGACCTTTATCAGTGTATCTATACTAGTTCAACAATAACTACCACACAAAAAAATTTCTGCTAGTAGAAAAAATCGAATGTGAAGTCATTCACAAGCATAGGCCCAACCAGCTGAGCAAGTCGTAAACATCGTCTTGGTCTATATCTTCTTCCTCGCCAACTCATATTTCAGTCTGCAAACAGAACAGTGTGCACTTTGGGAGGCTGAGGGGGATGGATCACCTGAGGTCAGGAGCTCGAGGCCAGCTTGGCCAAAATGGTGAAACCCCGTCTCTACCAAAAATGCAAAAACGTAGCTGGGTGTGGTGGCGAGCACCTGTAATCCCAGCTACTCGGGAAGTTGAGGCAGGAGAACCACTTGAACCCGGGAGCGAATGTTGCAGCCAGCCGAGATTGCACCATTGCACTCCAGCCTGGGCAACAAGAGCAAAACTCCGTCTCAAAAAAACCAAATCAAACCAAACCAAAAACCAGAATACTGTGATTGGAAAAATGCACCTGAGTATATACCACATTTGAGCACTTCCACGGCCAAATGCTAACTTGCAATTTTTGAAAATTTGGTAAGACATTGAAAAGTAAGTCAGAGGGCATGTATAAGCGTGTATGCCTTCTGAATCGAATACTTGTACAGCCACTTATGTTCGTCAAGCTAGCTGAGCAATCCTTAGGGCTTATGGCAAGAGACACACGGTATTTCCAATGAGGTTTGGTTTCACAATTAGACTCTCCATCGTGAGACATTTAGGAAAATACAGCTTGAGAATTAAAATTAAAGTGCCCATGGCTTTTGTCACACACCCATTTGCTAGGCCCGTTTCCCCCCTAAAATCGAGTTTTGTTGGAATGCATAGCCCCTTCCACCCATTCTAACTTCCAAGATGGAGTTGAGAAGTTGCCACATAGCACTGGGCAGTCCTCACTTGGCGGGCACCTCTGCGGTTCGTTATACAAACCTTGGGGTGGCGGTCACCAGTCCGGAGTGTTCCCACTTTCTAGGCCCCTTCCTTACTGCCCACGACATTCCAGCCTTGATGCCCCTTGAGGAGTCTGGAATTTGTCCTCTGTTGGGAGTTCCAGGCATTTCTGGGACTGGAATACCGCCAAAAGCACCCCAGCATCGCCCCAGCTTCACCTAACCCCCGTCCCACTCCGAAGCCCTCCTTCTTCCTTCGTCCTGACCCCTACAAGACAAGAAGGCCCATAGCTGCGGGGCCACACGAGAAGGACGACGACATCAAGGCCCTTCTCGGAGTCACCAATCACGCGCCCTGACCCTCCGGAAGCCCGCTGGCTCCTCCGCACTCTCACTCACACTTCAACTCCCAGTTGGCTCGGCCTGTGGACCTACTGGCTGCGTCTCAGTAGGGGAGAAAGAATCCAGACCTCAGGGACCCGAGCTGCAGGATCACAGCTCCCCGGTGGGCGAAGGGCCAATGGGAAGGCGCGCAAATGAACATGCGCACTAAGGAGGCACCCAAGGAGCATGCGCAGTGAGGTCCCCTCTTGCCTTAAGAGCTGCACTGCCTTTCAGTGTCCACCCATGCCCTGTCCTCTGCTCCTTCCAAGGTCCCCACTAAGGACTTTGGAATCCATCCTCTCTGTGTGGTTTTTTATGCCTCTGAGACTGAAATACTGCAAATAATGTCACCCTTCAACTCATTCCATGTTCATCTGACCCTCCTCCGCTCTATGCCCTTACTTCCTCCCGTGCCCAGGATCCCACAACAGCAAGGCCATGGTGATGTCGCTGCCTTTTAGTAGAAGGATGACAACCTATATGAGGCAATGGACCGAGTGGTCCAACCCACGGGAAGCCCTTCCGCTTTCCCTCACACTCACTGACACTTCAACTTCTGGGAGGACTGATCTGCTGACCTACCTGCTGTGTCATAGTTGGCAAGAAAGAAGTCATGACGTTTCCTTCCACAGCTCTGCAGGGATAGAAGACAGACAGCAAGGCACATGGGCAGCAGGAACTTGCTTAGCAGGGAGCATGCCCATTGAGTCTGCCACTTGCAGGCTGACCATGGTTTTCCTGCTGTTCTCATACCTGCATCCATAGGGTGTTAGTAGTGGAAAGAAAGGGACTTAAGAGAGCATTTGTTTTTCTTTGCCCAAACAATCTCATGCATTGAGAAACGTTGGGAACACACAGTCCTATGTCACCCTTAATGGAAGATGTGTCTCAGAAAAGCCTGTTGTGAAAGAAATAAGCTATTTTTGTATCTTTATTTATAATTTTTTTTTTCAGACGGGGTGTGGCTTTGTCGCCCAGGCTGGACGGCAGTGGCATGACCATACCTCACTGAAGTCTGGATCTCCTGGGCTCAAATAATCCTCATGCTGAAGCCTCTCAAGCGGATGGTACTACAGGTGTGAACACCACACCTGAGCAATTAATTTAATTTTTCTTGGAACGTTGTTTCAGTCTGATGCCATGCTGGTCTTGAATTCCTGGGTTCAAGCTATCATCCCACCTTGACCAATTTTTATACATGCTTTGATTAGTCACTTTTTTCCTCTGGTTCTCAGTTTTCTGCCATGCTTCTAATGAATGTAATGGAATAAACTCTTCTGCAGACTAAATATATTCACACATGCTTAGTTTTTTTTTGGGAGGGTGTGTTATTGCACATTTAAATCTCTGGGCTGGTGACTGATTTGCCTGAATATACCTGTAGGCCATTCAGATCATGTATTTTGATTCAGAAATATACATACATATTGATGACAGGATCTACTCGCAGTCTACTGTGACATAATGCAAAGCAGTAGTGACTAACTGGATCATATACTGTACTCTCCAAATATCAGCCAAATAGCCTGTTCATATGACAGGGCTGACATTATTTGCATAATGCTGTAAGGGAGAGCACTACCTCTACTGAGGCACTAGTACATCAGACGTCGAAGGGATTTAAGTATATTTATTCTGATTTTGAAATCTGGTGTAAAGTGGGTCTTTTAAAGTGGGGGATTGTTTGGTAAGAGTTAGGTAGGAATCATAATGATTTAGGGTTGGTGGAGCCAAGAAGACAAAGATTTTTAGGCAACAGTTCAATGAGTTTTGGGATTGAAAAATGTCATTTGACACTTTTGACTGAAGAGTTGATGGATCTTTCAGGCAGTTACTGAAATGAACAGTAAAGTTCTTTGAAACTTCTATTTTCCTAGGCAAGAGATTGCTGTATTAGTAAAGTTATGTTGATGAAGCCAGTGGAGTATAAGCTCTCCTTAATGTAGACAGTAAGCTGTGCTCATGATTCCTGTTCTTATTACTTTTGTACTCTTTAGCAGTTTAATGTGGGAAATATTATATGGAAGGGAAGGATAGGAAGGGTGTCCTGATTAGAATGCAGCCCTTTATAAATAAATTAAGATATATTGCTGAAATGACGCCTATATATTTCATGCAGCTGGGCTTCTTTTAGGCAAATACCTTGAGCTGGAAAAGAAAGGTTGCTCAGTCTCTCTCTGTCTCTCTCTCAAAAGCAACTTGAGTAGGAATCATGGTGTTTCAAATTTTTTTTTTTTTAAAATGCGAGAGCAGTTATAATCATGATCTCTTATTTAATTTACCTTTTATATTTTTTATTCTTTCTTGGCATGGACACTATCATTATTAAATTTCACTTTCTTTTGTTTCTTATTAACTCTAGTTTTTAATATAGTGCACTCAGAAGTGCTCAAAGAATGGGAGATAGTGATTTCTGGACTCAGACCTTTTGTGAGCAACTATTTAGCAAATGGTCATGCCATCAGATGGCTGGATGGTAGTGTTTCACGCCGTGTTAGTTAGGGATCTGTAGAAGGACAGAACTAATAGGATAGATGTATATATGAAGTAAGGTTTATTAAGGAGTATTGACTCACATGGTGACAAGGTGAAGTCCCACAATAGGCCTTCAGCAAGCTGAGGAGCAAGGAAGGCAGTCCGAGTTCCAAAACCTCAAAAGTATTGAAGCCAGCATTGCAGCCTTTAGTCTGTGTCCAAAGGCCCGAGAGCCCCTGGCAGATCACTGGTGTAAGTTCAAGAGACCAAAATCTGAAGAACCTGGAGTCTGTTGTTCGAGGGCAGGAGGCATGCAGCACCGGAGATAGTTGGAGGCTGGAAGACTCAGCAAGTCTAGTTTTCCATGTTCTTCTGCCTGATTTGTTCAAGTGGCGCTGGCAATTGATTAGATGGTGCCCACACAGACTGAGGGTGGGTCTACCTCTCCCAGTTCAGTGACTCAAATATTAATCTCCTTTGACAACACACTCTCAGACACACCCAGGAACAATACTTTGCATCCTTCGATCCAATCAAATTGACACTTACTATTAACCATCACATGCAGACCTGGACTTTAATGACTCCTGAGTGGCCTCACTCCAGCCTCAAAGGGCAGGCTTGAATTTCTTGCCAAATTTGAACTTCCCGCTGCCATTCCTGTGGGCCATAACTCCAGACCTGCTGCATGAGTTCAAAGGATCATATTAGGATTGGGATTGGGAAAGTTGTGAAAGAGTCCTTGTGACAAACAGGAAGCAGCAGAAAGTATGAAAGACACTGTAGAGACAAGAAGAGTTGCCTGATACGTGACCCTAGCAACTCTCTAGCTGCTAAGGGAGGAAACAGAGCTGGGACCAACACAGCCAGTCTACCTGTGGGAGGGCTGAATTTCCCACATGACCAGAGCTTCCCATCCTCCATACACAGGAATCTATGACCAAACATAGATTTCCACAGGATAGTGGGTGGGTGGGACAAAGTCTACAGATTCTGAGCAGCTGGCAAGTTTCAGGGTACCAGAGTAAACACTATCACGTGAGCTCAGATTGCTTGGTGGTTGAGGCCAAATTATTTACTACCTACAATTTTCAATGTAGCTCTCCCACTTGCTTCATAAAATGGGAGCACAGTAGGGGAACGGAGGTCCCTGTGAATGCATGCAATGCGTGACATTCAGCTATGCTGCAGCCCAAGCAAAGCCTCCACATGATATCAAGAGGACAAGAACTCACATGTACTTTCTGTTCCTTTTGCCTATGAGTTCCCACTTCTCCAAGTAAGACTTCACCTGTGCAAAACAGACACTGATATCTGCAGATGAAACACACATTTCATCAGTAATTGTATATTTTGTAGTAGCTTTTGTGGCCCATATCAAAGATGACATTTTTGTCTAAAAACACTGAATTGCAAAGGAGGTGGACAAAATTGGGTTCTAATGTGTTTTTGCATATATTCTATAGCAACATTTATCAACCATGGGGGATGTTCTCTGAAAAAGCTGTAATCATTTCTAAACTGGTTTTTAATCCATAGTGGATCATAAGATGAATGTTGTCAGCCACAAACAGCATTTTAAAGAATGGAGATAAATTACTAAATAGCGTTCACTGCATATAGAATATACAAATACACTACACATCCCCATGTACATACATGTATTTATTTGCCTAGTTGACTATATGTAAACTGTGTATTTCTCACACATTGTCATAAAAGAGTTTGAACATCATTACTTTAGCGGTTATCAGATAAAATGTTTATAGGCCATTTCTATAGCCATCTGTGAAGATGATGGATTAAGATTTGCTCAGAATAAGTTCACTGTTGTCTGTAGCTTTCTACATAATGCTTGAAATGGCACTCAGTGATGTTTAAATTGGTCAGTTTTACTGTGGGCATTTGACCCTCAGCAAACTCATTTGTGAACTCATGAGCTGGTGAGAAGGAAGGCTGATGAGTTGTGGGGCTTTACTTCCTACCATGTCTTTCTGCAGCCGCAGGTGTGTTCATGTGTGTGCTTCTGCACTCGTCTGACGGTGCTTTGATATGTTCCCTTTTATTTCCCCCTTTATTATTGACTGTGTCTTATAGTTCCTATTATGTACTTCATTAGCATCCAGTGACAGTGACATCTGTGGTATTCAGTGTTGATCCAATTTACACAAATTTTAAAAATATTTTAAGCATGAATATTTTTTCTTACCAACTTTCCTTAAGTACTTCAAGGAGTCAAATGCAATTCAATATTAGTAGTTGATGTTAGAAAATACTGGGGCATAATCCTGGAAAATTGCTGATCATACTAATTGTTGCTATGCCTCAGCTTTCATGTCACCATAATGCTTAGATAAATGACACAATGACCAACACATGGAAAGAAGGATTCTGAAATATTGACATTTTTTATTTCCAAAGTTTACTTTAAGTTCAGGGGTACATGTGCAGGATGTGCAGGTTTCTTACATAAGCAAATGTGTGCCAGGGTGATTTACTGCACACATCATCACATCACCCTGGCATTAAGCCCAGCATCCACGAGCTATTCTTCCTGATCCTCTCCCTCCTCCCACCCCCGCACTCCAGTAGGCCCCGTGTGTGATGCTTCTCCCATGTGTCCACGTGTTTTCATCATTTACCTCCCACTTATAAGTGAGGACATCCGGTATTTGGTTTTCTGTTCCTGCATTAGTTTGCTAAGGATAGTGGCTGTCGCCACCATCCATGTCCCTGCCAAGGACATGATCTCATTCTTTTTATGGCTGCATGGTATTCCATGGTGTACATGTACCACATTTTTTTGATTCGGTTTCTCATTGATGGGTTGGACATCTCAAATATCACAAAGACACGTGGTACTTGCTGTGGGAAATATCGCACTGTGGTGGGGCAGACAGACAAACAGAAGAGCAGTTGAAGTGCAAAGGAGAAACACAGGGAAGGGAACCAGAGGGATAAAAATCAGTTAATGTAGTGGCCACGAGACAGGAGAAAACAACACAATATTTTAGAAAGATAATCTTTCTCCATTGCCTTTACCACTTTTCTGAAAATCAACTTATTAAGTTTGTGAGTCTATTGCTGGCTCTCTTTTGATCTGTTGATTTTTCTCCAATACCATACTGTCTTGAATACTGGAGAAGTAACACAATTGCCATATGGGGCTGGATGATTAAGAATCATAATCAACAACTTCATGCAATGCTTCCTAACTCAAGGCAGCACCCTCACCTCAGCTGAGGATCCCATGCCTCCCACCTTCTCAGGGGCTCCGCTCCTGCACTGATCTCTCTTCTCTCCTGAACCATCAACAGCTCCCTCTATATTGGATCAATCCCCAAGCCAAGGGGGAAGTCACCTTCTTCCAATGCACTGATAACATAATCAATCAATAAATATAATAGAATTAATGTGAATCTTGACCTCCTGTAGGGTGAATTCCCCAAAGTTAAACTTCAGAATTGTTTTGGATATTCTCTTTCATTTTCCTATGTAGATAATTTTGAAAATGGACTCCAGTGAAGTGTGTTGAGTAAGTTCACGCAGTTTTCCTTTGCAGGGCAGGAATTAAATGTGTTCATAGCTAGAGAAGGACATGGGGGAAGAAGGTGAGTTTTCCCTTAGCTTGGGGAATGATCCAATGAAGAGGGAGCAGTTGATGCTTCAGGAGAGAGGAGTGATCATTTTGGGAGCAAAGCCCGTGGCAAGGTGTGAGGCATGGTATACTGACCTGAGGTGAGGGTGCTGGCTCTAGTCAGGAGTATTGTATGCAGAAGGGTAGCAGAGAATGTCTGTGAATCACTGAAGGTGAGGGTGGCCTTGGAGGTCTCTGACCCAGTGGCAGCAACTGTGTGATTCACCAGCAGGACCCTGACTCACTACAATATGGTGGAACTTTCTTTGAGTAAAGGAAGAGCGAAGGGGTAGAGATGATGAAGCTGTCACTCCTGGGAGACTATGGATTTCCCCATAGTATGAAGCAGCAGCTGAGCTGTTGTCTATTACGAAGAATACATGTACTCACAGCCTTAACAATAATCCCTCCAACTGCAAGAGAACTGGCTCACTGGATCCCTCAACCGCTGTTCTGTGCAGGATAATGTATGGAGGAAAATCGCAGTCTGGTGCTGACTTTAATTATTGTTTTCTCCTGCAGGCAGGTAGAGACTGGATACAATTGTTGCCAATGAACTTTCAGTAGGCCCAAAATCCTGAAGGTTTGAATTGCTCTTTCCTCTAAGTGGGAGGGAAAAAAATCAGTTTTCTGGGATAAAGCAAAGCCTTAGCTAAACCTTAAGCCTTAGATGAAGGAAAAAAAGTGAGAGAGAAAAAGGCCACATGCAGCGGCTCACACCTGTAATCCCAGTATTTTGAGAGGCTGAGGGAGGAAAATCACTTGAAGCCAGTTCAAGACCAGCCTGGGCAACATAGTGAGACCCCTGCTCCACACAATTTTTAAAATTAGCTGGGCATCATGGCACGTGTCTGTAGTCCCATCTACTCAGGAAGGTAACACAGGAGGATTGCTTGAGCCTAGGAGTCCTAGGTTGTGGCGAGCTCTAAGTCCTCCAGTGTATTCCAGCCTGGATGACAGAGAGAAACCCTGTCTCAAAAAGGGAATGGGGTGTGTGAAGACACACTTCAGCCTTGTCTTCAGCTGGACTGCCACTGCTGCAGCCTCCTCCCAACATTTGAGGCAGGATCTCTCTTGGCCATGGTACTCGTGACTCTGTGAATGTTGAGTTCAGTGCTAGGGTTTTGATGGAAATTACAATGAGATTAAAAAAAAAAGGTACAGTTGTAAAATGTCTTTGTGTTTTGTGGCTATTACATCTGGATGTGTGATATTGACGGAAAGGGTCCGGCAGTTTGACTACTTAATGCAGTTGCCACAAGCCAGGAATTCATCTTTTCTACACTTCTCAACTGAATAAGGGATAGAGACAAAAGGGATGGATGTTATGTAAACTGATTTTTAAAACTTTCATGAATTCAGGATTTCATCCTGTCCATTTCTTAAATGTGATGAATCTTTTCACTAAGTTTATATCACAATGTGTTTTTCTGAAGATGTTTCGTCCCTTCTGCTTACAACCCTTCCAGATAAAAAAAGGTCTGGAGGATGAAATGGGATGATTAAAGAGATAAAAACTTTTCATCACAGAACACTACATGGTGATTCTGTAATAGAGGAGAAAACAGAAAACCTGGCACATGAGGAGAGGCAAGAGAGGGAAGGAGGACCTTGGTTGTCTCTGTTTTTCAAAACTATTCCTGCAAACTCTCCAATTTTCCTCAAGAAATACTTCCCATGAGGGCTTTCCAAGCCACTGTGAGCCAATGTTAAAACCACACTCATCGGTGAGCCAGTGATTACCTTACAGGTATTCAGGGAATTCAGCTATCAGTCAAGAGGTATAAAAGTGCAATAACACAACCTTAAAAAAAAAAGTACAGGTGTGAATTGATTGAGTCTACAGCATGTATAAAAAGCATGTATAAAAATTGGCAGACATGGGAGGATCACTTGAGGCCATGTGTTTGAAAGCAGCCTGAGCAACTCAGTGACACCCCGCATCTAAAATATAGTAATAATTAAATACATTAGGTGGGCGTGGTGGCGGCCACCCGCAGTCCCAGCTACAGGGGAGGTTGCAGTGTGAGGAGGATTGCTTGAGCCCAAGAGATGGAGGCTGCAGTGAGTCATGGTCATGCCACTGCCCTCCACCCTGGACAACAGAAAAACATCCTGAGAAAACAGCTTGTGTAAATATAGACATAAAATTCTTTATTTCTGTCACAAAAGGTCTTTCTGAGACACACCCTCCACTAAGGGTGACATGGGACTCTCTGTTCTCAATGTTTCTGGATGCCTGAGAATGGCTGGGCAAGAGACAAAAAAAAATTTAAAAAATCTCTCACGTCCCTTTCTTCCTACTACAAACAACTTGGGATAAGGGTGTGGGGGTAGCAGGAAAACCCTGGCCGGCCCTGCATGTGCCTGACTCAGTGTGCATGCCCCTTGCTGCACAAGGCATGGTGGCTCACATCTGTAATCCCAGCACTTTGGGAGGCCGAGGTGGGTGGATCACCTGAGTTCAGGAGTTTGAGACGAGCCTGGGCAACATGGCGAAACCCCGTCTCTACTAAAAATACAAAAATTAGCCAGGCGTGGTGGCCATGCCTGTAATCCCAGCTACTCGGGAGGCTGAGGCAGAGAAACTGCTTGAACCCGGGAGGTGGAGGTTGCAGTGAGCTGGGACCGCACCATTGCACTCCAGCCTGGGCAAAAAGAATGAAACTCCGTGTCAAAAAATAAATAAATAAATAAATAAATAAATAAATAAATAAATAAATGAATAAATAAATTAATAAAAAAAAACAGAAAAATGAAGCTCAGAGATTGAGACTTACCAAGAACATTTGACTCATGGAGAAGGAATTCATATTTTGTTCCAAGGTTTGCATTCTTCCCACCATCCATGTTAGAAAATGTGAATGATTTTGCTTAAAAATGCTTAATACTCAAATATGTCTGCACTGTAAGGTACTCAGCATTGGCTCAGGACAAAACGCAGTTCAGTGAAGTAGGATAGCGTCTCCAGAAAAGAGGCCAATAAATGACAGCCACTGTTTCCTCTGATGCGTATTTTTGACAGTATGTTTGGTAAAAGGTGGATAATTCAGGACACTGGAATACAGGTAACTATATTAGTAGGACTTTGAAGGGGCTTTTAAAAGTTGTTTCAATATTTTTATAATTAGAAAACTCCAAGTACAAGAAGATTATCATGAAACAGAAATTGTTTCCTCAACGAATAGACAGCATTTTCAAACTAAAGATAGACAGAATTTGGGCCATGGATTATTTTAGCAATTCCCTGTTAAGGGGTTTCCAGAATATGACTGTCAACAATGCCCATTAATTTCTTTGCACTTCAGTTCCTGTACTCTCATTGGAAGACAGTGGTTTTGCTGTTGTATCAGGTACTTTTTCTTAATGACATATAGGGCTTTTGGACCTAAACATTAATTAAGTTTAACCCCAACATTTTCAGGGTACCTGAACAGGGAATTAGTGTCAGGACTATAAGATTTGTCATAGGCAGACCAGTACATTGATCTAATCATTCAGAACATTGTATTTAAGGTATGATTAAAATGCTATCCACGGGGCAGTCTTCAGATTTCCTA
The DNA here is from genome assembly GCF_028885625.2 of Pongo pygmaeus. Classification (NCBI taxonomy): domain Eukaryota; kingdom Metazoa; phylum Chordata; class Mammalia; order Primates; family Hominidae; genus Pongo; species Pongo pygmaeus. Next base: position 53,365,064 of record NC_072396.2, on the reverse strand, counting down.
GGTAGCTGAGATACTTCAGATTTCCTAGGTAGCTGAGTGTTTATAACACACAATGTTAAAAAGTATGGGAAATGTAGGTGTGGTGTGATTTATCCTCAGATTGTTAGTTGAGATATCATAATACAGGAAAACAAAGGTGGGACATCTTTGCATCACATTTATTACCACAGTAACCTACAGGCTTTTATTGCATCACACTGAGGAAAAGAATAGGATCATTTCCTTATTTATCATTCTGGTTTGGCTGCTGCAGTCGATATCCTTGGTATTTTTTAGTACCTGACCTGGAAGCTGATCTCCAGGAGCTGTCTCAGTCAAAGACTGGGGATGAATGTGGAGTTGGCCCTGGTGTCCAGGGGAAGATTCTGACAAAATCAGAGCAATTTAAAATGCCAGAAGGAGGTATGTTATCCATTCAGATTCAAAATTACGTGCTTTCTGTATTCCATAATATTACATTTTTGATAATGAAAAGAGAGAACATTACTGCCCCTTTAAAAACAGAGTCCAAATGCAGACTTTCTCGGGAAGTTAGTTGAGACCCCAGAAGCCTGACTGCAAAACTGAAAGACTATCAGATACAGACACAAATTGGGTCAAAGCCATATTGAATCATCAAATAGAAGTGGGGACTCACGCCTGTCATCCTAGCACTTTGGGAGGCCGAGGCGGGTGGATAATTTGAGGTCAGGAGTTCAAGACCAGCCAGGGCAAATGGTGAAACCCAGTCTCTACTAAAAATACAAAAAATTAGCCGGGCTTCATGGCAGGCGCCTGTAATCCCATCTACTCGGGAGGGTGAGGCAGAGGAACTGCTTGAACCTGGGAGGTGGAAGTTGCAGTGAGCCAAGATCATGCCACTGTACTCCAGCCTGGGCAACAGAGTGAAACTCCGATCTCGGGGGGGATAAAAAAGAAAGGAAAAGAAAAGCAAAGAAAAGCATTTTCTTACTTCTGAGTACAACCAACAGCTAAAAATTTGTAGATTATTTTCTACTTTCTGCTTTTCACAAATACATAATACATTTGTAATACCACTTCGTATGAAATATGCTGACCCTGAAGAAGATTCTAATACCAGCTCTAAGATAATTTGTGAGATTCTGGACAAAACACATAAATCCTGCACTGGTTTTTGCTTTTATTGAAAGTAGTGAATGCACATCAGATAGATTAAAATCATTTCATTGCTGATTTCTGCATGTTCCGGTTCTGTTGGAGAAAATACAAAGATAATCTGATTTTCATGATTTGTTTATCATAACAATCAGCTTCAGTCCAATTTGAGATTTCATTGCTCCTAAGTAAATGAGCTGGCACTCTACTTGATGTTTGTTTTCCTGTATGGAGACCTTCATGAGTGTTCTTGGATTTTGTCAAATCCTGAATTCTCTCAGGCTCTTAAACAATGATTGCATTTTTTTTTTCAGTAGGAGTCTGGCTCTGTTGCCCAGGCTGGAGTACAGTGGTCTGATCTTGGTTCACTGTGACCTCCACCTCCCAGTTTCAAGGGATTCTCATGCCTCAGACTCCTCTGTAGCTGGGAATACAGTTGCGTGCCACCACACCCGACTAATTTTTGTATTTCTAGTAGAGACAGAGTTTCACCATGTTGGCCAGGCTGGACTCGAACTCCTGATCTCAAGTGATCCACCCGCCTCAGCCTCCCAAAGTGCTGAGATTATAAGCATGAGCCACCTCCCTTGCCGGACCCAGTGATTGCATTTTAAAGTCTTCCCGCAGTGAGACCTTGAATGACTGAATAATAAAATGGAAAGAGACAGTCAAGTTTTTGTGGCCCAAGAAGTAGGGAGCATGCATGTAGGTCAGTGATGCTCAAGGTGGTTGTAAGATGCCTGGGCTAAGCATGCTCCCTGCCCTCATGTCAGTCTTCATGAGCTACTGTGTGTAATTAGATTGAAGACACATACAGCAACGTCTAACCATATCAGAGGTTATATATTACAGGTTTCTGCCTTGAGTCATCAGAAGATACGATTTAAAGTTCAAAGACTATAACATACTAAGTCCTGATTAGTCCACGTAAGTATCTTTTACACGTTTTCCAAATTGCTGACTTAATTAGAAGAACTTCTGAATTTAAAGGAAGCACTCCATGTTTAGGGGAGAAATTACCTAAATGTTTTTACTCCACACTTCTGAACCACTCCATTAGGCTATTAACATTAAAAGATTGTTTTCAGATGATTTCCAGGAGGTTACCGAACAAGCCTCAGTTGTATTCTTAGGACAGTCATAGCATTAAATGCATATCTTATTAAAATAGATAACAAATTCCATGATACAAGAAAATAATATTAAGAAAGAGCAAAATAATAAAAGAGTCACAGAATAAACTTAAGGGAAAAAGAAACAGGCAGTAAATGAAAGGTATGCGTCATTAACAAAAGGAAAACTAATTTGATATTAATAAATTTGATAGAATGTGTTTTTGAGAAATAGCTAGGAAGAGCATCCAGTAGATTAAACAATCTTGAAGAAAATGGAAAAGGCAAAACACAGAATATGAACAAGACACAGATATTGAATGTAGGGCATAATTGAAAGGGAATACATTCTTGAACACTAATGTTTTCAGAGTGTGGATGATATGGTTGATATGCTCAGAATGCCTACATTATTTAATATAACCCTGAAATACCTGAATATCTGAACATCACAAAGACTGTGGAAGGACGTGAAATTTGCCAGTTGTACCTCAAAAAACAGTCACTTTTTTTTTTTTTTTTTGAGATGGTGTCTCTCTCTGTTGCCCAGGCTGCAGTGCAGTGGCAGGATCTTGGCTCACTGCAAGCCCCACCTCCCGGGTTCATGCCATTCTCCTGCCTCAGCCTCCCGAGCAATTGGGACTACAGGCACCAGCCACTACGCCCGGCTAATTTTTTGTATTTTTAGTAGAGATGGAGTTTCACCGTGTTAGCCAGGATTGTCTTGATCTCTTGACCTGGTGATCTGCCTGCCTCGGCCTCCCAAAGTGCTGGGATTACAGGCGTGAGCCACTGTGCCCAGCCAAACACAGTCACTTTTAGAAGCAAATATTTAGCTTTCCAGATGTGTTACTCTCCGATTTTGTTTCCCTCTCCATTTCTTTTTCTTTGCCACACTGCTTATGATGTAAAACTCTTTCACGTTTTAATGCCAATAATGACAGTGATACCTGAAAACTTATATTACCATTGAAGTAATTATACAAATGGGAATACTTTCGGGTGAAAAATGTGTCATTATTCATATTGACATGATGACTATAGGTGAAAACTGGATGCAAATGGTTAGCGTATGTCAAAAAAGGACAAAGAAGGGTAAAGTAGCCCAAAGCAATATTATTGCACTTCTGCACAATAGACAAAACAAATGCAATACTGGACCTTCTATTCACTTCACTTATGTATTTCCTAATGTATCATTAACTGTTTTCAGTTACATTATGGCAAAACATTCTTCTCAGACTATTTGCAGGAGCCTATTGGACATCCAGATGATAGTTTCAAGCCAAAACATTAAATTATACATTTTTCAAATTCCTTTGGTTGCTTAGGTTTTTTGTGTTTTAGTTGTATTTTGAGTAAAACTCTACATAATGTTTGCTATCTACTTTTACCCCCTTTTAATAGGTTCACTTGACTTAATGTGTTCTGGTCTGACTGTCTTTTGGTATCCTTCTAGCACCAAAAGCAGGGTGTGTTTAAAAAACGTTGCTAATGTATACGCTTGGAAGTGTATGTTCAAAGTCTCTACAGAGGTCTAGTGGAATGTTAGCCATAGGCTTCAGGTTTTTGTCCCATGTATAAAACTAAAATTTTGGTGTCCTTTGTATACCTTTAATTTCATCTGAATACAGTTCTGCTAGTAATCTTCCTTCCTGTTATGTTTCTGTTGCAGGGGAAGGGCAACCACAGCTTTAAACAAAGACAAGCTGAAAGAATGCCAACTGGATTTATCCGAGATATTTGAATTTTAAAAATCTCAATAAAGATTTCCAGTTTTCTCCAAAGCAGTATCGCACATCTTTTGTTCATTTATTCTCACATATTAGACCCTATTGGAAATTTTGGCCGGGTGCAGTGGCTCATGCCTGTAATCCAAGCACATTGGGATGCTGAGACAGGGGGATTGCTTGAGCTTGGGAGACTGAGACGTGCCTGGGCAACATGGCAAAACCCCCTCTCTACAAAAATAAATGAATGAATGCATGAATGTATGCACATATGTTTGTAGGTGTAGTCCCAGCTACTCTGGAGGCTGAGATGGGAGTATCCCTTGAGTCTAGGAGGTCGAGGATGCAGGTAGTCATGTTCACACAACTGCAACTCCAGCCTGGGCAAACGCAACTCTGTCTGAATAAAAGATAGTATCATTTTTGCAACTTTGCATTCTGTTTGAGCTGGTATACACATGTGTGATATTGTGAAATATATATATTTGGTCTTGGACGCTGCTTACTGTCATACAACTCCTACAGGTTTTAGAATCTCCTCACAGTGATGTCTTTTTGTATGCTAGTGAGTTGACTGATGGCTGGCAGCTCCTAGGTAGCTCTAGGATGGGAGCTGAGAGGTTTGGGACTTTCAGCCGCATCCCCAACCTTCAGGACGGGGAGAGGGGCTGAAGGTTAAGTTGATTGCCAATGGAGGGCCAACAGTTTAATCAATCACGCCTTTATAATGAAAACCTCCATCAAAACCCAAAAGGACAGGGTTCATAGAGCTTCTGCCTAGTGGAACACCTGGAGGGTAGCATGCCCGTAGAGGCCATGGAAGCCCCCTGCCTCTTCCTTCATTCCTTCCCCTATGTATCTCTGTATCTGCATCCTTTGTTAGGATATCCCATTTGCCACAAGATATGTGAGAATTCCCTAGACTATAGAGCTGGATGAAAGAACTAGGGCCTAGGCAGAAGCAAAAGGAAAGCAACTAGGTCAATTTGCTGAAGCAAAATTACTTGGATCCTACCTACACTGTCTCCTTACGGGCGATGGCATGACATAGCCTTGGGTGTCCATCCTGCCTCTCACACACTGGCCTTGTGATGTTGGGCAAGATACTTATATCCTATGCAACTGTTCCCCATTTCCAAAGTAGAAATGAGAATATTTAGACTAAATACTTGCTATGAAGAATAAATGAAATAACATAAGATGCAGGCATTTTGTCAGATGAGTAGGTTGCGAAAATTTTCTCCCATTTTGTAGGTTGCCTGTTCACTCTGATGGTAGTTTCTTTTGCTGTGCAGAAGCTCTTTAGTTTAATTAGACCCCATTTGTCAATTTTGACTTTTGTTGCCATTGCTTTTGGTGTTTTAGACATGAAGTCCTTGCCCATGCCTATGTCCTGAATGGTAATGCCTAGGTTTTCTTCTAGAGTTTTTATGGTTTTAGGTCTAACATGGAAAATGTGGCACATATACACCATGGAATACTATGCAGCCATAAAAAATGATGAGTTCATATCCTTTGTAGGGACATGGATGAAATTGGAAATCATCATTCTCAGTAAACTATCGCAAGGACAAAAAAACCAAACACCACATGTTCTCAATCATAGATGGGAATTGAACAATGAGAATACATGGACACAGGAAGGGGAACATCACACTCTGGGGACTGTTGTGGGGTGGGGGGAGGGGGGAGGGATAGCATTAGGAGATATACCTAATGCTAAATGGCGAGTTAATGGGTGCAGCACACCAGCATGGCACATGTATACATATGTAACTAATCTGCACATTGTGCACATGTACCCTAAAACTTAAAGTATAATAATAAAAAAAAAAGATGCAGGCATTACATTGCAGATAAATTTACTAGTTATCTTTCCTTAATCCCTTTAAAATTTCACATATTTTTTTTTTTACAACTACTTCTCTAGTATGTGATAAGTGCTTTGGAATTTCAAGTAGGAATATTAGTCTACCTTTTAAAATGCATTTGACTTCAGAAACTGATTTGATGTAAATATGTAAATTAAATAGCAGTTGTAGCTGGTATCAGACATGGCATTGCTTTTGAAGTTGATTTGTAAATAACCAAGGTGTGACAAGGCCAACACTATGTCAGTAGTATGTGCTGAAAACTTGTTTGGTGTGTGTGATGCCATTGAAGAATAAGTCTACTCCAGTCAGTCAAACCTACACAACTCAATATCATAGTGTGTCAAGAGCTCAGGCAGTCCCTAAGCAGCCCTGTGGTGGCTAACGGGGACACAAGGATCGCCAGTGCGGTTGTTACTTTGTCTTGTCATATATTCATAGATTTGGTGGGTAAGAAGACAATGAGCCCAAACGGATCGAAATGGTTGATTAGTTGCAGACGGAACAAAAGCAAGATCAGCATTGTGTCAACACTGTGTCGCTACTCCCACAGTACCACACTGAACTGGAGATACTCAGTGACAGCACAGATGGTGGGTCTCTCTGCCTGTGAGGGACCCACAGTCAAAACCTAAGGCCAATTTTGAAACTACACTGAATCCTGAACCCAAACTTACATCTGACCGAGCTGTGACTATGGGACAGCAGGGGCGACCCAGCTGCTGAACATCCCACATAGAACACCTAGGGATGTCATCCACACTTGTGAATAGGAGGAACTAGTGTCAATGACTACCCTGAACTGACTGCCTGCTGATAGTTCCACTAAATGAAAGATGCAAATCAATTGTTTGGACTGGACAAAGAACCCTAGAGGGAAAGGTCCCTCAGTGGGAGGCCACATTGGGGGCCTTGGCCAGCTCCTGCCTGATGACTGTATGTCCTGCTGGGGGTGCCTTAACAAAGGTAAACTCTTGGTATCCAGGGGTATCACCTGTGCCCTCTGGGATTGTTGTTACCTGTATGCCCTGACTATCCCATCACTGCCTCATCCCTGGAAGGCATTCACATCAGCTTCGGCTTCCTGGCCAGAGTTGTTAAGACCCTGAAATGCTGGCTTGGGTTGGACAAAAATGGCTAATACAGAATCTTAGTTAGGAAGTCACCTGCCTTTGTCAGATAGGCCTTCATCATTATTAGGATTTGTATAAGATGGCTATGATGGGAAAGCTGATGTGTCAACTTTGCTAGGCCACGATGCATGAGAAATGTTCGCTTTGACCAGGGTAGATGCCTCTGTGATGGGTTTTCTTTAGGAGAACTAACATTTAAATGAGCAGACTTTCAGTAAACCCGATTGTCCTCCCCAGTGTGGGTGGGCCTCATCCAGTTCCTTGAAGGCCTTCAGAGAAGACTGCGGTTCACAAGATGAAGAAATTCTGCCTCCACACTGCCCCTGGATTTGAGCTCTCATATCACCTCTTCCCCGGGTCTCCAGCCTGACATCCTGCTCTGTGAGATTTGGACTTGCCGTTCACAACAGCTGCATCAGCTAGGTCTTCAAACTCAATCTCTCTCTCTCTCCACTCTGTCACACACACACGTGGGTGCCAAGCCCACCCCTCCACATACACACACACAGAGGAACCCTAACCAATAGGCTGCTTATATTTGGGGCCCTTAAAGTGCATAACTGAGATCGGTACTGCAGGTTGATCTCACTCTGCTGCATGGCTCCAAAGGCAGAGGCCTGTGGAGTTCCCCTGCCATGCACTGACATCCATGCTGGTCATCACTGTGACTCAGGGTTTGGTCATCCAACCATGCAGAGGTCACTACAATTCCACAAGCATTCCCTGCCCTCCTTCTGCATGTGAGCTCCTCCGTTCCATCCTGAGGATGCAGAAATCTACTGGGTATGTTTCCATCCTTCCAGGAAGGACCTTGGAGCCTGGTGAGGGAGATACACCTGCAACAGCGGTAACAGCAACGGGCATAGCCAGTGTGTTCACCAACTCATGAGAGATCACACTACCAACATCTCCCATGTAAATTTCCCCATCAACAAAGAGCTTATCATGGAAATGATTGCGTTCATAGGTATGGTGGATTCCCCTTATTCTATTTTCCCCAGGAAGGCACAGATACAAAGAAAACTGTTGCTGGAATGTTGTGTTGGAGTGCAATCCAAGAATGGGATGCCCTGCGGTGATGTGATTTCTGAAGCAGTCACTAAGTCTTTATAAGTTCTTAGATGAAGAAACGTACAAGTCTCCTTCAGTTTACAGGAAGTGACATGTATGGAAAATCCAGTTTATTGAAGACTTGAGAAAAAGATGTTTGCCTCCCTGTAACACTCATTCCCCAAATGCCAGTAGCCCCTACCAATCATTCCAACAACCACAGCTGCACTCAGAAAACTCCAAAATGCCCCAAAGTAGGTGACGATATTCTGGCTATAAGCCACAAGTTTATGATTGAAAAGAAGTATCTTCAAACTTCTTGTTTACATAAAAAGAGTAGGGATATTGTGGTCGGTACAAAGGAAATAACAGGGCACCAAGGAGGAGGACACAATGTCCCCGGGAGGGGTTACAAACACCTTCCTCCTCTGTGTTGCTTTGCTTTCTGTGATAAGAAAGTGGTTCAGGGATAGGCGTGGTGGCTCCCACCAGCCTGGGGTATATAGGGAGACCCCTTTTCTACTAAAAATTTTGAAAAACAGCCAGGCATGGTGGAGCATGCCTGTAGTCTCAGCTACTTGGGAGGCTGAGATGGAAGCATCGCTTGAGCGTGGGAGTGAGCCATGATTTCTCCACTGCAATCCAGGCTGAGCAACAGAGTGGGACCCCATCTCAAATAAAACAGAAATAAAAGAAAGTGTTTCAGGGCCAGCTGCGATGGGTGGTGAAGCTTCATTTCAAAGGTCAATCACTGCCATGGCACATTAATACTCAGGATGGTTCTGTGGTAGTCATAGCTCTGAGATCCTGGGACTGATGTCCTTCTCGACGAGGATAGCCCTCTCCAGGCTGGGACACAGGAGCAAGGTGCCAGGCTAGGTCATCAGGCTACCAGGGAGGAGCACGATAGCTTCCATCACCTCCCATCCTATGTGTTCAATGGTCCCTGAGAGAAGTCCATGCAATTTTGGAATCTAAAGGGTTATTTTCTGGCATTCCCTCCATTCACTACCCATGAAGAGAAGGATTTGAGATAAACTGAGGCCTTCAGGGAGAAAGGCCAGATAGAGTTGTGAGGCCATCTCAAAAGTCCCTCTGCCCTACCCTTATGGTGAGTCTCACACTGCATTCATCATGTTTTGTGTTCCTGTGTGCTCTGAGGTCTCTCTTCTCAATCTCATGTCTGTCTTGGGAAGAGTGGGTATATTGCAGACAGTTTTGCAACCTAAGGGATTTAATCAGCTTTCGGAAAGTTCCCTAGCCTGGGCAGTAAATTCCCAGATCCTAGGGCACCATTCTGACCAAACTACATGAGATTCACTGCATGTGAATCGTGGAATCTTCACTTTTAAAGGATCCTGGATTCCAACTTTCATGGAAACTTGTCTGAGAACTAGTAGAGCAGGGGATTAGTCTCCTTTCCCAGCTACACAGCTTCTTTCTCCTTTGTGAAGGTATAGAAGGGACAGGTTTTTTTGTGTTCTCTGACGTACAAACCCAAGATCTTCAGGTGAGGACATGCTGCCTGTTATGGTAATGACACACTCAGGGCACTGTCTCTAAATCATACCCAGGCCAATCCTTTCAAGTCTCCATCTCTTAACTATTTCTGAAGAAATCAAATGTCTCTTGCCTGTGCAGTCCCATGTTATAAAATTCTAAATATTTTGCTATAGCCTTTGGCTCTTACCCTTCAGATCTTACCCTTGCACAAATATGCAGCACAATGGAGTTTTCCATGATGCCTCTGACCTGTGGCTCCACCACTCAGTGCTGGTGACACTGAGAAAGTTACTTAACATCTCTGTGACTCCTTTCTCCAATAGTACCATAGAAATACTACTAGTAAATTTATGTAGTTCTTGGGGCAGTTTAGAGCACTGAGTGTGTGAAGAAGACAGGTACGGTTGTCAGGAAAGTCCCTGGCATATGGTCAATTTCCAATCAATTCTAGCTGTTACTGTTTTGCTGTTAATATTGTTGCTGTTCCCACATTTCCCTGGAGCATGTTCCAGAGATACAATGTCACGACTACCTTTGACCCCTTCCATGATCTTTTGATTATCACTTCATTTCTTCAGGGACTCAAGGACTGAGTCTGTGGGGGCAGGGTGAGGTCATATTTTTATGAGCATAATAAATATTCAGCTCTCCTTACAGGGTAATGTGGAGCCTAAAGGTAATGCTGGGGTTTCATCATCATGAGCTTGTATGAAAAATTTAAATGGAAATTTCTCTAGGAAATCAGAAGTCTAACGACCTCTTCATGTGATTTGTATAATGCTTGGAAAAGTAACTAGTGACTGGATAAGGAGAGCATGTAAGTATATAAATATTAAAAACTTTATGAATTTTCTATTTCATAGTTTGTGTGTTTTGTATCCCATCTATCGTTGTTTTACAGGTTGCCACAGATTCTCCTACATTTTCTTCTAGAAGTGTGATAAGTTCTATGATGCATTTTGAATTAACTCTTGTATATGGTGTGAGACAAAGGTTGAGGTTCATTTGTTTGCATGTCAACATCTAATTGTTCCACCATCGTTCTCTGAGCACAGCATCGTTTCCCACTAAATTATCTTGGGATCTTATGGAAAAAAAATTAATGAGAATATATAGATCTAGCTTTGGCCCTTATTTTTTCCTTATGCCCATATCACAGTGTCCTGATTACCACAGTTACGAAATACGTGTTGAAAACAGGTAACGATTCCTCCAATATTCTTTGTTCTTTATAAAATTGTTAGACTATTCTAGTCCCTCTGCTTTTCCTTATAAACTTTGAAGTCAGCTTATCAATTTATAGAAACAAAAAGTTGCACGGATTTTGATCGTGGTTACACTGAATGTATAGCTCATTTGGGAGAAACTGACATGTTCACAATCTTGAGTATTGCAATCCATTAATGTGGTATACCTCTCCAGTGATTTCAGTCTGCTTTAATATTTCACAGCAATGTTTTTTAGGCTTCTGAGTACAGGTCTTGCAAATATTTTGTTAAATTTTACCACTAAACATTTCATGAGATTTTGCTGCTATATTAAGTGGCATTGATTTTCAATTTTCAATTGTTTGTTGCTGCTATATAAAAATCACATTGACTTTTGCATACTTTTCTTGTACACATTACTATGCTAAACTCACATATACATGTATAAATATATTCAAGTCATGTGGTGAATCTCATTTGGCTATGATGTTGTAAATTTTTAATATATTCCTAGTTTTGATCTGCTATTATTATAGCATAAACGTAAATCTATGCTTTTATGAACATGAGTTATATTAGTCTGTCATGTTATTTTCTCATGATGTTTGTCTCGTTTTGATACCAGGTTGATGTGGACTCTGTAAAATACTTTGGAAAGTGTGATCTCTTTTCAATTATAAAGAGTTTGTGTAGAAACAGCATTATTTCTTTCACAAATGTTTTGCAGGATTATCCAGTGAAGTCACCAGAAATGTGAAATTTATTTGAGAAAAAGTCTTTATTTCACTTCTTTGTTTCTGATGTATTTCTTCCTTTGTAATGTATAATGTAAAATGTATAATCTTTTGCAAACGCTCTTTTAATGTTCTGGCTTGAATCTATGGTCTGTATGCCAAATGGGCTCCTGGAAATAGTCTAAAAACTATATTGGAAGAAAACGGTTAATGTCACCTTAGGAACTGCATCAGGGAAGTGAATAGAAAGGCCAGCATTGCATTCGTTTTTACTCTATTGTGCAGAAGGGCAAAAATATTTATTTGGGCTCGTTTACCCTTCTGTGGTTTTTAAGTTACAGTAACCGTTTGTACCCAGCTTTCTCCTACCGTGATGTCAACATGAATCATACCTCTCTTTACACTTGAAAGTATTCCCATTGGTATAATTAAATATAAGGTCACATTACTCTTAAGCTATCACTATCAGTTTTGTCATCAATGTGTGACAGCATTATGAACTGTGTCACACATGAAAAAATGAAGGGATATGGAAATGGAAAACAATAGTGAGACATCTGAAAAAGCCAAAATCAGTTTCTAAAAGTAAATGTTTTTGAGGGACAACTGGCAAATTTCACACTTTCTTCCACAGGCATTGTGATGCTTAGATAATCAGGTATTACAGAAATAAATAATGTATGTCTTCTGAGCTTATCAACCATTTCACTCATGCTCTGAAAATATTAGCGTTCAAGATTTTATTCACTTTCAATAATGCCCTATATTAAATCGCTCTGTCTTGTTCATATTCCATGTCGTGCTTTTTCCATTTTCTTCAAGATGGTGTAAACTACTGAATACTCTATTCACAGCTATTTTTCAAAAGACCATTCTTTTAAATGTATTACATTTGAATTATTTTTTCTTTTACTAATGATTTGTAATTGTCTTTTATTCACTACCTCTTTCTTTTTCCTTTAAGTTTATTCTGTGGCTCTTTTATTATTATTTCACAGTATTATTTTCTTTTATCATGTAACCTGCTATTTATTTTAAGAAGATTTGCATTTAAAGCAATGATCTCCCTAAAAATACAACTAAGTCTTGTTCAATAGGCTCCTGGAAATCGTCTGAGAACTATCTTTTTTTTTTTTCTTTTATTATTATTATTATTATTATACTTTAGGTTTTATGGTACATGTGTGCAATGTGCAGGTAAGTTACATATGTATACATGTGCCATGCTGGTGCGCTGCACCCACCAACTTGTCATCTAGCATTAGGTATCTCTCCCAATGCTATCCCTCCCCCCTCCCCCCACCCCACAACAGTCCCTGAAGTGTGATGTTCCCCTTCCTGTGTCCATGTGTTCTCATTGTTCAATTCCCACCTATGAGTGAGAATATGCGGTGTTTGGTTTTTTGTTCTTGCGATAGTTTACTGAGAATGATGATTTCCAATTTCATCCATGTCCCTACAAAGGACATGAACTCATCATTTTTTATGGCTGCATAGTATTCCATGGTGTATATGTGCCACATTTTCTTAATCCAGTCTATGATTGTTGGACATTTGGGTTGGTTCCAAGTCTTTGCTATTGTGAATAATGCCACAATAAACATACGTGTGCATGTGTCTTTATAGCAGCATGATTTATAGTCCTTTGGGTATATACCCAGTAATGGGATGGCTGGGTCGAATGGAATTTCTAGTTCTAGATCCCTGAGGAATCGCCACACTGACTTCCACAAGGGTTGAACTAGTTTACAGTCCCACCAACAGTGTAAAAGTGTTCCTATTTCTCCACATCCTCTCCAGCACCTGTTGTTTCCTGACTTTTTAATGATTGCCATTCTAACTGGTGTGAGATGGTATCTCATTGTGGTTTTGATTTGCATTTCTCTGATGGCCAGTGACGATGAGCATTTTTTCATGTGTCTTTTGGCTGCATAAATGTCTTCTTTTGAGAAGTGTCTGTTCATGTCCTTCGCCCACTTTTTGATGGGGTTGTTTGTTTTTTTCTTGTAAATTTGTTGGAGTTCATTGTAGATTCTGGATATTAGCCCTTTGTCAGATGAGTAGGTTGCGAAAATTTTCTCCCATTTTGTAGGTTGCCTGTTCACTCTGATGGTAGTTTCTTTTGCTGTGCAGAAGCTCTTGAGTTTAATTAGATCCCATTTGTCAATTTTGGCTTTTGTTGCCATTGCTTTTGGTGTTTTAGACATGAAGTCCTTGCCCATGCCTATGTCCTGAATGGTAATGCCTAGGTTTTCTTCTAGAGTTTTTATGGTTTTAGGTCTAACATTTAAGTCTTTAATCCATCTTGAATTGATTTTTGTATAAGGTGTAAGGAAGGGATCCAGTTTCAGCTTTCTGCATATGGCTAGCCAGTTTTCCCAGCACCATTTATTAAATAGGGAATCCTTTCCCCATTTCTTGTTTTTGTCAGGTTTGTCAAAGATCAGATACTTGTAGATATGTGGCATTATTTCTGACGGCTCTGTTCTGTTCCATTGATCTATATCTCTGTTTTGGTACCAGTACCATGCTGTTTTGGTTACTGTAGCCTTGTAGTATAGTTTGAAGTCAGGTAGTGTGATGCCTCCAGCTTTGTTCTTTTGGCTTAGGATTGACTTGGCGATGCAGGCTCTTTTTTGGTTCCATATGAACTTTAAAGTAGTTTTTTCCAATTCTGTGAAGAAAGTCATTGGTAGCTTGATGGGGATGGCATTGAATCTGTAAATTACCTTGGGAAGGATGGCCATTTTCATGATATTGATTCTTCCTACCCATGAGCATGGCATGTTCTTCCATTTGTTTGTATCCTCTTTTATTTCCTTGAGCAGTGGTTTGTAGTTCTCCTTGAAGAGGTTCTTCACGTCCCTTGTAAGTTGGATTCCTAGGTATTTTATTCTCTTTGAAGCAATTGTGAATGGGAGTTCACTCATGATTTGGCTCTCTGTTTGTCTGTTATTGATGTATAAGAATGCTTGTGATTTTTGCACATTGATTTTGTATCCTGAGACTTTGCTGAAGTTGCTTATCAGCTTAAGGAGATTTTGGGCTGAGACAATGGGGTTTTCTAGATATACTATCATGTCATCTGCAAACAGGGACAATTTGACTTCCTCTTTTCCTAATTGAATACCCTTGATTTCCTTCTCCTGCCTAATTGCCCTGGCCAGAACTTCCAACACTATGTTGAATAGAAGTGGTGAGAGAGGGCATCCCTGTCTTGTGCCAGTTTTCAAAGGGAATGCTTCCAGTTTTTGCCCATTCAGTATGATATTGGCTGTGGGTTTGTCATAAATAGCTCTTATTATTTTGAGATACGTCCCATCAATTCCTAATTTATTGAGAGTTTTTAGCATGAAGGGTTGTTGAATTTTGTCAAAGGCCTTTTCTGCATCTATTGCGATAATCATGTGGTTTTTGTCTTTGGTTCTGTTTATATGCTGGATTACATTTATTGATTTGCGTATATTGAACCAGCCTTGCATCCCAGGGATGAAGCCCACTTGATCATGGTGGATAAGCTTTTTGATGTGCTGCTGGATTCTGTTTGCCAGTATTTTATTGAGGATTTTTGCATCAATGTTCATCAAGGATATTGGTCTAAAATTCTCTTTGTTTGTTGTGTCTCTGCCAGGCTTTGGTATCAGGATGATGCTGGCCTCATAAAATGAGTTAGGAAGGATTCCCTCTTTTTCTATTGATTGGAATAGTTTCAGAAGGAATGGTACCAGCTCCTCCTTGTACCTCTGGTAGAATTCGGCTGTGAACCCATCTGGTCCTGGACTTTTTTTGGTTGGTAAGCTATTGATTATTGCCACAATTTCAGCTCCTGTTATTGGTCTATTCAGAGATTCAACTTCTTCCTGGTTTAGCCTTGGGAGGGTGTATGTGTTGAGGAATTTATCCATTTCTTCTAGATTTTCTAGTTTATTTGCATAGAGGTGTTTGTAATATTCTCTGATGGTAGTTTGTATTTCTGTGGGATCGGTGGTGATATCCCCTTTATCATTTTTTATTGCATCTATTTGATTCTTCTCTCTTTTTTTCTTTATTAATCTTGCTAGCGGTCTATCAATTTTGTTGATCCTTTCAAAAAACCAGCTCCTGGATTCATTTATTTTTTGAAGGGTTTTTTGTGTCTCTATTTCCTTCAGTTCTGCTCTGATTTTAGTTATTTCTTGCCTTCTGCTAGCTTTCGAATGTGTTTGCTCTTGCTTTTCTAGTTCTTTTAATTGTGATGTTAGGGTGTCAATTTTGGATCTTTCCTGCTTTCTCTTGTGGGCATTTAGTGCTATAAATTTCCCTCTACACACTGCTTTGAATGCATCCCAGAGATTCTGGTATGTTGTGTCTTGGTTCTCGTTGGTTTCAAAGAACATCTTTATTTCTGCCTTCATTTCGTTATGTACCCAGTAGTCATTCAGGAGCAGGTTGTTCAGTTTCCATGTAGTTGAGTGGTTTTGAGTGAGATTCTTAATCCTGAGTTCTAGCTTGATTGCACTGTGATCTGAGAGACAGTTTGTTACAATTTCTGTTCTTTTACATTTATTGAGGAGAGCTTTACTTCCAAGTATATGGTCAATTTTGGAATAGGTGTGGTGTGGTGCTGAAAAAAATGTATATTCTGTTGATTTGGGGTGGAGAGTTCTGTAGATGTCTATTAGGTCCGCTTGGTGCAGAGCTGAGTTCAATTCCTGGGTATCCTTGTTGACTTTCTGTCTCGTTGATCTGTCTAATGTTGACAGTGGGGTGTTAAAATCTCCCATTATTAATGTGTGGGAGTCAAAGTCTCTTTGTAGGTCACTCAGGACTTGCTTTATGAATCTGGGTGCTCCTGTATTGGGTGCATATATATTTAGGATAGTTAGCTCTTCTTGTTGAATTAATCCCTTTACCATTATGTAATGGCCTTCTTTGTCTCTTTTGATCTTTGTTGGTTTAAAGTCTGTTTTATCAGAGACTAGGATTGCAACCCCTGCCTTTTTTTGTTTTCCATTTGCTTGGTAGATCTTCCTCTATCCTTTTATTTTGAGCCTATGTGTGTCTCTGCACGTGAGATGGTTTTCCTGAATACAGCACACTGATGGGTCTTGAGTCTTTATCCAATTTGCCAGTCTGTGTCTTTTAATTGGAGCATTTAGTCCATTTACATTTAAAGTTAATATTGTTATGTGTGAATTTGATCCTGTCATTATGATGTTAGCTGGATATTTTGCTCGTTAGTTGATGCAGTCTCTTCCTAGTCTCGATGGTCTTTACATTTCGGTATGATTTTGCAGTGGCTGGTACCGGTTGTGCCTTTCCATGTTTAGCGCTTCCTTCAGGAGCTCTTTTAGGGAAGGCCTGGTGGTGACAAAATCTCTCAGCATTTGCTTGTCTGTAAAGTATTTTATTTCTCCTTCACTTATGAAGCTTAGTTTGGCAGGATATGAAATTCTGGGTTGAAAATTCTTTTCTTTAAGAATGTTGAATATTGGCCCCCACTCTCTTCTGGCTTGTAGGGTTTCTGCCGAGAGATCCGCTGTTAGTCTGATGGGCTTCCCTTTGATGGTAACCCGACCTTTCTCTCTGGCTGCCCTTAACATTTTTTCCTTCATTTCAACTTTGGTGAATCTGACAATTATGTGTCTTGGAGTTGCTCTTCTCGAGGAGTATCTTTGTGGCGTTCTCTGTATTTCCTGAATCTGAATGTTGGCCTGCCTTGCTAGATTGGGGAAGTTCTCCTGGATAATATCCTGCAGAGTGTTTTCCAACTTGTTTCCATTCTCCCCGTCACTTTCAGGTACACCAATCAGACGTAGATTTGGTCTTTTCACATAGTCCCACATTTCTTGGAGGCTTTGCTCGTTTCTTTTTATTCTTTTTTCTCTAAACTTCCCTTCTCGCTTCATTTCATTCATTTCATCTTCCAGGGCTGATACCCTTTCTTCCATTTGATCGCATCGGCTCCTGAGGCTTCTGCATTCTTCACGTAGTTCTTGAGCCTTGGTTTTCAGCTCCATCAGCTCCTTTAAGCACTTCTCTGTATTGGTTATTCTAGTTATACATTCTTCTAAATTTTTTTCAAAGTTTTCAACTTCTTTGCCTTTGGTTTGAATATCCTCCCGTAGCTCAGAGTAATTTGATCGTCTGAAGCCTTCTTCTCTCAGCTCGTCAAAGTCATTCTCCGTCCAGCTTTGTTCCGTTGCTGGTGAGGAACTGTTTTCCTTTGGAGGAGGAGAGGTACTCTGGTTTTTAGAGTTTCCAGTTTTTCTGCTCTGTTTTTTCCCCATCTTTGTGGTTTTATCTACTTTTGGTCTTTGCTGATGGTGATGTACAGATGGGTTTTTGGTGTGGATGTCCTTTCTGTTAGTTTTCCTTCTAACAGACAGAACCCTCAGCTGCAGGTCTGTTGGAGTACCTGGCCGGCCGTGTGAGGTGTCAGTCTGCCCCTGCTGGGGGGTGCCTCCCAGTTAGGCTGCTCGGGGGTCAGGGGTCAGGGACCCACTTGAGGAGGCAGTCAGCCCATTCTCAGATCTCCAGCTGCGTGCTGGGAGAACCACTGCTCTCCTCACAGCTGTCAGACAGGGACATTTAAGTCTGCAGAGGTTACTGCTGTCTTTTTGTTTGTCTGTGCCCTGCCCCCAGAGGTGGAGCCTACAGAGGCAGGCAGGCCTCCTTGAGCTGTGGTGGGCTCCACCCAGTTCAAGCTTCCAGGCTGCTTTGTTTACCTAAGCGAGCCTGGGCAATGGCGGGCGCCCCTTCCCCAGCCTCGCTGCCGACTTGCTGTTTGATCTCAGACTGCTGTGCTAGCAAGCTTCCAGGCTGCTTTGTTTACCTAAGCGAGCCTGGGCAATGGCGGGCGCCCCTTCCCCAGCCTCGCTGCCGACTTGCTGTTTGATCTCAGACTGCTGTGCTAGCAATCAGCGAGACTCCGTGGGCGTAGGACCCTCTGAGCCAGGTGCGGGCTATACTCTCCTGGGGCACTGTTTCCTAAGCCCGTCGGAAAAGCACAGTATTCGGGTGGGAGTGGCCCGATTTTCCAGGTGCCGTCTGTCACCCCTGGAAGGGGAACTCCCTGACCCCTTGCGCTTCCCGAGTGAGGCAATGCCTCGCCCCTGCTTCGGCTGGCGCACGGTGCGCTCACCCACTGACCTGCGCCCACTGTCTGGCACTCCCTAGTGAGATGAACACGGTACCTCAGATGGAAATGCAGAAATCCCCAGTCTTCTGCGTCGCTCGCGCTGGGAGCTGTAGACCGGAGCTGTTCCTATTCGGCCATCTTGGCTCCTCCCGAGAACTATCTTTTAATGTAAATAGTCTAATGGAATGGTTCAGCAGAGGAGAGTAAAAGCATTTAGTTAATTTCTCCCTTAAACATGGAGTGTTTCCTTTAACTTCAAGAGGTATTCTAATTAACAGTCACCAGTTTGGAAAACATGTGTAAAACATACTTATGTCAACTACTCAGGAATTAGCACATTACTGTTATTGAAATTTAAACCCTGTCATCTAATGTGTCAAGGCAGAAACCTGTAATGCGTAACCTATGGTATGGTTAGAGGTGACTCTACTATACCAGTCTTTAATCTAATTACACGAAGTAGCTCATGAAGACTGACAGGAGAGCAGGGAGCATGCTTAGCAGAAGCATCTTACACCCACCTTAAGCATCACTGACCTACATGCATCCTCCCTACTACACTGGCCACAGAAACCTGATGATCTCTTGCCATTTTATCATTCAGTCATTCAAGGCTTCATTGCGGGAGGGCTTTAAAATGCAGTTATTCTTTAAGAGCCAGAGAATTCCTTTGGCAACAACCTCTCAGACACACCCAGGAACAATACTTTGCACCCTTTGATCCAATCAAGTTGACAATATTAACCATCACCTGCAGACCTGGACTTTAATGATTCCTGAGTGGCCTCACTCCAGCTTCAAAGGGCAGGCTTGGATTTCTTGCCAAATTTGAACTTCCTGCTGCCATTCCTGTGGACTGTAACTCCGGACCTGCTGAATGAGTTCAAAGGATCATTATAGCATTGGGATTGGGAAAGTTGTGAAGGAGCCCTTGTGACAAACAGGAAGCAGTAGGAAGTATGAAAGACACTGTAGAGACAAGAAGAGTTGCCTGATACATGACCCTAGCAACTCTGGCTGTGAAGGGAGGAAACAGAGCTGGGACCAACACAGCCAGTCTACCTGTGACAGGGTTCAATTTCCCACATGACCAGAGCTTCCCATCCTCCATGCATGGGAATCTATGACCAAACTTAGATTTCCACAGGATGGTGGGTGGGTGGGACAAAGTCTACAGCTTCTGAGCAGCTGGCAAGTTTCAGGGTACCAGAGTAAACACTGTCACGTGAGCTCAGATTGCTTGGTGGTTGAGGCCAAATGATTTACTACCTACCATTTTCAGTGTAGCTCCCCACTTGCTTCACAAAATGGGAGCACCATAGGGGGATGGAGGTCCCTGTGCATTCACAGGGAGGTCCCTGTGAATGCATGCAATGTATGACATTCAGCTATGCTGAAGCCCAAGCAAAGCCTCCATATGATATCAAGAGGACAAAAGGTCACATGTACTTTCTGTCCCTTTTGCCTGTGAGTTCCTGTCTGTGCAAGTAAGACTTCACCTGTGCAAAACAGACACTGATATCTGCAGATGAAGCACACATTTCATCAGTAATTGTACATTTTGTAGTAGCTTTTGTGGCCCATATCAAAGATGACATTTTTGTCTAAAAACACTGAATTGCTAAGGAGGCCGACAAAATTGGGTTCTAATGTGTTTTTGCATATATTCTATGGCAACATTTATCAACCATGGGGGATGTTCTCTGAAAAGACTTTAATTATTTCTAAACTGGTTTTTGGTCCATGGTAGATTATAAGATTAATGTTGTCAGCCAAAAACAGCATTTTAAAGAACAGCATTTTAAAGAATGGAGATAAAATAAATTACTAAATAGCGTTCACTGCATATAGAATATACAAATGCACTACACATCCCTATACACATACATATATTTATTTGCCTAGTCGACTATATATAAACTGTGTATTTCTCACACATTGTCATAAAAGAGTTTGAACGTCACTACTTCAGCGGTTATCAGACAAAATGTTTACAGGGCGTTTCCATAGCCATCTGTGAAGACGATGGACTAAGACGTGCTCAGAATAAGTTCACTGTTGTCTGTAGCTTTCTACATAATGCTTGAAATAGCACTCAGTGATGTTTAAATTGTCAGTTTGACTGCAGGGTGTGTTCATGTGTGTGTTGGTGCACTCATCTGATGATGCTTTGATATGTCTCCTTTTATTTCCTCCTTTATTATTTACTGGGTCTTATGGTTACTATTATGTAATTCATTAGCATTGTGACAGTGACATCTGTGGTACTCAGTGTTGATGCAATTTACATAAATTTTAAAAATGTTTTCAAGCGTGAATACTTTTTCTTACCAACTTTCCTTAAGTATTTCGAGGAGTTAAATGTAATTCATGATGTTAGATCATACTGAGCTATAATCCTGCTAAATTGCTAATCATACTAACTGTTGTTATGCCTCAGCTTTCATGTCACCATAATGCTTAGATAAATGACATAAAGACCAAAGCATAGAAATAAGGATTCTGAGATATTGACATTTTTTTTTAATTTCCAAATTTTACTTTAAGTTCAGGGGTACATGTGCAGGATGTGCAGGTTTGTTACATAGGTAAATGTGTGCCACTGTGATTTACTGCACACATCATCACATCACCCAGGTATTAAGCCCAGTATCCATGAGCTATTCTTCCTGATCCTCTCCCTCCTCCCACCCCCGCACTCCATTACACCCCAGTGTGTGATGGTTCTCCCATGTGTCCATGTGTTTTCATCATTTACCTCCCACTTATAAGTGAGAACATCCAGTATTTGTTTTTCTGTTCCTGCATTAGTTTGCTAAGGATAATGGCCACCACCACCATCTATGTCCCTGCCAAGGACATGAGCTCATTCGTTTAATGGCTGCATAGTAGTCCATGGTGTATGTGTACCACGTTTTCTTGATTCGGTTTATCATTGATGAGATGGACACAGCAAATATCACAAAGACACTTGGTCCTTGCTGTGGGAAATATCACACTGTGGTGGGGCAGACAGACAAACAGAACAGCAGTTGAAGTGCAAAGGAGAAACACAGGAAAGGAAACCAGAGGAATAAAAAACAATTAATGTAGTGGCCACGAGGCAGGAGAAAATAACACAATTTTTTAAAAGATCATCTTTGTCCATTGCCTTTGCCTCTTTTCTGAAAATCAACTTATTAGGTTTGTGAGTCTATTGCTGGCTCTATTTTGATCTGTAGAGTTTTCCCCAATACCACACTATCTTGAATACCGGAGAAGTAACATAATTGCCATATGGGGCTGGATGATTAAAAATCATAATCAATAGCTTCATTCAATGCTCCTAACTCAAGGCAGCACCCTCACCTCAGCTGAGGATCCCATGCCTCCCACCTTTTCAGGGGTTCTGCTCCTGCCCTGATTATTCCTCTCTCCTGAACCATCAACGGCTCCCTCTATATCGGATCAATCCCCAAGCCAAGGGGGAAGTCACCGTCTTCCAACTCACTGATAACATAATCAATCAATCAATAAAATAGAATTAATGTGAATCTTGACATCATGTGGGGTGAATTCCCCCAAGTTACACTTCAGAATTGTTTTATATTCATTTTCCTTTGTAGAATTTGTAAATTCTACAAATTTTTGTGAATTTTGTGAATTTGTAAACAATTCACTTCAGAATTGTTTAGATTTTCATTTTCCTTTGTAGAAAATTTTGAAAATGGACTCCAGTGAAGTGTGCTGCATAAGTTCATGCAGTTTTCCTTTGCAGGGCAGCAGACACATGTGTTCGTGGCAACAGAAAGACGTGGGGGAAGAAGGTGAGTTTTCCCGTAGCTTGGGGAATGATCCAATGTAGAGGGAGCAGTTGATGGTTCAGGAGAGAGGCGTGATCACTGCAGGAGCAAAGCCTGTGACAAGGTGGGAGGCATGGTATACTGACCTGAGGTGAGGGGGCTGGCTTCAGTTTGGAGTATTGTATGCAGAAGGGCAGCAGAGAATGTCCATGAATCACTGAAGGTGAGGGCGGCCTTGGGGGTTCCTGACACAGTGTCAGCAACCGTGTGATTCACCAGGAAGACCCTGGCTCACTACAATATGGTGAAAGCTTTCTTTGAGTAAAGGAAGAGTGAAGGGGTAGAGACGATGAAGCTGTCACTCCTAGGAGACTATGCATTTCTCAATAGTATGAAGCAACAGCCGAGCTGTTGTCTGTTATGAAAAATACATGTACTCACAGCATATAACAATAATCCCTCCAACTGAAAGAGAACTGGCTCACTGGATCCCTCAAACGCTGTTCTGCACAGGATAATGTATGGAGGAAAAGTGCAGCCTGGTGCTGACTTTAATTTTTGTTTTCTCCTGCAGGCAGGTAGAGACAGGACACAATTGTTGCCAATGAACTTTCAGTAGGTCAAAAATCCTGAACGTTTGAATTGCTGTTTCCTCCAAGTGGGAGGAAAAAAATTCAGTTTCCTGGGCTGGAGCAAAGCCTTAGACAAACCTTAAAACTTAGATAAAGGAAAAATACGTGAGAAAAACGCCATGGGCAGTGGCTCACACCTGTAATCCTAGTATTTTGAGAGGCTGAGGGAGGAGAATCACTTGAAGCCAGGAGTTCAAGACCAGCCTGGGCAACATAGTGAGATCCCTGCTCTACAGAATTTTTAAAATTACTTGGGCGTCGTGGCATGTGTCTGTCGTCCCATCTACTCAGAAACCTAAGGCAGGAGGATCGCTTGAGCACAGGAGTCCTACGTTGTGGTGCATTATAAGTCGTCCACTGTACTCCAGCCTGGGCAAAAGAGAGAAACCCTGCCTCAAAAAGGGGGGTGCAGGTTTGTGAAGACACATTCCAGCCTTGTCTTCAGCTGGGCTGCCACTGCTGCAGCCCCCTCTCAACATTTCAGGCAGGATCTCTCTTGGCCATGGTACTTGTAAGTGTGTGAATGTTGAATTTAGTGCTAGGGGTTTGATGGAAATTACAATGAGATAAAGAAAACAGCCACAGTTGTAAAATGCCTTTGCATTTTGTGGCTATTAAATCTGGATATGTGATATCGATGGACGAGGTCAAGCAATTTGACTAATTAATGCAGCTGTCACAAGCAAGGAATTCATCTTTTCTACACTTCTCGCCGGATAAGTGATAGAGACAAAAGGGTTGGAGGTTATGCAAACTGAGTTTTACAATTATTACAGATTCAGGATTTCATCCTGACCATTTCTTAAATATGATGAATCTTTTCACTAAATTTATATTATACTGTGTTTTTCTGAACATGTTTAGTCCCTTCTGCTACAACCCTTCCAGAAAAAAAAAATGGTTTGAGAAAGAAACAGGATGATGAAAGAGATAAAAGCTTTTCATCACGTAATACTCCATGCTGATTTGTTAACAACTGGAGACAGCAGAATACCTGGCACATGAGGAGAAGCAAGGGAGGGAAGGAAGACATAAGTAGTCTCTGTTTTTCAAAACTGTTCCTGGAAACTCTCCAGTTTTCCTCAAGACATACTTCCCATGCAGGC
Organism: Pongo pygmaeus; assembly: GCF_028885625.2. Lineage (NCBI taxonomy): Eukaryota > Metazoa > Chordata > Mammalia > Primates > Hominidae > Pongo > Pongo pygmaeus. Next base: position 53,340,967 of record NC_072396.2, on the reverse strand, counting down.
TTTCCTAGCTGCTGTGAGTCAATGCTGAAATCACACTGACTGATGAGCCATGATCACCTTACAGGTTTTCATGGAAATCAGTTACCAGTTGACAGGTTCAAAGGTGGAGTAACACAATATTAAAAAAGCACACAAGTGTGAATTGATTGAGTCTACAGCATGTATAAAAAGCATTTATAAAAATTGGCCAAGATGGGAGGATCACTTGAAGCTGTGTGTTTGAAGGCAGCCTGAGCAACACAATGACACACCTCATCTAAAAAAAAAAAAAAATTAAATGCATTAGGTGGGCATGGTGGCGGCCACCTGCACTCCCAGCTACTCGGGAGGTTTCAGTGTGAGGAGGATTTCTTGAGCCCAGAAGATGGATGCTGCAGTGAGGCATGATCATGCCACTGCCCTCCACCCTTGGCAACAGAAAAACATCCTGAGAAAAAGGCATGTGTAAATATAGACATAAAATTCTTTATTTCTGTCACAAAAAGTCTTTCTGAGACACACTCTGCACTAAGGGTGACGTGGGACTCTCTGTTCCCAATGTTTCTGGATGCACGAGAATGGTTGGGCAAGACACACACACACACACACAGACAGACACACACACACAAACACAGACACACACAGATGCGCACACACACACACACACACACACACACACACACAAAAGCTCTCACATCCCTGTCTTTCCACTACAAACACCCTGGAATTCGGGTGTGGGGACATCAGGAAAACCCTGGTCGGCCCTGCCTGTCCCTGACTTAGTGTGTCTGCTATAAGGACACATGCACATGTATGTTTATTGCAGCACTATTCACAATAGTAAAGACTTGGAACCAACTCAAATGCCCATCGATGATAGACTGGATAAAGAAAATGTGGCACATATACACCATGGAATACTATGCAGCCATAAAAAAGGATGAGTTCGTGTCCTTTGCAGGGACATGGATGAAGCTGGAAACCATCATTCTCAGCAAACTAACACAGGAACAGAAAACCAAACACTGCATGTTCTCACTGGTAAGTGGTAGTTGAACAATGAGAACACGTGGACACAGGGAGGGGAACATCACACAATGGGGCCTGTTGGGGGACGGGGGTCTATGGGAGGGATAGCATTAGGAGAAATACCTAATGTAGATGACGGCTTGATGGGTGTGGCAAACCATCATGGCACGTGTATACCTATGTAACAAACCTGCACGTTCTGCACACATATCCCAGAACTTAAAGTATAATAATAATTTTAAAAGAAAGAAAATGGTTCACGGCAAGGTGAGGTGGCTCAGACGTCAAATCTCAGCACGTTGAGTCATCAAGGCGTGAGGATTCCTTCAGCCCCAGAGTTCACGACCATCCTGGGCAACATAGGGAGACCCCGTTTTACAAAAAATTTTAAAAATATATACCCAGGCATGGTGGAGCATGCATGTAATTCTAGCTACTTGTGAGGCTGAGATGGAAGGATTGCTTGAGTCTGGGAGGTCAAGGCTACTGTGAGCCATGATTTCTCCACGGCACTACAGGCTGAGCAATGCAGTGAGAGCCTGTCTCAAATGAGACAAAAAGAAAAGAAAGTGTTTCGGGGCCAGCTGCGATGGGTGGTGAAGCTTCATTTCAAAGGTCAGCCACTGCCATGGGACACTGATGCTAAGGATGGTTCTGTAGCAGTCATGGCTCTGGGATCCTGGGACTGATGTCCTTCCACTCGGCGAGGGCAGCCCTCTCCAGGCTGGGACACAGGAGGAAGGGGCCAGGCTAGATCATCAGGCTACGAGGGACAGCTGTCTGCTGTGGAATGGCAGATGAGATCAGAAGAAGGACAGCTGAAAGGAGGAGAGGGGAGACGCACTGCTCAGGCGAGGGGCCGGTCTCCTAGAAAGGGAAGACATTGGCCCTAAGTCGTGTCATTGCTCTAGGCTCCCGTGGAAGCACATGATGGTGCAAGAAGGAAACTAAGGCTGGTGGGAGGGGAACAACAGCTTGCATCATATCCCATCCTATGTGTTCAGTGGCCCCTGAAAGGAGCCCATGCCTTTTGGGGATCTAAAAGGTCATTTCCTGACACAACTCCATTCACCACCCATGAGGAGCAGAGATTTGAGATAAACTGAGGCCTCTGGGGAGAAAGGCCAGTAAGAGTTGTGAGGTCTTCTCATAAGACACACTGCCTTACCCTTTTGGTGATTTTCACACTGTGTTCATCATGTCCTGTGTTTCTGTGTGCTCTGAGGTCACTCTTCTCAACCTCATGTCTGTCCTGGGAAGAGTGGATATATTTCAGACAGTCGTGCTAGGCTGGGCAGTGAATTCCCAGATCCTAGGACACCATTGTGGCCACACTACATAAGCTTCACTGGGTGTGATTCCTGGAATCTGCACTTTTAACAGATCTTGGGTTCTAACTTTCATAGAAGCTTGTCTGAGAACTACTAGAGCAGGGGAACAGTCTGCTTTCCCAGCTCCAAAGCTTCTTTCTCCTTTGTGAAGGTATAGAAGGGACAGGTTTGTAGTATACAAAATTTTAAAAATGTATGCTTGTTCTATTTCATAGTTTGTGCTTTTTCTTTTTTATTTGTTTATTTATTTTTTATTATTATTATTATTATACTTTAGGTTTTAGGGTACATGTGCACAATGTGCAGGTTAGTTACATATGTGTACATGTGCCAGGCTGGTGGGCTGCACCCACCATGGACACAGGAAGGGGAACATCACACTCTGGGACTTTTTCATCCTGTCTGTATCTTACATGATGCCACAGATTCCCTTACATTTGCTTCTACAAGTGTTGTAACATTAGCTTTCACTTTTAGCTCTATGAAGCATTTTGAGTTAACTTTTGTGTATGGTGTGAGGCAAAGTTTGAGGTTCATTTGTTTGCATGTCAATGTCTGACTGTTCCAGCACCACTCCTGGAATAAAACATCCTTCCCCACTGAATTCTCTTGGCACTTTATGGAAAAATCCATTTAACTTGAATATATAGATCTAGCTTTGGACTCTTATGCCTTTTCTTCTGCTACTATCACAGTGTCCTGATTAGCATAGTTGTCAAATGCATCTCGATATCAGGTAATGTGAGTCCTCCAATATTCTTGGTCCTTTATAAAGTTGTTAGGCTATTCTAGTCCCTTTGCTTTCCCATATAAATTTTGAAGTCAGCTTGTCATTTTATAGCAACAAGAGGCTGCAGGGACTTTGATTGGTTTACATTAGACATATAGATTATTTGGGAGTAACTGACATATTGACAGTCTTGAGTCTTGCAATCCATTAACGTGGTATGCCTCTCTATTTATTTCAATGTGGTTTCATATTTTTCTGAAATGTTTTTTAGGCTTCTGAGCACAGGTCTTGCACATATTTTGTTAAATTTTACCACTACATGTTTCATGGGGGTTTTGCTGCTGTATTAAGGGATATCGATTTTCAATTTTCAATTGTTTGTTGCTGGCGTATAAAAATAGCATTGACTTTTTCATGTTCATCTTGTACCGTGTTACTTTGCTAAACTCACATGGGGAAATTCCATTTGGCTATGATGTACATTTTTTATGTTGCTAGTTTTGAACTCCGGTTGATTTTTTTTTACAGAGTTTGTGTCTATGTTCGTGAGTTATATTGGTCTGTCATGTTATTTTCTCATAATGTTGTCTGGTTTTGATATCGGGCTGGTGCTTGCTCTGTAAAATGCTTTGGAAAGTGTGGCCTCTCCTCAATTATCTTGAAGTTTGTGGAGAATTGGTGTTATTTCTTCCAGAAACATTTGGCAGAATTATCCAGTGAAGTCACCAGAAACATGAGGTTTAATTGAGAAATATCTTTGTTGAGTTTCTTTGTTGCTTTTACTGAATCCAATTCCTTTAATTGATACACGGCTATATATGTCATTTATTTGTTTTTTAACATTTAATTTATGTCATTTTTTGTGGGTATTTAGTAGGTGCAGATATACTTGACATGTTTTGATGCAGCTTGCAATTTGAAATGAGGACATGATGGAGATTGAGGTATTCCTCCTCTCAAGCATTTATCCATTGAGTTGCAAATAATCCAATTATACTGTTCACATTATTTTTAAATGTGCAGTTACACTCTTTTTGTTTGTCTTTTTTAGCACTTGTCCACTGTTTGTTCATTGGAAGGAAAGCCTGGTCCTAGGTAGACTCAACCTCTCCCGAGGAACCTTGGAGCCAAAGGCAGGAGGCTTCCAGAATGCTTAGACTCTGATCCCCCTTATTATCACCCTGAGACCTGTCTCACCAAAGCCTTCTTCTGTCCATAGTTTTCTCACTGGATCTACAAGGGAATCCCCCCACAAGTCTGGGGACCAGTGTGGTCACTCCTGATGGATGTCAAGAAGGGGAAGGCCAGGAACCTAGGGAAATACCTCGTTTGGCCCGACCACAACTGGCCAGAGCAGGACAAACATGCCATGCCATGTCAGGAACCCAGTTACCCAGCTGGAGGGAAAGTCAGTCCTGAGGAGGTGGAAGGGGCCAGTCACAAATCCTGGACAGATAGTGACCTGGGCTCCACAGGTGAGCTGGGCTCTGATGGCTTTCCCTGCCTTTGGAAACAAGGAGGAGAAGAAGTTTTTTGCAGAAAAAGCCTCTTTTCCTTCCAGAACTGCTGTTTTATGACAGCTGTTTTGGCAGTGAGTCTTGTGTCTGTGATGAGTCTGGGTCCTCTTCTTGGCCCTGCTCTGCAGAAAATGGTGGAGCAGGGCAAGCTGGCCTCAGTGAATGTACACCAGAATGGCCTGGACGTGAGCCACGCCTTCAGAAACAATGTGTGCTCTGAGAGCACTACAGAATCAAATAAGGCCTATGGAGGGTCCCCATCTGAAGGGGATCGGGGAGGTCTCTGAGTCGAGGTAGGTGTCTCAGAGAAGAGGGTGGCAACCCAGCCTACTGCCTGGAGTTCTGGCATTGGGAAGGGACTGCAGAGGGCCCGGGAATAGGGAGGCTTTCAGGGAAGTCCAAGGGGCTCTGAACACCTGTGCTCCTTCCATGAGGGCAAGGAAATGTTGTGCACCCAGATTGCCACCTTAATGTGCTTCACACAGCACTCAATTGATGGGGCAAGGATTCACAGGAGACCACCCCCACCCCAGTCCAGTGACTCTGCTGCCCACAGCGCCTGGCTTCCCCGCTGTAGGGTTCTGACTCCTCCAGAATGATCCTGCTCCTCTCCTCTGCACAGGAGGCAGAGGCACGTCCCTGCAGGGCACAGAAACCATGCCCTGCCTGAGAGGAGACATCCCACAGCAGGGGCTGGGGCTCAGAGCCGGCATCGTGTACAGACTGGGCTAGGACTCACCTTGGGAGAAAAGTTGGGGAGCCCCTTCTTCCAGGGGCCACATCCCATTGAGATGAGTCGACCCCCATGAGGATCTGCAGGATCTTGTCTGACATAGCCTCATTGGGAAGGGGGGTCTGATACTGTGCAGAGTGGGCCCCGGCACTACAGACTGAGACCCCAATAGGCTCTGCTCACTCCACCAGCCGTCAGCCTTGATGGGCCAGGTCCTCCCAGGCCTGCTGTCCCCACAGACCCTTTTTGGGCTCATCCTGAGGCTCTGGGAGGTCTGCCTTCTGCAGGGTGAGCACAAGCTCACAGCCAGGACATAAGCGGCATTCAAAGTTCATAGAACCTTGTCCCCATGTGCCTGAGGGTGGCAGGAGGAACACACAAGACAGACCTCAGCTGGCCTAAGGGCAACACTTGCACTGTCCACACGACCCTCTGCTCTGGCCTAGAGGGACGGCCAAGCCAAGCCAGGCCTGGTCAGCTGCGCAGGGCACCGTGAGTCCTTCTGGAAACTGAGCCCACCCCTGACACGACACAGAAGAAAGGCAGGAGTGAGGTGAGCACTCTGCTGCCTGGGCCTTCCCTGCATCCATGGCCTCCTGTGCACAGCTGGACCCCAGGGTTGCCCAAAAAGGGCCCAGCACTGCCCACTGGGAGGTGCCCAGGGCAGAAATGAGGTGAAGGCACAGACCCCTCCCAGGAGACCCCATCTGGCCTGGTGTGCAGCCCTATTCCTAGAACATCTCCTGAAGCTGTCCCTCTTTGGCCCATGGGAGCTCCTTCAGGACATGCTGTCTCAGGCCTGGGCTCTTGAGGACCACATGGTGCTCAGGCCTCCATGGTCGAGTTGAGAAGGACACACTGCGACCTGCATCCCACGTGGGCTCCAGCCTCCCGAGTCACCCTCTGAGGCATTAAATCATGGGGAGCGCCCAGGACCCTCCATCCCTATTCCCTGGGCCTTCCTCCTTTTCCTCTTCCTTCTCAAAGAAGTTTCTGAAAACAGGACAGCTGGGCCCCAGGGCGGGTGCTAGACTCGCCTCAGTGACAGGGCATGGGATGAGGGCAAGACCCCGCCAAGCCCCTCCCCCACACCTCCCTCCCTCCCTCCTGGCCTAGAAGAACCCTAAGGGGCACTGGAGGGGTTGGTCCCATCTGTGCGAGCCAACACCCACAGCTGCCAGCACCAACGCCAGAGAACAGCAGGGGTCCCTCACTCACAAACACCCCTCCAAGGGTGTCAGGACAGCAAGCCTTGAGCCAGGGAGTGGAGAGAATCAGTGTCTCAGACCCAGAGAGGATTCAGGGAAACGGTGCAGTAGGCCCCTTGCTGTGGGAAGTCATGGCATGGCATGGATTGTCCGGGATGGCAGAGGGGCCCAGTGCCCAGGAGCGTCTCATGCGCTATGGAGACAGATCCTCATTCTTAGGTGGCAAGGGGGCCAGGTGACAGGTAAGGACTCTCCCAGCTGAGTTCTGGACCAGAGCTGAAGCCCAGACCGAGCCGTCCTGGGGTGAGGGTATGAGGCCTGGAGCCCCGAGCCGGCCTGAACCCTGGGGTCCGTCTCAGGAGCAGCCTGAGGTGCCCCGACAGCACCCATGCCCCAAGCTGCACACAGCCCTCACTCTGGGTTCAGCAACCTGTGGGTGTTTCCTCAATGTCACACCAGGTGGGCCACTAGAGGCCCCCAAAACTCCAGGGGTCCAGGTTCATGGGGCCCAGCCCTGCAAGGGACAAATGGGCTTGGTAGAGAAGTGGACCAAATCTGCTTTCCTTTCAGACAAACCTGCAAAGATCCCTAGGAAGGTCCTGGGCCAGGAGTGAGTGTCCCTGGCACCCAGGACTCTGCTGGCATCCCTCAGCATGCAGACCCTCCCCAAGGGAGATGGGCTGGCCCTCCGTGGCCCACCAGCTCAGCTCCAGAAGTCCAGAAGCTGACCCTGAGGCCAAGGCCCAGCAGCACGAGGGGACCTCTGCAGAGCCCCGGGCGGGAGGACACTCTCTGGGGGCTCAGCCGCCCAGAGTGCAGCAAGTCTGTTCCTATCTCAGGACAGACCCCGGGATTTTGGGCGATTTCTCTGTTGGTATCCTCTCCCAAAACTCCCCATTTACCTGGGCATCCAGGGCTCATGGTTTCTACAGTGCAGCTTTGAGCAGGCATGCTGAACTCCTATTCCTTCCACATCTGCCCTGGACACCGCCAGGACCAATGGACAGGCCCATCCCTGCAACCCCAGCAGGGCTCCAACAACGAGACCTTGCCCACCCCACTGAAAACCCAGAGGTAGGACTACAGAAACTCCCCTTGCATGGTGGCATCTGGACCTGACGTTTCTCTGAGAATAGTGACCTGCACAGCCCCAAAGCAGCCAGTACTACTGCTAGGCCATATGGGATCAATATCAGTGGGGAAGTTGGGCCCTCAGAGGCTGCTGGAGGGGAGAGTGACTGTGGCAGCTACACAGCCCCAGCCAGCCAGCAGCATGTCACATGTCCTGTCTGCCCATTCGTGTGACAGAACCTCTCTCACATGGCAAGCGTCCTAGACCCACGGGGTTGCAATCCAGCCCAAGCCCTCCCCAACCAAAGCCCTAAGAGAAAAAGGACCCAGGGGAGCCATGGGTGCCCCAGAAACAGCTAAGATGGACACACAGGTGACTGAGTTCCTGGGACACTGGCCAGAACTAGACTGTGGCTTAAGGCAGGGCAAGCCCCTTAAAGCAGTGTGTGGGTACGCAGGGCCTGTGCATGCCTGGCAGAGCCAAGCCAGTGACATTACCAGGCTCAAAGAGCAACCATCCATGACGGCCATGGTGGGGCGGGAGCAGGTGGACCAGCCCGCTGCCTCATCAACTCAAGGAATCAGGGATGGCTGGGTTCCCAGGCCCTGAGTGCCCACCACCTGACCATTAGTGAGGCAGAGACATGAGGCCAATCACATGATCCTGGGGCCCTGCTTCCATCTTACAAGAACTCCTTCAGCTCACAGCACCAAGAAAATCCTGGGCAAGTGAGGGTCCAGGAGGCCAGGTTCCTACGTCTATTCTCCTTGTCGGGTGCATTTTGTCATTGGGAAAAGTCAGAAAACGTGGCCTCAGTCCACGTAAGCAGGCTCCAAAGTGGGCACCATAGCTACAGAGAGAGAAGGAGCTCCTGGCGGCACTGGAATAGGCTCCGGCAGGATCCCAGATTCTGTGATTCTGTCCCCCGCAACCTTTTTTTTTTTTTTTTTTTTTCCCTGAGTGCTTGGAATCGTCCCTATTTTACATGGAGTCTGCAGCCATTGACAATCAGTTTATTAGAGGACTTTTCAGCACCCACTTCTGTAGCCATCCTGTGGAAAGCTGGATGAAAGGCACACTGCTATCTCTGCACAACAGTGACCATCCGGATCTCACCAACAGGCAGAGACAATTTCTTAAATCTGAGTAATGGTATCTGCCAGATCACCAACATACACTGTGATGGAATCCTTCTCTGCTGGTGAGTCAAGATGAAGTGTGGTTGAAGCCTGCTTTAGAAGCTTATCTGCTACAGGGTCATTGTTTCCACAATATCGATCTTTAATATTCTGACCAGCAAGGGGGGTCATCCGGATCTGCAGCCTTCTCATGTCTTTACAGACAGTCCTCTCCTTTCACCTGGACGGAACAAATGTAAGGCTTATTCCTCAGCCAGCACAGTGTGGTCCGGGCCAGTTTGAGCAGCATCTCACTACTGGACGTGGCTTTCCCCAGCAGAACAACTGGCCATGTTCTATCAGGGTTAGAAATTCCTCTGTCCATATCTGCAGTCACCTTTAAAGGCAAGTCTGTGTCAAGAACCTGTATGGGCAGTCATACTCCAGGTCTAAGAAGCAAGTCTGACAGACATTCCCTGCAGGCTTGGCCCCCTTCAGTCTTCTTGGGATGCATGTGCTCCCCCGGGCACCAGCCAAACACTGAATGGCCTGACAGAGTTTGCATTTTTTCTCATAGTTCTCCTTGGTCATGTTTCTCTGAGACATATCTGGCACAGAATGGAGAAATCGACACCCTCCCAGTTTTGCCTGTTTTAGGTGCTGGAACCCAGAGAGGTCGCCATCTCGAGAGGGTCGGCACACAGCGGTAGATTTTCAGATGGGAGAGAGGACCCCCAGAATCCCACCAGACCCAGCTCTCCTTCCTGGTGCTGTTCTTGAGGCCCTGGACAATTGCCTTTCACCGTACGTGAGTCATCTTTCTTGAGTCAAGGTGAACCTCACTTTCAAGGAATCCCCATTCTTGTAGGACACTCTGTGCTTCCTGGTCTCTCCAGGAGCTGGCTAAAATTCTGTGCTTTTCCATTGGAATACTGAGATAGACAACCTTGAAGTGCAGTTTTTTTACAGGTGTCTTTAACCAGCCGTGGCATTAATTTCCCGTTTGGTAGGAGGACAATAGTCTTATTTTCATCAGTATGTGTAGTGCATGTTAGTGCACAGCATGAACCTTAGAGGAAGACTTTTACCTTGAGATGTGAAATGCATCAAGAGCTTGTGTGGAGTTAATAAACCTGCTCTACCTCCACGAGTGTCAGTTTCCTCACCCATAAAATGGGGATCACACAACGACTTCTTCAAGTTGTTGCCAGAGTTACATTCACCAAGATATTTAAAAGTACCTAACTACAAGGGTCCACATGATTAATAAAACCGCATCAGCCTTCAATGCACACAAAAGGAATAAAGTACATGTGTCCAAAGACGAGATGAGCAGCTTTCTAAGCAGTCTGATGAGCATCAGAATGAGATCTATGTTTACGTAGAATTCTTCACAGCTCCACTGAAGAGGACACACATGGGGGCTCCAAGAAGATAAGCACATGGCCATTGCACAGTAACTGGTGCAGTGTGGATGGAATCCCTGAAGACCCTCTGAAATATCATTACACAACTGGCTCTCAGGGAACACTGGAACAAATCAGGAAACTCAGCAGATGCTACCAGGAACTGGGTGAGCAGAGGGGGGTCACGTCCACAAATTTAAGCAGAAGACACCAAACCGCAAGGAGCTCCTGGCTCTGCAACAGCAGCTGTGGTGGCGTCGGGGCCAATCTTCTGAGACAGCTGCTGTGGGATTGCTGAGACCATGTGTTTTTGCAGCCACACACTCAAAAGCAGTGCATTTGAAAACGGATCACAAAACTCTCCTCTCCATTCATCTTTGTTTTAAGATGACTGATGATGGATACCCTCACATTGCAACATCCCCACCAACACTTGTGGACAATCATATTTAGAAAATCCCACCTAAAGAGGGAACAGTCAGGAGTAGGATGAGAATATTGAGGGATGGGGGAGAGATGAGGGTGCTTCACCCCACAGACTCTGTTTGAAACAAGAGCCGTTGTGCTGTGGTCTCCCTATACTTCCTCATTTCGCCACATTCGTAGATGCCACCTGGTTTTTGTCCCTTTATTTACAGAGGTGCTGATGAGCCCATGGGTAATTAACCCTGAAGGAGGAAATTCTTTACAAAATACAATAACAGAGTCCAATTTCAATGACCAGGTTTTTAGTTTTGTTTTTTTTTTTCATAGTATCCCACATGAAAAATCACAAATGAAACCTGTTGGAATGTGTGATATGAACAAAGTCTTATTTTCATGCAGATTAACAACTTGGCTTTTACGAATTACACATAAAAGCATAAAAGCTGGTACCATCCCAGAATGAAAGGAACGGTCCCTGAGGACATACGGAATGTAGGGACATCTATTATTAAGAGGCTACACGAAATTGGAAGTGCTCCCAGAAGTTTTCATTGTCTAGACAGAAAAATTCAAGACATCAGCCCCAGAGAGTAAAGGTACGTCCCTGGCTGCCGTGGGTGATGAGCTTTTCGTTCAAAGCAGAGATATGAAGCCTGAGGTATCTCAAAGGCACCCCAAGTGCTCCACACCTTGAAAGTCACTCCCACAAAGCTGGAACACCATCTGTTCCTGAAGGATCAGGTCATGACCTGTATCTTTGAGACACTGGGCAGTCAGGCCTCAGTTGTGATGAAGCCAATGATTTCAAGTGTAAAATGCCTAAAACCAAATCTTTAGGTAGCTATTAGGAGCCCCATCCACTTAAATGGGTTGGTGAACATGGCCCAGCAGACAGACACACACCTGAGCACTGGGGTTTTCTCCTTTGTTCTTAGCATCCCCTGGGTAAACCAGTAATTACCCTCCCTCATGCCTCAACGTTCACATCCGTGAAAAAGGTGATGGTGAGAGTGGCCTTTCCAGGAAAGCGGAGCACATGTCAACACCTGCTAAGCTCTGAATTTGTGCGTGGGCCCAGGTGACGGATTTCCCCAGAAAGCAGCTGAACTGGGACTCTGGCTGAAGAGAGCGGAGGTCAGCAGCACAGTGCACAGCCCCTGGGACCTCAGGCCAGTTCCATAGCAGCTTAGGAAAGCAGTTGGGTCCCTAGGCTGGAGGAGGCCCGATGCTCTGGAAAGATCCAGGGTGCGGGTGGAGAGGAAACGGAGCTGAGCAAGTGAGAGGTGGGGTGAGCACCACGTCCATCCGGTTCGGGCAAAGGCAAGGTGTCCTTTGCAGTGTCACACCCTCCTCACTGCTGAGACCAGAACTGCCTCTCATGGCCCTCTCCAGACTCACTTTCCATGGCCAGGAGGTGGCACACCATCAGTAGCCAGCATCATTCTTCTATACAGTTAAATTCTTATTGACTACCATCTCCCGGTTGTGCTATCAAATAGGACGTCTTATTCACTCTTTCTAACTATGTTTTTGGTACCCATTAACCATCCCCACATCCCCCAAGCTCCCCACTACCCTTCCCAGCCTCTGGTAACCATCCTTCTACTCTCTATGTCCATGGGTTGAATTGTTTGGATTTTTAGATCCCACAAACAGGTGAGACTATTTGGTGTTTGTCTTTCTGTGAATGGATTATTTCACTTAACATATTGATCTCCAGTTCCATTCATGGTTTTGCAAATGAGTGGCTCTCATTTTTTTTATGGCTGAAGAGTACTCCCTTGTGTGTATGTGCCACATTTTCTTCATTCCTCTGTTGCTGGACTCTTAGGTTGCTTCCAAATCTTAGCTATTGTGAACAGTGCTGCAACACACATGGGAGTGCAGATATCTCTTCGATATACTGGCTTCATTTCTTTGGGGCATATACCCAGCAATAGGATTGCTTGATCATGTGGAAGCTCTATTTTTAGTTTTTAGAGAAACCTCCAAACTGTTCTCCATAGTGGTTGTATATTACATTTCCATCAACAGTGTATGAGGGTTCCCTTTTCTCCACATCCTCGCCAGCATTTGGTATTGCGTGACTGTTGGTTAAAAGCCATTTGAACTGAGGTGAGATGACATCTCATTGTAGTTTTGATTCGCATTTCTCCAAAGATCAGCGATGCTGTTTTTTATCATATGCCTTTATCATATGCCTGTTTTCCATTTGTATGTCTTCCTTTGAGAAATGTCCACTCAAATCTTTTGGCCATTTCTTGATCTGATATTAGATTTTTTCCTATAGAAATGTTTGAGCTTCCTATATATTCTGGTTATTAATCCCTTGTGAGACAGGTAATTTGCAAATATTTTGTGCTATTCTGTGTGCTGTCTCTTCAATTTGTTGATTTTATCCTCTGCTATGCAGAAGCTTTTTAACTTGATGTGATCTCATTTGCCCTTGTTTGCTTTGGATGCCTGTGTTTGTGGGGCATTACTCAAGAGATTTTTGCCCAGGGAAATCTACAATCTAAATGTCTTGTAGATTTTCCTCAGTATTGTATTGTTTACTTTCATAGTTTGAAAGCTTAGATTTCCTTAATCCATTCTGATTTGATTTCTGTATGTGGTGAGAGATAGGGGTCTAGATTCATTCTTCTGCATATGGATATCCAGGTTTCCCAGTACCATTTATTGATGAGACTGTCTTTCCCCAGTGCATGTTCTTGACACCTTTGTGGAAAGTGAGTTCACTGTAAGTGTGTGGGCTTGTTTCTGGTTTCTGTATTCTGTTCGACGGGTCTATATGTCTGTTTTAATGTCAGTACCATGCTGTTTGGGTTACTATCTCTCTGTAGTATGATTTGAAGTCAGGTAATGTGATTCCTCCAGATTTGTTCTTTTTGTTTAGAAGAGCTTGGCTATTCTAGGTCATTTGTTGTTCCATATGAACTTTATGATTGCTTTATCCATTTCTGTGAGAAATGTCACTGTCTTTTTTTTTTTTTTAGGGATTGCATTAAATCAGTAGATTGCTTGCTTGTATATGTTTTAGAATGAGTTTTGCTAGCTAGTGTCCCTCAAATAATTTTTTCAGTCAATATAAATATGTTTCCGGTTAGCGTTTCTTGTAAGGTTCCCTGTTGTACATTTAATATCTGAAAGATCTGTGCTGATATAACGAACCTCTAGGTTTACTGATATTGATAATTTGTAGTCTCTGTGTCTCCCTCTCTCATCAGTCTGGATAAAGGTTTATTAATTTGACTTGTCTTCTCAAAGAAACAATGTCTGGGTTTCACTGATATTTTCTATAGATTTTTATCAATTCTATTTAATTCATTTTTCCTCATGTCTTTTACATTTTTTTCCTTCTTTTTATTCTCCTTTTTTGTTGTTGTTGTTTTTTTAAACAGAATCTCGCTCTGTCACCCAGGCTGGAGTGCAGTGGCATGATCTTGGCTCACTGCAGCCTCCACCTCCCAGGTTGAAGCCATTCTCCGGCCTTAGCCTCCCGAGTATCTGAAACTATAGGCGTGTACCACCAGCCCAACCAGCTTTTGTATTTTTAGTAGAGATGGGGTTTCACCATGTTGGCCAGGCTGGTCTCGAACTCCAGACCTCAGGGGATCCACCACCTCAGCCTCCAAGAGTGCTGGGATTACAGGCGTGAGCCACTGTGCACAGCCTAACAGTTCTCCTTCTTACTTTGGGTATAATTTGATTTTATTTTTCTAGTTTCTTAATGTGGAAACTTAGATAATTGATTTGAGACTTTTCTTCCTTTCAGACATAAGTATTGAAGGATATAAATTTCCCTCTATGCTTTAATTTCATCTTGCAAAGTTTGATAAATTCAGTTTTCATTTAAAAATTTTTTCCTGCAATTTCTTCTTTGATCTCTGAGTTACTTAAATGTGACGTTTAATTTCTAAGATTTCATGAATTGCAGACATCTTTCTACAACTAATTTCCATTTCAATTTTTTTTTTTTTTTTTTGGTCATAGAACATGTTTTACAACATTTCATTCCTTTTGAATTTGTTGAGATTTGTTTTTTGGCCCACAATATGGTCTATCTTGGTGATCATTCTATGGAATGAGACCACCACTTCTCCTGTTGTCCTTCCCAGCCTCTCCCCCACCTCCCCTTTTCCCTAGTTCATAAGACAGGGGAAAAGGGAGAAAGCAAAAAGTTGGAAAGAAACAGAAGTAAGATAAATAGCTGACGACCTTGGCGCCACCACCTGGCCCTGGTGGTTAAAATAATAATAATAATATTAACCCCCGACCGAACAAACTGGTGTTATCTGTAAATTCCAGACATTGTAATGAGAAAGCACTGTAAAACTTTTTGTTCTGTTAGTTGATGCATGTAGCCCCCAGTCCCATTCCTCACGCTTACTTGATCTATCATGACCCTTTCACGTGGACCCCTTAGAGTTGTAAGCCCTTAAAAGGACTAGGAATTTCTTTTTTGGAGAGCTCAGCTCTTAAGACGCGAGTCTGCCGACGCTCCCGGCCGAATAAAAACCTCTTCCTTCTTTAATCCGGTATCTGAGGAGTTTTGTCTGCGGCTTGTCCTGCTACAATTCCATGAGCACTTGAGAAGAATGTGCACTCTGCTGTTGCTCTTTGAATATCAATTAAGCCATGTTGTTTGATAGTGCTGTTCAAGCCTTCTGCATTTATATATCCTGATTTTTTGACACTTTTTCTACTGAATGCCAGGAGTAATGGGGAAGTCTTCTACTAAATGCACGTATGTTTATTTCTTCTTTGTGAGTATCAGTTTTCCCTCAAGTATTTTGAAAGTGCCTACATATTCATGGTGTTTCAGTCTTCTGAATCAATGCACCTCTCTATGATTATTATGTAATGTCCCACTTTGTCCCTTGTAATAATCTCCACTATAAAATGTGCTTTGTGAGGTATTAATTTGACACTTCGAGTTTATGTGATTCATATTTGCAGGAAAT